>NW_027361681.1:13620000-14175000 GCF_039654945.1 Dendrobates tinctorius
TTTTTTTATTTAGTGCAGGAAAGATATATATCTTTGTACCGTGTTAGCCAGTAGATAGAAGAATATTTAGAATTGAGAGTCCTCAGCGGTTGATACCTTTTAATGGCTAACTGAAAAGATGGTAACACATTGCAAACTTTCCAGACTACTCAGGTCTCTTCATCAGGCATAGACTACATCAGATTTTGTATTAGTCTAGCCTGATGAAGAGACCTGAGTAGTCTGGAAAGCTTGCAATGTGTTACCATCTTTTCAGTTAGCCATTAAACGGTATCAACCACTGAGGACTCTCAGTTCGAAATATTTTTTATTTAGTGCTCATTCATAGTCTTTACCAAAGTAGAGTGGCTCAAAGGATTCTCTGGGGGAGTATTTTTAGTCTGTTTTGCCAATGACATTGATTACTGTATTATAATGTTTCTATATGTACAAATCTACAATATGCATTTGAATAAAATCCCAACCACTTGTCAGTCAGATGTCACATTAAAATCATCTACCAATATGGTCCAACGCCTAGTGAAACTAGCATTGGTGTTTGGAGATTCTAAGTGCTCTACATTTACCTCTGAACTCAAGTGGTTAATGTATCAATTAGAAAAAGTATCAAGCCAGGAATTATAAACTTGGAAGGACAATAAAACATTAAGGGGTTGTCCACAACTAGGACAGCCCCTTCTCATTCCCCATGTTTGGTCCTGATAAAATAAAAACCCTTATACTCACCTCCCGAGCTGGCACCGTTCCATTGGTGTCGGTGCTTACGTTCCTGGAGCTCATTGCGGAGGTTATGACATGTGAGCCTGGCACCCAATCAGCGCTGGCTTCACTGTCCCCTCCTACAGACATATCTATATTCAAGAGGAAGTGAGGCGCCAGTCACAGATCTCACTTCCTGTTGACTACTTATATGTATGAAGAAGGAGTCAGCACTGATTGGGCATCGGGCTCATGTGTCTTAAATACTGCACTGAGCCCCGGGAACGTGAGTGCTGACACCACTGGAAAGGTGGCCGCACGGTAGGTGAGTATAGGTGTTTTTATTTTATTGGGGCCAGGCATGGGGGATGAGAAGGGGATGTCCTAGTAGTGAACAACTCCTTTAGAGAATTACATTGACAGAAAGGTGATACCATGTGAGTTGCGTTTTAAAACAACCTCCTATGTACATCTTCTCCAACACCTTTATGACACAATGGAATGATATCCTCCCAAAATTTTCACTGAATCTCATGAATCTAATTGTTATTAATGATAAACTGAGATTAAATAGATTTAAGGAGGGCATTGGCCACATTAACAGCACGTTGTCCAAATATACAGATTCCACAGAATTTACAATCCTAATAAAAAAAAAATGATTGATAACCTCAGCACTGAAAGTTTTCAGATCTGTGGTTTAATGAACAAAATACGCTAATATCACTGCATAATTTGCAAAATCAAACAATTTTCAAGCTGACAATGATATCACCTTTATATCTGGTAATTCCAAATATTACTCATCCAGATTACCAACACTAGTCTTATTTCAAACCTTGGTAGAATGTGACCTTAAGATACTTTATGAACAAATTAAATCTACAACTACACATAAAACCCTGAGTAGAGATCACTTTCAAGTGTTAAGTGAGTTACAAAAAAATTGCAACCTTATTATTTGTCAGACAGACAAATCTGGCTGTGCAGCCATCATGGATGCGTCTTTATATCTCAAACAGGTCTTATCCATCCTGAATAATAAAACTGGGCGCCACAGGTACAGGTCCGGCGACTCCCATCTTCTTGCGATGCTGCCTTCCTGCTTGGTTCATGGCTCCCCGGCATTGCGTTCCTGTGCATGTGTACTTATCTGCCCTATTGAGGGCAGAGCAAAGTACTGCAGTGCGCAGGTGCCAGGAAAGGTCGAAGAGGTCCGCCGCCTGTGCACTGCAGGACTCTGCGCTGCCCTCAACAGAGCAGACAAATATGCCTGTGCAGGAACGCAATGTCGAGGAGCCATGAATCAAGCAGGAAGGCAGCATCCCAAGAAGATGGGAGTCGCCGGACCTGTACCAGTGGCGCCCATCAGACCGGACCGCCCCCCAGGTGAGTATAATAAAACTTATTTTTGTTATCTTTCAGGTTGGATCGGGGGCTTATCTACAACATTATAGAATGCTCTTTTGTAGATTTTGTATGCTTTTTTGGCCATGTGAACATGCATTTATATGCTGCATGGGTACCAACTCAAACCAAGCTCAATTTTTGTGTTTTTTCTTTGCATTTTTGCATTCTGTGCAAGGTGGGGTGTGGCCTCCCTCTCCTGAGCTGGAAATTGTATTTAAAGGCTTCCCCTGACTGGTGTCCAGTGGTTGGGACCCCGTCCATGTCTGCCCTTATTCACACAGATGTCAATTTTGACACATGATAAGGTTATTAATACTAGACAGTGTAGGACCGCCCCGCCCACAGAGTCACCTTGTCGATGATGGGGCGGCTTTTATGCTATGCTTGATCAAATACAGTATTACTAAGAACTCTGTATGATTTAAATGCACTTTTGCTTTTTACTTATATAATTATAGCAGGGTTTTTTTCATTTTGTCTTTTGTAGGTTTTTGTATGCTTTTTGGCCATGTGAACATGCATTTATATGCTGCATGTGTACCAAATCAAACCAAGCTCAATTTTTGTGTTTTTTCTTTGTATTTTTGCATTCTGTGCAAGGTGGGGTGTGGCCTCCCTCTCCTGAGCTGGAAATTGTATTTAAAGGCTTCCCCTGACTGGTGTCCAGTGATTGGGACCCGGTCCTTGTCTGCCCTTCTTCACACAGACGTCAACTTTGACACATGATAAGGTTATTAATACTAGACAGTGTAGGACCGCCCCAACCACAGAGACACCTTGTCGATGGTGGGACGGCTTTTATGCTATGTTTGATCAAATACAGTATTACTGAGAACTCTGTATGATTTAAATGCACTTTTACTTTTTACTTATTTAATTACAGCAGGGTTTTTTTCATTTTGTCTTTTGTAGGTTTTGTAACATTATAGAATGCTGTAGATAAGCCCTGAAAGGCAGTGGCCGCATGTTATAGCGGCCAAAACAGGTGACAGGTTCGCTTTAAAGACTCACAAATAAAAGGAAAAGATTTACCGTGCCTGGTGCTTGTGCCATATCACTCCATTTCACCTGTACATTAGTCATCTTTGCATAGTTACCCCAAACCATGCCCCCTTGAAAAATACCATACAAATTTGGCTTAAATAAAAAGTCCCATATTTCTGGAACAGTACGGTGGATTTAGAGGAAAAAAAAGATGGAATACAAGGAGTGGAAGAAGTAAAATAAGAGCAAACATTGTGCACTTTTGACTCGGTGACAGCTTTCCCATGCTGGACCTGTATAATAGACCCATCATTCTTTTTTTGATACTGGCCTCCCGATGAACAATACACAATGGGGAAACGCATTGAGGCATGGGCTGTGAAAGATAGGTATCCTCTTTGTCTCACCTTACTATGAGCAATCTGTTAGTAAATGTTCAATGTTTGTACCCTATGCTGTCTTATCTATTGGTCCAGTGTTAGGTTTGACATCACATGTTTATTTTGGGTGCCAACCTCTGTGGCTAGGTAGTAAGAATGTATAGGATTTATCTGTAGGGTATTGTTGTGGTTGTGCCTGGTATCAGAGTGGGCCATTTAATCTAAAGACACCCTCTTCCTGATCCCTTTGTTATGTATTTTATAATGTGCATTATCTGTTTTTTTGCTGGTAATTTATGTTTACTTTTGCTTTGCATAATTGCCATGCCCTCTTGAGACAAACCATAAAATTTGCCTTAAATAAAAAAGCACATAGCTCTGTAACAGTATTACGGATTTACAGTAAAAAAAAAATGTAAAGAGAGGTAGTGGTGGGAGTAAAATAAGAGCAAAAATTTACCACTTTTGACTCGGTGACAGGTCCTCTAAGTTTTGGGTCGTGCCAAGAAGTGGACCATAGTTTTGCCAACTTTAGCACATTAGTTGTTTTCTGTGATGCATAGAACAACATACAACTGTAGCTTGTGCGGTTCCAGAATAGAAGAATTACATCAGTGAGGGTTTTTTTTAACAATTCTGATCATTTTCTCCAAGTATCTTTGAAGAATAGGTACAGTATGTTTGAGGTTTTATTTACCAGCAGTCACACCTGGACCTGGAGACACGCAGCAGAGAAACCTTTCTCCACATATTACATTGAAGCCCCTTCCTTATAAGCAGCATTGATCTGCATTGAGAGGAGAACCCTGAATGTCAGATTTCTGAGGATAAGGTGGCATATTATGAAGCAGCAGCAGCCACATTGATATAAGCGTACCCGGCAGAGCTAAATTCTTCCAAAGATCACTGTGCAGTGACAATGAGAGCAAAGCTGGGTCAGGGGAATGTTATGCAGCAGCTTGGCACTCAAGCAGACGGATTACGATTTAATGAAAACTTAATGATAACCCTGGGCCGGCGATCTTTAGCTGGAATTTTCTTCATGGAGATTTTCTGTATATTTTGTATCACAGGAGCAGCTTATTTAATGCACAAGTGCAGAAATGAAGAGATTTAGCAGAACGGAGTATTGTGTCCTCTCTGTTTAGGGTAGAAGGTGCCCTGACTCCACAGGTGAACGGTGTGTATCATCTCTAGTCTTCTCACCATAATGGCACAGTGTTACCTGGACTTTTATTCTCATAGGGTGAAGCGGGAAAACTTTGCTCTGTGTAAATTATATTAGAATTATACATCATGTTCAGCTCATTTTAATAATAGATTATGAGGATAGCACTGCGGGGTCGACATTCGTTCTGCTTCTCGGTAATGGTGCTTCTTTTTAATGAGTTACATAGGATCAGTTTGATCTAGATATTCTAGATGCACCTACAGTGAACAGTTTTGCATGATTCGGATAGACTTTAGTTTTCCTATGAATATACAGTGGCTTGAGAAAGTATTCACCCCCTTGGCTTTTTACCTATTTTGTTACATTACAACCTATGTGTAAATATTTTTGTAATCTATTTGTGTGTGATGTGTCAGCAATAAATAGTCTGTTTGTGAAGTGAGAAAAATAAAGGCATAAATTAAATTTATGGGATCAAATAAATAAAAATTGGCATGTGCATATGTATTCACCCCTTTTGCTGTGAAGACCCTAAAATTTTCTGGTGCAATCAAGTCCCTTAATAAGTCACATGCTTACTGAAAAGACATCCACCTGTGTGCAATCTAAGTGCCACATGTCTGCCAGTATATACACACCTTTTCTGAAAGGCTGCAAAGGCTGCAACACCATAATGCAAGAGGCACCACTAACCAAACACCATGAAGACCAAGTAGGTCTCCAAACAAGTCATGGATAAAGTTACTGAGAAGTTCAAGTCAGGGTTGGATTATAAAAAAAAAATATCCCAATCTCTGATGATCCCCCAGAGCACCATCAAATCCATTATGTTTAAATAGAAAGAACATAGTGTCACAACAAACCTGCCAAGAAAGGGCCACCCACCAAAACTCTCAGTCCGGGGAAAGGAGGGCATTAATCAGAAAGCCAGCACAAAGATCAAATGTAACCCTGAAGGAGCTGCAGAGTTATCAAGCAGAACTGGAGTATCTGTCCATACGACCACATTAAGCCTTACACTCCATAGAGGTGGCCTTTATGGAAGGGTGGGCAGAAAAAAGCCCTTACTTACACACAAACATTATAAGCCCCATTTTGAGATTGCCAAAAGACATGTGGAAGACTCGCCAAATGTATGGAGGAACGGGCTGTGGTCATATGAGACTAAAATTGAACTTTTTAGCCACCAAGGTAAATACTATGTCTGGTGCCAAAACAACACAGATCATGATTCCAAGAAAAACCATCTCCACAGTTAAACATGGTGGTGGCAGCATCATGCTGTGGGGATGTTTTTCAGCAGCAGAGACACAGAGAAAATGGTCGGAGTCGAGGGGAAGATGGATGGTGCAAAATACAGAGATATTCATGAGCAAAATTTGTTTCAGTCCGTCAGTGATTTGAGACTGGGATGGAGGTTCACCTTCCAAAAACACAATGACCCAAAGTATACTGCTAAAGCAACACTTGAGTGGTTTAAGGTGATGACTTTTATGTTTGCTTCCTGCAGTGAAGGGGGACAGCCACGTGATCCAGTGTGCCCCCCACTTATGCTAAGATCTATCTGACTATTTTCAAGGACAGGTTTGTGTATAGTTCCTCCAGATGGAGCCATGTCCGTAGCTGGTGACGCTATATTGATGATGTATTCTTTGTGTGGGATGGGGGCATTGATGAGCTATTTGCCTTTCAGGCTGAAATTAATGAGGCACATATAGTTCACATTAACAAGCTCAACTGTAAAGTTGCAATATCTGGATGTGTGATGAGCATCAGCTTACGCTGAGTCATTTTTCTTCTTAGTGTGGACCCTCTGGGTCGTGGCACCCACCCACCTAGGGCGAGCTGACCTAGTGAGAACCCACCCCCTGTACAGGGAGTGTCAGGGACAAGACCAAGGGGGTGAGCCACCACGGCAGCTGGACCAGACGGCCGGCTCTGGGAGACACTATTGAGTGCCTGGCAACAGGACGAACAGGATATGAAACATAAGCGAGGTCCCAGGGTTTCTTCAGCAAACATGGTTACACACTTTAATCAGATACAAGGCAAAAACAGAGAATCAGGTGCAGGGCACAAACGGTGAAACACGGCAAGGTGCGTGCAAGGGCACGCCAAATGTTCCAGACATAACACGTGCAGAAAACATACCAGAGTCCAGGGCAGGGTACGTGTTAGGGGTCACACCAGAGTTCCTAGGAAGGGTGCGTGCTGGGACACGCTAGAGTCCAAGACAAGGTGCGCGCTAGGAAACACGCCAGAGTCCAAGGCAGAGTGCGTGCAAGAAGACACGCCAGGGTTCAAGGCAGGTGCGAAGGCATCGGACTCAAGAAGACTGGCAAGGACTGACAGGATCCAGGCATCAGGATGTAGTCATCTGGTTCCGGACCTCTGGCAGCGGCCGGCAGGCCTCGGGAATCCGGCAGACAAACCAGGATACGAGGCAGGATGCTTGCTAGGAGACACGCCAGGGTCAGGTTCAAGGACGGAAGCCTGTGAGTGCTGTGGACACGTCAGGGACAGATACAAGGACGGAGGCCTGCGCGTGTTCGAGGGACACGCCAGGGACAGGTACAAGGACGGAGGCCTGCGCGTGTAGAGGGACACACCAGGGACAGGTGCAAGGATGGAGGCCTGCGTGTGTAGAGGGTCACGCCAGGGACAGGTACAAGGACGGAGGCCTGCGCGTATAGAGGGACACGCCAGGGACAGGTACAAGGACGGAGGCCTGCATGTGTAGAGGGACATGCCAGGGACATAGGGAGAGGCGGTCTGGTATAGCACCAGTACTTCTGGGTCAGTACCAGGGAGGAACTTTGGGTTCAGATCCTCCAGGATCATAGCATTGCTAGAACAGCCTGGGTAGAACCATAGAGCAGGTCACATGATCAGGAGTTCCAGGAATACAGTGGATTGCAGAACCAGAGCAGGGCTGGAACATAGGAAAGGTCACATGATCAGGGGTTTCCAGGAATACAGCGCATTGCAGAACCAGAGCAGGGCTGGAACATAGGAAAGGTCACATGATCAGGGGTTCCAGGAGTACAGCGGATTGTAAAGTCAGACAGAGACGGATGGTTACTCAGCAACAGCGTGCAGCCATGAGGTAAGACACGCGTGCACACTGCTCCAGGCAACTTGCGGCATAGCAGACATGGCGGACATGACAGTACCCCCCTCCTTAAGCCCTCTCTTACCGGGGCTGTAAAGAAGAAGAAAAAAAAATTCTTTGGCAGAAACCAGAGTTTAGTACAAGCCACGCCAAACAACGTTGATCCGACATCTGAAACGAGAACCTGCACCGGTCCAGATACAGGAGCCGCGGACGAGACACGGAGATCCAGTGGGGAGGACTGCGGGTAGACAAGAAAGTCTTCTTACTCTGGCTGCCATCATTTCCAAATGAGTTCAGAGGACAAGGGCCGGGTCTGATTCACATCAGAAGAGTGGCCGGGGTACCGCCATTTTCCAAGCGAGTTCAGAGAACATAGACCAGGTCAAATTCTTCATCAGAAGAGAGGCCGAGGTACCAGCGGAGTCCATGGCCTGAGTATTCTGTGAGGAGCGTCAGCTTACGCTGAGTCGTTTTTCTTCTGAGTCGTCAGGGACACATACAAGGACGGAGGCCTGCGGGTGTAGAGGGACACGCCAGGGAAAGGTACAAGGACGGAGGCCTGCGCGTGTAGAGGGTCACGCCAGGGACAGGTACAAGGACGGAGGTCTGCGCGTGTAGAGGGTCACGCCAGGGACAGGTACAAGGACGGAGGCCTGCGCGTGTAGAGGGACACGCCAGGGACAGGTATAAGAACGGAGGCCTTCACATGCAGAGAGACACGCCAGGGTCAGGCACAAGACCAGGGTTAGGGCCTGTGCGTGCAAGAGGGCATGACAGGGTACATGGCAAAGCCTGCGCGTACTTTTACAGAAGCATGGGGAGGTATGCCAAGGAGTAGGAGAGGACCTGAGCGTTCTTTAGAAAGCACGTAGAGCACAGTGCAGAAACAGTGTGAGGTGCAAGGAAGCACAGAGAGCACGGCTGGGGCACTGGCTAGCTGGACGGGCTGCAGCACTGACAGACGGACAAGACTCCAGCGAACCCGGCTGAGGCATAGCAGGTGACACAGCTGTCACTGACCAACGAGCATGGCTGAGGCACAAGCAGGCAGGCACGGCTAGGGCAGGCACGGCTGAGGCACAAACAGGAGGCTAGGAAGGCCAGGCACATGCAAAGGGCACACGAAGCAACAAGACAAGGCAAAGCAAGAAACAAGGCAAGGCAAAGCAGGGAGCGGAGCACGGAGGGGATCATAGGCAGAAACAGGCAAGGCAGAGAACACCGGAAGGACAACAAGTCCAAGCAGGACAAGGACGAAACATGGCACAAGAGGACAAACATAAGACAAGGCATGGGGCAAGAGACGGAGTACAAGCACGGAGCATGTGCAGAGACGCACGACAGGGCAGAGTGCAGGGGCACAGAATAGAGGGGGCGACCCAGCAGACCAAGCAGCCATGCAGGGAAGCAACACAATACTCAGGCCCTGACCATAGGGAGGGGCGGTCTGATATAACACCATAGCACCAGTACTTCCGGGTCAGGACCAGGGAGGGAGTTTGGGTTCAGATCCTCCAGGATCATAGAGAGCATCGCTAGAACAGCCTGAGTAGAACCATAAGAGCAGGTCACATGATCAGGAGTTCCAGGAATACAGTGGATTGCAGAACAAGAGCAGGGCTGGAACATAGGAAAGGTCACATGATCAGGGGTTTCCAAGAATACAGCGGATTGCAGAACCAGAGCAGGGCTGGAACATAGGAAAGGTCACATGATCAGGGGTTCCAGGAGTACAGCGGATTGCAGAGTCAGACAGAGACGGATGGTTAACCAGCAACAGCGTGCAGCCATAAGGTAAGGCGCGCATGCACACTGCTCCAGGCAACTTGCAGCATAACAGACATGGCGGACATGACAGTATGCTTTGGTCTACACGGAGTGTGGTAATTTATGTTCAGAATTATTTGTAAAAGCGACTGATAGAAACAATATTCTCAGTTTTGATAGTGACCATCTGTGGGGATGATTGACTCTTTGCCTTGGAGTCAATTATTTAGAGTGAGTAGGATAGTGTCTGATGAGTTGAAAATTGATGAGAGACTAGAGGGGATGTGCAAAAAATTTATTTCACGGGGATACCCTTTAGTGAAGGTGGCTAAATTTAGGGCTAGGGCTTTGGACCTAAAATGTAAGGACCTTTTGAAAGATAGGTGCCAAACTGAGAAAACAGTGAGGATTACGTTTGTATCCATTTAGTGCTCTTTTAGTGGAGAGATCGCTGGGATACTTAGGAAACACTGGTCACTTTTATCTAAGGGACATCGGATAATTGAGAATTTTAAGCTAACACACCCTTTTGTTTTATAGGTGTGGCACTAATCTGAAGGACAGCTCATCAGCAACTTAGGTATCCAGGGTTACTACCACTAGCAGCTAACTGTCTATATGCGTGGGCGTAACCATGGATACCTAAGTACTGTTAGGCCCTGTATAGGAGTTAAGAGACATATCTAATAAGGAGAGGAGCTCTCACTGGTGACGAGTTAAGGCATAAGCCTTTTTTGAATGTTAGCCTGTGACGCAACATTGTGAGGCAACACTGTGAGGCAACATTGGGAGACATCACTCAGACAACATTGCAAAGATGGATCAAATTGATCACGCTGCTGCACGTAGAGAAGCAAATCACATACGGATGCGTAACCTGCGTCTTAATGAAACAGAAGACGAACGAAATTGTTGAAAAACTGCTGATGCAGCCCGACAGAGAGCGGCCAGAGCAATAGAAACGAATGAAGTAACTGAATCGCGTAGAACATCTAATGCTGCACGACAACGAGCAACACGCAATGCATAAAGTGATACACAAATTTCACAAAGACGAGAACAAGATAGAAGACGTGTCCAAAATGCAAGAGCCACTCGACGACGGCAAGTTATATTTGCTGCTAGAGGGCTTCTTAATCAAATTGATGAGACACGTATTGAAGAGCACTATGCTGGCGAACTGACATTTCGATGTCAGTTCTGCCAATCTAAACATTTCAAAGACAAAATGGCGCAGGACAAAACATTCCCTTCCTGCTGCAAGAGAGGGCGCATCCAATTACATCCCATTTGTATGGATGATCAATTAGTCAAGTTGATGAAAGGAGAGCATCAGCACTCCAATAACTTTATGGCTAATATAAGGCAATACAATAGCTCTCTTGCTTTGGCATCAATGGAAGCACAAGTAGCGCCACCTCCTGGGCATGGTCCATACTGTTTTCAAATTCATGGACAAATTTACCACAGAACTGCCCCATTGCATCCCGCTGTGGGTAGTACTCCCAAGTATGCCCAGATTTATATCTTGGACAGTGAAGAAGCATTAAGTACAAGAAGTCAAGCAAATAAAAAGTGCCTCCCAGCACTGCTGTCATCTCTTGAAGAGAAAATGAAAGCAATTAACCCACTCGCAAGAGCCTTCACAATGATGAGGGAATTTGAAAGAGAGGAAGAGAGGATTGCTGAATTAGAAAATCACGATCCACTCGAAATAACAATGTCAATTATAAATGACTACAATGATGACCAAAGGTGCTACAATGCACCAAGGTGCAATGAAGTAGCTATAATTTATCAAAATGCATTGGGTGAACCCCCATTTAATAGGAACATCAGAGTTCACCTGAAAAGTGAAAAAAAACAGTTCAAATCAGCTTTCTTCACAGAAAGTGTGATTTCCTTTAGAAATAGAGCTATGGGATAGCTTTAACCGTGCACTTTCTTCATGGATAGCGCTATTGAATAACTGTACCCGTACAGTATTAACTACAGAGCTTTTTCATACACAAGGTAGGAGTGGCAGGAGAGGTACACCAGGTATTTATGTTTGCTGTTAGTCTGCACATACGCCAGTCTGGTGCGTGGTTACACCCCATTGTGAGGTCAGTCTGATGCGTGGTTACACCCCATTGCATGGTTTGTAATCCCAGCGCATGCCCGAAGGACACGCAATCACTCGTTTCTTCTAATAAAAAAAAAATACAAACAACATTCAGCACCCTCTAGGATGGGTCATTTCCCATGCTTAGGATGTGCATCCTGTGGTAATATGTTGAAGGGAAATTATTTTTCTCATTCTCGGAGTGGTAAGACGTACATGATTAAGGACAGATATCCTTGTTCATCAAATCTCCTAATTTATTTACTATCTTGCCCATGTGGGTTATTCTATGTGGGCAAGACTACTATGGAAATATGGGCACATATTAGTAAACACAAAAGTATGATTAGTATGGGTCTGATTGACTTACTGATACCAAAACATTTTGTAGAGAATAGGCACTCTTTAAATCAGCTTAGATTTAGGGTGATGGATACTGTACCTGTTCAGAGAAGGGGGGGGGATAGATTGAGAATTTTTTTTAAAATAGGAGATTTGTTGTATTTATGAGTTTGATTGTCTTTTTCTGAAAGGGCTCAATATGTAATATAATATTCTTGCATGTTTATAATAATGTAATTATTATATCCTGTCTTGCTTCTGTGGTTGGTTTTTATTTTATTTTTTTAATTTTAGATCACCATCTATAGGACATTAGAGGGAGGGGATGACTTGAAGAATGTTGAAGGCGGTACTGTGGGCCGGTTTGATGCCCGCATCTTTTTGTCTCCACTCTCTCTTTTCTCTTTGTATATATTAAAGTAGGCTCTTTTCTATTTTCCCATGTTTTTTCTTCCTTTTTGCTTTCATTATTTTTTTGCTTTGTATAGATTTCTTTATTTGAAACTGTACTATAGGACTTTGCGGTCATGTGACCGTTATTTATATGGTGATAGTGTAAGGAAGTGGCAGGAACCCTCATGTGCTTCTTCTCTCCTGAACACAGAGCACATGTGTCACATACGGCACCCTGACAGTTATTCATGTCCTTAATGTTCATTAATGTGTGTCATGTATTGTAATGTGATGCATTTGTTATATGCTGTGTGTGAGCTTCGGGACAGTATAGGACCATAGGGGGATTAGAATAGAGGGGGCACATTAGAGATAGAGAATAGGATAGATAAGAGTATTAGTTTAGGCACAGGCAGCAAGGAGTTAAGTAGATGCGAGGGGCACAGAGCAGGGAGATATAGGACAGATACTTCTGGGGCACAGAGCAGGGAGATATAGGACAGATACTTCCTGGTTCTGACAGACACCTGCAGTCTGCCCAAGAGCAGAACGCATACAGTGAGACAGTTACAGGCTGTGGGGGATTAGTCTGCAGATGGCAGTAAGGGGCCCCCCGATTAGTGCAGTCGACCAGCTCAACAGGACCATCCCCAAGAAGGATACGGGGTCTACAACCGGGGTGGGAGCAGCTGAGATGGCGTTCCCGGCACCTTTCCCTACTGGAACCGGACAAGGGGCTGACAGGGAGCTGGTGATGCTGAAGGTACAGATGGGACGCGAACTATCCAAAGGTGCTGCCCAGATGGCAGAGGAAACAAAAGCGCAGACAGGACAGAGTCTGGCTAGAGGTATGGCCATGAAAGCTGAGAATAAAGAGAGAGAAACAACAGAGATATTAGAGTCTGCCATATGGCAGAGGAAGGGAAAGTACAGGAAACGATGCATTGTGTGAACTGTGCTGCTGATGTGAAGAATGTAGATAAGAAGATAACTTTGTGTTTGAACTGTGCTGTCTGTGAGATGAATATGTTGCTGTCTAGTAAAGTTCAACTGTTGGAATAGAACTGTGACTTTGTGGTGTTTCAAGGAACCTGGGAGCCAGAAGCTGGAGTAACAGAGGAAACCAACTGTATAGCAGTACCAGGACTTTATTTGTGTTTTCATGTACAAGGTGCCCGGGTGGTCACTGACAGTGCCTTAGTGGAGTCGCCCATGACTACCACCCCATGCCACCTTTTTACAATGATTTGAAATATGTGATCAGGTGATGTGCGGTCAGGTGATCACGGCCACCATGGTACTGAGAAGCGAGGCCTTGTGCGTGACTGAATGATATTCGCACATACCCAATGCAACAGATCATGTGACCGCAGGTATATGATGTGACGTGACCTTGTCCAGGATTGGACAGGGGCGGCGCATGCACCTTTTGCCTTGTCCTAATAAAACCTGGATTGGTTACATGTCTGCCTGAATGACGAGCATGCGGTTATACTGTTGGAACGTCGGGACATGGCAGAGTTTATTGATGCTTTGTTTTTGCAATCCATATCTACTGTATGTAAAATGTATGTACACATATTGATTATATGATGATTTATCATGTAGTATATGTTATGTATTTAACCCCTTCCTGACATGACACGTACTATCCCGTCCATGGGACCCGGGCCCCTATGCCCATGGACGGGATAGTACGTCTACCGCGATCAGCAGCGCCCACATGGTGAGCGCCGCTGATCGCGGCCGGGTGTCAGCTGATTATCACAGCTGACACCCGGCACAATGTGTCAGGGGCGGTCACGGACCGCCCCCGACACGTTAACCCCTTGCACACCGCGATCAAACATGATCGCGGTGTACTGGGGGTTAAAGGGAAGCATCGGCAGGGAGGGGGCTCCCTCCTTGCTTCCCTGAGCCCCCCACGGCAGCGCAATGTGCAGCGCTGCTGCGGGGGGCTCCTTTCCTGCAGGCCCCCTGAATCCAAGATGGCGACGGGGCCTTCGGGGGCCTGCAGGAAGCTGGCTTCCTCAGTGCCTGCAAAGCGCAGGCATGAGGAAACCTTCTGCAGTGCCTGTGACAGATCTGTGATGTGACAGATCAGCAATCTGTCACAGGACAGTGATGTCCCACCTGGGACTATTTAATAAAGTAAAAAAAAAATAAAAAATGTTAAAATAAATTTAAAAAAATCGCCAAATAAATTAGAAAAAAAAAAAAATATTCCCCCAAATAAATCCATTTTTTAGAAAAAAAAAACAAAAAAAACAATAAAAGTACACATATTAGGTATTGCCGCGTCTGTAACGACCCGCCCTATAAAACTGTCCCATTAGTTAACCCCTTTAGCGAACACCTTAAAAAATAAAAATAAAAAACGAAGCAAAAAATAATGATTTATTATCATACCGCCAAGCAAAAAGTGTAATAACGCGCGATCAAAAAGACGCATATAAATATCCATGGTACCGCTGAAAACGTCATCTTGTCCCACAAAAAATGAGCCACCACACAGCATCATCAGCGAAAAAATAAAAAAGTTATAGCTCGCAGAATAAAGCGATGCAAAAATAATTATTTTTTATATAAAATAGTTTTCATTGCATAAAACCGACAAAACATAAAAAAAGACCTAAATGAGGTATCGCTGTAACCGTACTGACCCGAAGAATAAAACCACTTTATCAATTTTACCGCACGCGGAACGGTGTAAACGCACCCCCCCAAAAGAAATTCATGAAACGTTTTTGTTCATTCTGCGTCCCAAAAGTCGGAATAAAAAGTGATCAAAAAATGTCACGTGCCCGAAAATGGTACCAATAAAAACGTCAACTCGTCCTGCAAAAAATAAGACCTCACATGACTCGGTGGGTCAAAATACGGAAAAATTATAGCTCTCAATATGTGGTGATGCAAAAACTATTTTTACAATAAAAAGCGTCTTTTAGCGTGTGACAGCTGCCAAACATAAAAACCGCCATAAATAGTAAATCAAACCCCCCGTTATCACCCCCTTAGTTGGGGAAAAATAATAAAATAAAAAAAATGTATTTATTTCCATTTTTCCATTAGGGTTAGGGCTAGGGTTAGGGTAGGGTTAGGGTTAGGGTTAGGGCTAGGGTTAGGGTTAGGGTTAGGGCTGAGATTAGGGTTAGGGGTGTGTTGGGGTTCGGGTTGGAGTTAGAATTGGGGGTTTCCACTGTTTGGGCACATCAGGGGCTCTCCAAATGCAACATGGCGTCTGATCTCAATTCCAGCCAATTCTGAGTTGAAAAAGTCAAATGGTGCTCCTTCCCTTCCAAGCTCTGCCATGCGCCCAAACAGTGTTTTACCCCCACATGTAGGGTATCAGCCTACTCAGGTCAAATTTCAAAACAATTTTTGGGGTCCAATTTCTCCTGTTACCCTTAGGAAAATAAAAAATTGGGGGCAAAAATATCATTTTTGTGGAAAAAAATGATTTTTTTATTTTCATGCCCGGGCATTATAAACTTCTGTGAAGCCCTTGGGGGTTCAAAGTGCTCACAACACATCTAGATAAGTTCCTTAGGGGGTCTCGTTTCCAAAATGGGGTCATTTGTGGGGGTTTCCACTGTTTAGGTACATTAGGGGCTCTCCAAAGGCAACATGACACCCGCAGACCATTCCATCAAAGTCTGCATTCCAAAACGTCACTACTTCCCTTCCGAGCCCCGACGTGTGTCCATACAGTAGTTTTCTCCCACATATGTGGTATCAGCATACTCAGGACAAATTGAGGGTGAAAAGATCATTTTTGTGGAAAAAATATGATTTTTTAATTGTACGGCTGTATGTTATAAACTTCTGTGAAGCCCTTGGGGGTTCAAAGTTCTCACCACACATCTAGATAAGTTCCTTAGGGGGTCTAGTTTCCAAAATGGTGTCATTTGTGGGGGGTTTCCATTGTTTTGGTACATCAGGGGTTTTCCAATCGCGACATGATGTCCGATCTCAATTCCAGCCAAAAACGTCAAATGGCGCTGCTTCCCTTCCGAGCTCTGCCATGCGCCCAAATAGTGGTTTACCCCCACATGTGGGGTATCAGCGTACTCAGGACAAATTGCACAATAACTTTTAGGGTCCTGTTACCCTTGGGAAAATAAAAATTGGGGTGAAAAGATCATTTTTGTGAAAAAATATTTTTTAATTGTACCGCTGTACGTTATAAACTTCTGTAAAGCCCTTGTGGGTTCAAAGTTCTCACCACATATCTAGATAAGTTCCTTGGGGGGTCTAGTTTCCAAAATGGGGTCACTTGTAGGGGGTTTCCACTGTTTAGGTACATCAGGGACTCTCCAAACGTGACATGGCGTCCGATCTGAATTCCAGCCAATTTTGCATTGAAAAAGTCAAACGGCGCTCCTTCCATTCTGAGCTCTGCCATGCGCCGAAACAGTTGTTCCCCCCACATATCAGGTATCAGTGTACTCAGGACAAATTGCACAATAACTTTTGCAGTCCAATTTCTCCTGTTACCCTTGGTAAAATAAAAAAAATTGAACCTGAAGTTTTTTTTTGTGAAAAAAAGTTAGATGTTCATTTTTTTTAAAATATTCAAAAAAATTCCTGTGATGCACCTAAAGGGTTAATAAACTTCTTGAATGTAGTTTTGAGCACCTTAAGGGGTGCAGTTTTTAGAATGGTGTCACTTTTGGGTATTTTCTATCATATAGACCCCTCAAAGTGACCTCAAATGTGATGTGGTCCTAAAAATAAAATGGTGTTGTAAAAATGAGAAATCGCTGGTCAACTTTTAACCCTTATAACTTCCTAACAAAAAAAAATTTTGGTTCCAAAATTGTGCTGATGTAAAGTAAACATGTGGGAAATGTTAGTTATCAAGTTCTTTGTGTGCTGTATCTCTGTGATTTAAGGGCATAAAAATTCAAAGTTGGAAAATTGCGAAATCTTCAAAATTTTCGCCAAATTTCCGTTTTTCCCACAAATAAACGCAAGTTATTTGAATGAAATTTTACCACTAACATGAAGTACAATATGTCATGAGAAAACAATGTCAGAATCACCGGGATCCATGGAAGCGTTTCAGAGTTATGACCTCATAAAGGTACAGTGGTCAGAATTGTAAAAATAGGCCCGGTCATGAACGTGCAAACCACCCATGGGGGTGAAGGGGTTAAAGGATATGACGTGTTTCTTTGAGAATGATGGGTGGAACGGTAGTGGTGGGTGGTCATTTGTGTCCTGATTGGTGCTCTTCTGATTACTTGTTGTATTATTTAAACCTGCTGTCTGCACCATTTTGTATGATTGATAAAGACTTGTATTTGGTGGAAATGTTGCACCTTGTTTGCCAGAATAAAAGAAGATTTGTTTGCATCACCTAAGCCTGGACACTATCCATTATTTTGCATTATGTCACAATATATTTTCATATTTAACTACCTTTATGTCATGCGTATGTCATTTGTGAAAATAAACATGTTGAGTGGGTGTATTCATGGTTCAGAGAAAGGGTGCATGGATGGTGGCCCCAAGCACTGTTTATGGGTAGATTATCCTGGAATAATTAGGTGCATGTGTGCATCATATGTAGAAAGAACACATAACAGAGTGGAGGTAATGCTTTGTTTTCCCGCCATTCTGGGTCATACACAAAAGGCGTATGATAGGTAGAAGCTAAACTTTTATATTAGCTGTAACTGGTAAGAAAGAGGTGGCACAATGAAGGATTTGCTAGGCCGCTGGTGAAGTTGCCTCAATGGCTGTCTCATGACAAATGGTATTCGTGATTCATGTGAGCTTCCGTACCTAGTTATTTAAAACTCTTATTAGCTACGCAACCCCATTGATTCATATACCAACAAAATAAACACTCCAGAGGTATTTGGATAAATTGGCCACAGCAGCCTTTTATTAAACATTTTAATCACAACGTCCCAGAAGGGGTGGTCCTCGAAACCCCAAACCATAAAACTCAGATTTGATATTCTCAACTTGGTCCCCAGGTCGAGTCTTTCCTCTAGCCGCTAAGCATCTGCTCAGAGACACATATCAGCCCACCTGGCCAGTTTCCATTACGGGTCCACTTTAATCCCTTTTGCGGGATAATTCAATTATCTGTCCACTTGAATCCACCCAGGGGGGAGTCCAGGACCTCCTGAGATCCCCCCCGAACCACTATTTACCAGCACCACCAACTGCAAGGACCTCCCCCCCATGCCACCAACATAAATGTTCTGATCCCTCAAACATTTATTTCCCTCCACACTTCCGAGCCTCTTTTTAATGCCCTCTGGTGCCATCAAACGCCATGTATTCAGACCGACCCTGTTTAGGCGGATCTCGTTCCTCTTCCAAAATTCCCCGTTTACCAAATTCCAAATCCGTGTGGCGCACCACAACCTCCCCATTCCTTGCCATGAAAGACGGGACACTGCTTTATTCACCTTGATCCCAGCTTTGTTCACTCACTGAACAGACCTCGCTCCATGCCATACCTTTCCGAAAACGATATCTTACCCTACCACCAAAACCTAGGAGACCTAGCCATAGCTGCAACATATCAAACTTCATATTCTTAACCCCTTACTGCCATGTGACGTACTATCCCATCAATGTGCCCTGGGACTTAATTCCCAGGGACGGGATAGTACGTCACAGCGATCAGCGGTGCCCACGTGGTGAGCGCCGCTGATCGCAGACAGGTGTCATCTGATTATCACAGCTGACACCCGGCACAATGTGTCAGGGGCAGTCACGGACCGCCACTGACACGTTAACCCCTTGCACACCATGATCAAACACGATCGCGGTGTACCGGGGGTTAAAGGGAAGCATCGGCAGGGAGGGGGCTCCCTCCGTGCTTCCCTGAGCCCCCCACAGCAGCGCAATGTGCAGCGCTGCTGCAGGGGGGCTCCATCCCTGCAGGTCCCCGAATCCAAGATGGCGACGGGGACCTTCGGGGGCCTGCAGGGAGCTGGCTTCCTCATGCCTGCAGGCAAGGAGGAAGCCTGTGTAGTGCCTGTGACAGATCGCTGATCTGTCACAGTGATCTGTGATGTGACAGATCAGCGATCTGTCACAGGATAGTGATGTCCCACCTGGGACAATGTAATAAAGTTAAAAAAGAAAAAGTGTAAAAATAATTTTAAAAAAATCGCAAAATAAATTACAAAAAAAAAAAATTTGATATTTGGTATCGCCATGTCCGTAACGACCCGTCCTATAAAACTGTCCCATTAGTTAACCCCTTTAGTGAACCCCTTAAAAAATAAAAATAAAAAACGAAGCAAAAAATAATGATTCATTTTCATACCGCCGAACAAAAAGTGCAATAACGCGCGATCAAAAAGACGCATATAAATATCCATGGCACCGCTGAAAACGTCATCTTGTCCTGCAAAAAACGAGCCACCACACAGCATCATCAGCAAAAAAATAAAAAAGTTATAGCTCGCAGAATAAAGCGATGCAAAAATAATTATTTTTTATATAAAATGGTTTTCATTGCATAAAAGCGCCAAAACATAAAAAAAGACATTAATGAGGTATCGCTGTAACCGTACTGACCCAAAGAATAAAACCACTTTATCAATTTTACCACAGGCGGAACGGTGTAAACGCACCCCCCAAAAGAAATTCATGAAACGCTGTTTTTTGTTCATTCTGCGTCCCAAAAATCGGAATAAAAAGCGATCAAAAAAGTCACGTGCCCGAACATGATACCAATAAAAACGTCAGCTCGTCCCGCAAAAAATAAGACCTCACATGACTCGGTGGGTCTAAATATGGAAAAATTATAGCTCTCAAAATGTGGTGATGCAAAAACTATTTTAAAAAAAAAAAGCGTCTTTTAGCGTATCACAGCTGCCAAAAATAAAAACCGCCATAAATAGTAAATCAAACCCCCCTTTATCACCCCCTTAGCCAGGGAAAAATAATAAAATTAAAAGAAAATGTATTTATTTCCATTTTACCATTAGGGTTAGGGCTAGGGCTAGGGTTAGGGTTAGGGCTAGGGTTAGGGCTAGAGTTAGGGCTGAGATTAGGGTCAGGGGTGTGTTGGGGTTAGGGTTGGAGTTATAATTGGGGGGGTTTGCACTGTTTGGGCACATCAGGTGCTCTCCAAATGCAACATGGCATCTGATCCCAATACCAGCCAATTCTGCGTTGAAAAAGTCAAATGGTGCTCCTTCCCTTCCAAGCTTTGCCATGCGCCCAAACAGTGTTTTACCCCCACATATGGGGTATCAGCCTACTCAGGACAAATTGAAAAACAACTTTTGGGGTCCAATTTCTCCTGTTACCCTTAGGAAAATAAAAAATTGGGGGCAAAAATATCATTTTTTTGGAAAAAAATGATTTTTTTATTTTCACGCCTGGGCATTATAAACTTCTATGAAGCACTTGGGGGTTCAAAGTGCTCACCACACATATAGATAAGTTCCGTGGGGGGTCTAGTTTCCAAATTGGGGTCACTTGTGGGGAGTTTCCATAGTTTAGGTACATCAGGGGCTCTCCAAACGCACATGACACCCGCAGACCATTCCATCAAAGTCTGCATTCCAAAACATCACTACTTCTCTTCCGAGCCCCGACGTGTGCCCATACAGTAGTTTTCTCCCACATATGGGGTATCAGCGTACTCAGGACAAATTGCACAACAACTTTTGGGGTCCAATTTCTCCTGTTACCCTTGGGAAAATAAAAAAATTGGGGACTAAATGATCATGTTTGTGGAAAAAATACGATTTTTTTATTTTCATGCCCGGGCATTATAAACTTCTGTGAAGCCCTTGGGGGTTCAAAGTGCTCACCACACTTCTAGTAAGTTCCTTAGGGGGTCTAGTTTCCAAAATGGGGTCAATTGTGGGGGGTTTCCACTGTTTAGATGCATCAGGGGCTCTCCAAAAGCAACATGACACCCGCAGACCATTCCATCAAAGTCTGCATTCCAAAATGTCGCTACTTCCCTTCCGAGCCCTGACGTGTGCCCATACAGTAGTTTTCTCCCACATATGGGGTATTAGCATACTCAGGACAATTTGGACAATAACTTTTGGGGTCCAATTTCTCCTGGTACCCTTGGGAAAATAAAAAAATTGGTGACTAAAGATCATGTTTGTGGAAAAAAATGATTTTTTTATTTTCACGCCCGGGTGTTATAAACTTTTGTGAAGCACGGGGGGGTTCAAAGTGCTCACCACACATCTATATAAGTTCCTTGGGGGGTCTAGTTTCCAAAATGGTGTCATTTGTTGGGTGGTTTCCACTGTTTTGGTACATCAGGGGTTTTCCAATCGCGACATGGTGTCCGATCTCAATTTTAGCCAAAAAAGTCAAATGGCGCTGCTTCCCTTCTGAGCTCAGCCATGCGCCCAAATAGTCGTTTACACCCACATATGGGGTATCAGCATACTCAGGACAAACTGCACAATAACTTTTAGGGTCCTGTTACCCTTGGAAAAATAAAAATTGGGGGTGAAAAGATAATTTTTGTGGAAAAAATATGATTTTTTAATTGTACCGCTGTACGTTATAAACTTCTGTGAAGCCCTTGTGGGTTCAAAGTTCTCACCACATATCTAGATAAGTTCCTTGGGGGGTCTAGTTTCCAAAATGTGGTCACTTGTGGGGGGTTTCCACTGTTTAGGAACATCAGGGGCTCTCCAAATGTGACATGGCGTCCGATCTGAATTCCAGCCAATTTTGCATTGAAAAAGTCAAACAACGCTCCTTCCCTTCTGAGCTCTGCCATGCGCCGAAACAGTGGTTCCCCCCCACATATCAGGTATCAGCGTACTCAGAACAAACTGCACAATAACTTTTGCAGTCCAATTTCTCCTGTTACCCTTGGTAAAATAAAAAAATTGAACCTGAAGTATTTCTTTTGTGAAAAAAAGTTAAATGTTCATTTTTTTTAAAATATTCAAAAAATTCCTGTGACGCACCTGAAGGGTTAATAAACTTCTTGAATGTGGTTATGAGCACCTTAAGGGGTGCAGTTTTTAGAATGGTGTCACTTTTCGGTATTTTCTACCATATAGACCCCTCAAAGTGGCTTCAAATGTGATGTGGTCCGTAAAAATAAAATGGTGTTGCAAAAATGAAAAATCGCTGGTCAACTTTTAACCCTTACAACATCCTAACAAAAAAAATTTTGGTTCCAAAATTGTGCTGATGTAAAGTAAACATGTGGGAAATGTTACTTATTAAGTTTTTTATGTGCCGTATCTCTGTGATTTAAGGGCATAAAAATTCAAAGTTGGAAAATTGCAAAATTTTAAACATTTTCGCCAAATTTCCATTTTTTTCACAAATAAACACAAGTTATTTGAATGAAATTTTACCACTAACATGAAGTACAATATGTCACAAGAAAGTATTGTCAGAATCACCGGGATCCATGGAAGCGTTTCAGAGTTATTACCTCATAAAGGGGCAGTGGTCAGAATTGTAAAAATTGGCCCGGTCATGAACGTGCAAACCACTCTTGGGGGTTAAGGGGTTAATCATGTCCCTGTAGGGCCTTTTCCAAAAACCAAACTTTCCCAGATGTATTGCCATTACGTCTGAAGCTTGGGCCTAAGCAAACAAATCTTTGAAATTCGGAGCGCAACTGTTTCCAAACCATCCCCCCCGCCTTCTGATCCACTGTGAGACCGCCAGATTCCTTGGCACCCCAGATGCCACCTCTCTAGGCACACCGCTGCCCTTAATGCTGCCCAGAAGACAAATGAACGTCCCATAATCCACCAGCGCATTTACCCATACTAAAACAAAATCAGCACTGGACCAACATACTATTGGAACCTCACAGACTCCCAACGACCAATCCTCTTCGTCACTTCCTAGCCTAAGCCTCTCCTGACTGTCTCTATGGCTGCTCCCATCTGATGTTAATGCCCATTGTAATCCTCAGAAAGGATAACTTCCTAGTCCAAACACCTCTTTTTATTGCCTCAAATTGAAAATGTGACAGAAAATAACCGTCCTTATGTATCAATAGCAGGGCACCCAACGCGCCCATTATCCACAGAAAGAACTCTTCATATAAATCCACTTAACATAAAAGGAGAACTAACCACATCAAACAACCTTACCTTGCAACCTTCGCCTACGACATCGGTTGTTTTGAAAATGTGACAGAAACAAACCGTTTTTTTATGTACCAATAACAGAGCGCTCAACGTGCCAATTATACACAGAAAGAACCCTTCCTATAAATCCACTGGACATATAAGGAGAACCAACCACTTTAAACAACATTATTTTGCAACCTTTGCCTTCGACATCCATTTTGGAGGTACAGATAAATGTCATCCCTCTGTTCTCAAACCGATTCGCATCCCATTTCCGCAGCCCTCCTTCCCGAAATCTAGAAGGACTGACTAAGTCCCTCAATTGAAAAAAAAAAACAAAACAAAATAAGGTTGCCGGGAAAGTGCCCTGAAAAGGAACAGATATCCACTAGCTGATTGCCAAAGTCAGCAAATACATGATAAGACAAAGGTCAGCTCCCGTCCCATACCCTCAGACCAGAAGGATTTTTGCTAAATCCTAAATACCCCTGAACTTAAAATTCAAAAGCTATATCCGACATTAATTTATTCAATTTAGTAACAGATCAACTCTTCTCCCGACTATACCCAACCAATAACACCGAATTGCTCTCCTCCTACAGCCCTTTGTCCAATGCCGACCTCCAATCCTCCCAATTACAATATGCCTAAACATATTATGTCCACATACATTAAAGACATAGAAAATAAATCCGTTACTGCCATTACTGCCCGATGGAAAGTTCTAGAATGTGGACCAGAAAAAGCTTCAAGAATAGGGTAACTCACGCCGCGCCCAACCTCAGCTGATAACCACAAGTCAAATTAGGCCCAGCCAAACCAAATGCTTTAACACCCTGGCCAACGGCTGCTCGGGAGGAGATAAGAAATTTTAGGGGCCTATCCTCCCAAACCTTTGAAATCGAAACAAAACCGAATCTTCCACCCTGAAAAGAACTCCATTAACCTACAATGATAATTCCACAATGATTGGGAATACCTGACACTAAACCCGATTATACGCCAGACCATTATTACTCCCAACATTTGGCCCTGACTCTACCAACCACCATTACTAAACCAAACCTTTTGCCCTGACTCTACCAAACACACAAACTGAAATGTCCAAGCTGTAACCATACTGACCCATCAAGCCAACAAAAGGACCTAAATCCACCAGTGCAATCCAAATGGACCTGCTATTATACAACTCTCTTTTGAGGCAAACAAATGCGTAGACACTGTCGCCATAGATAGCCGACGGCAGAACGCTTTGCCCAACGGCATAAACTTACAGGCAAAATTAGCTTGTCCAGTAGAGATTGAACCTCACGCAACGTCACCATCTGCAAATCACTAACCCGACTCGCTTCAGCCTTCATGTCAACGATCATTTTAACCGGTGACCTGCCGTCCAACGCAAATTGTATCAATTTGATACCCAAGAAAACTCAATACTGTCACAGGACCCACCGTATTTTGGGCCGCTAAAGGGGCCGAAACTTACAGGCTATGCTCTCCATTGTCCATAATAGAATGAACAATCAGGATCCAGCGCCAAACCAGTGACCAAAAATTAATCCAATTAATGAATACAGGAATTGAAAGCGAACATCTCTGTAAGCGACCATTCCAAAAACAAACCAAGCGTCACAAGAATATGAACATGAAAGGGGACACCCCATGAGTAGACAATGATCAACAAAGAGACCCAATCCACAAAAACAACCCAACAAATGCATACAATCTGTTTTGGCCCAGTTCCCTTTCAACACGACTGTACCCAATCCATAGCAGCAACAAAAGAAGTGTACAACACCAAACCCAACTGAGGGTCGATGCCATCAGTTACCGATGACTTTTACGTAAAAGAATTGTGATGAATTTCTTAGAATGTACTAGGCCCCTCCATTTACCACCACACAAATTGGTGAAACCCTCAAATTATTGAAGGGGAGCCTATTTAAACAGTCCAGCCCTTTTACCCAAAGCCACATCTTTATATAATTGTTTAGAAAGCAAAGATCACTTCAAGTTTTGGTAGACAACCGAATTTTAACGTCAACAAGAGGAATCCTGAAAACCGTCCCTAAAACCCTCTCCTACCCGTGGGCTGCCGTCTTATTAAGACACCTATTTAGGAAGCCTCTCTTCCTGACACAATGACCTCGACCCTTTTTTTTTTAATTCCCTCATTACCCCCTTTGCTTTCTTCCCATGAAACACTTTACCACCCCATGACCTACTTAAATAATAAACACGGCCCTTTCTCCATTGCCACAAAGTATCCTGACCGCTATAAAGTCCCGGTGAACACAGGAAACGATTGTTTCCTATACCCCAGCCTAACCGGGGCCCTTATCCTGCCCGACCGCATGGCTTTTCACTGTCACAACTACTCAACATATTTAGCCTAAAAACATCACCAATCACATTCATGTAACCAAAAATCCCGAGCAGTTCTCCAGTGACCTTTTGTAAATAATGATAGCTAGTATAGCGGATAACTGTACCCACAAATTAAACAAACCCTCCTTTTATCCTCACCTCACCTTGTCTAAATTAAAACGTTCCACTTGAAGCAATGAAAAATATCTCAACATATTGTCCTTTCCAAATCGTCTCCCCTACCTCATGTTTCAAGTGCACCCCCAAAGTCCCCTCAAACACAAACCTCACCCTTAGCATAATCATCTAATAGCAATGCATCCACTCTTTCCTCCTCCCCTCCTGCCTTCACTAATGGGCTGCACTTCATGCCGAACTGGATGTATGTATCTCATCCACTCATATCGCCTTAAAAAACACCTATCCTTAGCACTACCCAGCCTTGCTGCGGAAGGTGCTACCCTGCTTTGAGGGGTCCCGGATCCCCATAATCCGTAGTGGTCCTAGATCCCCATAACCTGACTAAATCCCGTATGGATCCCAGATCCCTATAACCGGACTAAATTCCGTAGCCCATGCAAAATAAACATCATGCCTCCGCTAGCCCCCTTAATAAAACAACATTTCTAACCCATACACTCATAAAAGGCTAGCAAAGGGTTAAGAGTAAGGAAAAATGATCAGTCTCACCTGGCTGCTGTGATCCCAGCAGCCGCAAATCCTGAATCCGTTTGAATCGATTCGTGCTGGTCCCCGAAATGTTGATGGTGATCGATCTGAAGCCTGCATGTTCCCTCAGGCTCCCCATTGCTCTTTGCCCCAGGCCAGCCTGACACTGCCCGCCATCTTGTTGAAGCGCCGCTTCTGCCGCTGAATGGGCGGTGCCGGCCGACTGCCGCATGCGATGGTATCCTCGCTGAGGGGCCTGCGAACCAGACCCCGTCCTCTCACCGTATCCTCCTGACCATGCCGAGCGGATCTGCCACCCAACAGGGCGTCTGCCGCACCCAGACCGTAAGCCTTCTGTGACGATGTAGAGAGGGAAGCCGATTCCTCCCCCCGTTGCAGGACCCACCGCCTAATCGGATTCCTCCCGGATCTTGTAAAGTGAGATGCCGGCTTACAGCTCACACACCGAGCCGGAGGGTCCCAGTAGGGGCTCCTGATGCGGTGCTGAACCAGAAGGGGACCTGCGGACTAAGGTATGCCAGAGAATTTGCTCTCTGCGGCCAACGTCCATCCTGCAGTGCCTGAGGTGACCCGGTCACCGCTCCCTGTAGCAAGCCTTGGACGGCAGCTTGCATTCAGCTAGCACCCAGCGACTCCTCAGCATTACCTCAGTTGGAGCATTGTTTCCACCTCCATAATTAAGGTTCTAAATACGAGACCCCACAGCTTGTACACCACCTCTGACCCCGCCTCCCCCTCATCCCAGCACTAGCCCCCACCTTATTCAAATACATTTACCCCGTAATACCATCCTAATCCCTAACTCCAGCTCACTATATTCCCACTTAACCTTGTCATGTCGGCCTCCCTTTTAAGGCCTGCGGCCCAGTACAGCCTCCGAAAAATGGAGATAAGCAAAAGGCTGCCCTATAAGAGTATGTGTCCACGCTGCGTACTGGCAGTGCTTTGGATGCAGCGGAAACCCCGCTCCGCCCAAAGCGCTTCCCCCTGGATTATTTATCATGCGGAGACAGCGCATCTCTGTAAGATAAATAGACATGCTGCGGTCTATAAAGACGCGGAGCATGTCTGGATATGCTGGGCCGCCGGACGCGGCCCTGCACGCATAGTGGAGATGGGGTTTCATAAATTCTTCTCCACTATACTGTAACATCTGGACACTGCGGATTGGTCATTGAAGCTGTCCAGACAGTGGAAACATACCGTAAAAGAGCCACCCTCACAGTGACACAGGATTTAAGGGAGATTGGATGCCTACCAAGATATCTCAGTGGAAGGAGAAACAGAGCTGTGGGTGTAGTTGCCCAAAGAAAATGGCAAGTGTACGGTGCCTGAAGTAGCTGGTGAGCAAAACCCCAGGTGAGAGGATTTTCATCCCCGTAGAAACTTCACTGTGAGTAAAGAGTAAGCCACTGCATGGAAGGGGCCTGCAAAGCAAGTGCACAATGTTCTGCTGAAGAAAGAGGAAAAGTCAGAAAGCCCCACAGCATGCAGAGGAACCAGCCTTGATTTGTAGGGTCGGAGAGCTGGACAATAACAAGAGTGAGTGCGATTCGAGTAGTGCTGTCATAAGGTGTGTTCTGCCCTCTGAATATAGGGAAAATATGTTTTTATTATGTGCTGGTTTAGTTATAGCACCATCTAGTGGTGGCTGAATTTATAGCTGTGTCTTTAATAGCACTTATAGCCTGTGTCTTTAACAGCAGACAGAGTGTTGCATTGTGGGATTGAAGCAATGTATACTGGGAAGAGGAAGATGCCATTTTCTTCTGTGCATTTCATAGGACACACGTGTTTATTTGTCTTCCTGTAACTCCCCAACTTCAGTTTGTTATCCTGGTAAAGCATATCTGGTAAGATTGATTATCTTTTCTTGTAATGCAGTGTTGTACAGAGATGTTGTTAACTGTATAGCAGCCAGTGCATAGGAGATGTGATTAGTAACCTGTGTATTTCCATGTAAAGTTTGCATCACACTGTGTACTTTCCTGTAATTGTAAGTGTTAGCGGTGTGATCATCTGCCCAATACTTATCTATGTTAATTGTATGCTTATAGTTTTACCACATGTTCTATACTCTTCAACAATAAACAAGTTAGACTACAGAGAACGGTCTGCTTATTTTGGAAGATAGAAAGTGACTTATGCTGTATGCTCGATTGCACACCGTGTCAACGTGTATGAAGGCAGAACAAGGTGGCTATGAGAGAACTGTGGGAGAGGGTGTCCTGAGTTGCAAAGCACAATGTGGGATTGGTGATCCCAGTGTAATACCTAGTCCTGACCAGCGAGGACGTTTCTGCTCTCAGTGCACCTTGTACATTACGTTTCCATCATGGTTTTGGAACTTCTAGTGGCAACATTAGCCACGACCCATTAATATTACTTACAGTAGTGTTCAAAATAATAGCAATGTGTTCAAAAACACATTAATCACAAAATCTTTATAATAGTTTTTATTTCCAGCATTGGAAACATTGCACACTGTTTTTAATTCAAAACATGATGAGAAATGTACCATATATATTCGTGTATAAGCCGAGATTTTCATCCCATTTTTTTGGGCTGAAAGTCCCCCTCTCGGCTTATACACGAGTCATATACCGGGGGGGATCGGCGGGGGAGGGGGAGCGGGGGTGTCAGAGATCATACTCACCCTCTGCAGCCCCCCTGCTTGTTCCATGTTGTCGGCGCTGCTCTTCCTTCCTGCTTCAGCTGTCAAGTGTAACCGCTCATTAAATATGCGCAATTTAATGAGCGGTACCACGTGACCGCTGAAGCAGGAAGGAAGAGCAGCGCTGCGCTGTAGAGACAAGCACCAGGATCGGGTGAGTATGAACAGGGGGGAGGCATATTCACCTGTCCCTGCACTCTGCTGTCTTGCATCCTCTGCAGTGACATTCAGGTCAGAGGGCGCGATTGTGCCCTCTGCCTGCACAGTCACTGCAGAGCCGGCAACGCTGATGAGCAGGGGGCAGTGATGGAGGAGAGTATGCAGTTTTTTTTTTTTTGTAATGAAGGCAGCGGCAGCAGCAGCAATATGATGGGGCCACACACTGTGCAGATAACTGGGGCCACTCACTGTTCAGATAACTTGGGCCACTCACTGTGCAGCAAAGCTGGGGCCACACACTGTGCAGCATATTTGGGGCCACTCACTGTGCAGCATAACTGGGGCCACTCACTGTGCAGCATAACTGGGGCCACTCACTGTGCAGCATTATCTGGGGCCACTCACTGTGTAGCATAACGGGGGCCACTCACTGTGCAGCATAACTGGGGCCACTCACTGTGCAGCATTATCTGGGGCCACACACTGTGCAGCATTATCTGGGGCCACACACTGTGCAGCATTATCTGGGGCCACACACTGTGCAGCATTATCTGGGGCCACTCACTGTGCAGCATTATCTGAGGCCACTCACTGTGCAGCATTATCTGGGGCCACACACTGTGCAGCATTATCTGGGGCCACTCACTGTGCAGCATTATCTGAGGCCACTCACTGTGCAGCATTATCTGAGGCCACTCACTGTGCAGCATTATCTGGGGCCACTCACTGTGCACCCTCGGCTTATACGCGAGTCAATACGTTTTCCCAGTTTTTATGACAAAATTAGGGGGGTCGGCTTATACACAAGTATACACGGTATATAATTTTTAACTACTTTACAGAAAATAACAAAAAATGAACATTGAGCTGTTCTAAAAAAAATAGCAGTGTCTTCATTTGTCTTTAAAAACTCACAATATGTACTTTTTTTGTGGATTTAGCATTCCTGTAAATCGCTAACCTAATATTTAGTTGTACACCCACAGTTTTTTAGAACTGCTTCACATCTATGTTGTATAGATTCAACCAACTTCTGGTACTTGTCATCTGTTATTCAAGCCCAGGATGCTGGGACCACATACCACCATTTTTTGGCATTAGTTGGCTTTGCCTCAGAAACGGTATTTTTAATGTCCCCCCACAAGTGTTCTATCGGATTAAGGTCCAGGAATTGGGCTGGCCACTACATAACATCAATTTTGTTGGACTGGAACCAAGATTTTACTCATCTACTGATGTGTTTAGGGTCGTTGTCTTGTTGAAACACTCATTTCAAGGGCACATCCTCTTCTGTGACCTCTTCAAGTATTTTAATATATACAAACTGGTCCATGATCCCTGGTATGCAGTAAATAGGTTCGGCACCATAGTAAGAGAAACCTGCCCATATCATGATGCTAGCACCACCATGCTTCAGTGTGTACTGTGGCTTGAAAGCAGAGTTTGAGGGTCATCTGGCAAACTGCCCTTGGACATAAAAAGAACATTTTTACTTTCATCAGTCCACAGAATATTTCTCCATTTCTCTTTAGGCCAGTTTGGCAAATTGAGTCCGCTTCAGTACATGTCTTTTTAACAGTGGGACTTTGCGGGGACTTCTTGCCAAGAGATTAGCGTCACACACGCGTCTTCTTTCACAGTACTCACAGGTAACTTGAGGCTGACTGTGATCATCCTGGAGCTGATCACTGGCTGAGCCTTTGCCATTCTGGCTATTCTTCCATCCATTTGAAGGGTAGTCTTCTGTTTTCTTCCACCTCTCTCTGGTTTGGCTTTCCATTTTAAAGCACTGGAGATCATTTTAGCTGAACAGCCGATCATTGTCTGCACTTCTTTGTAAGTTTTATCCTCTCCAATCAACTTTATAATCAAAGTATGCTGTTCTTCTGAATAATGTCTTGAACGACCCATATTTCTCCGGCTTTCAAGGAGAAATGCATGTACAACATGTCCTGGCTTCACCCTTACAAAAGGGCACCTGATTCACAATTGTTTTTCTCAGAATGATGAACCTCACTCATTGATCTCCTCATTGCTATTATTGTGAACACAACCCCTTTCCAGGGCCAGCGTTAGGGGCAGACAGACCAGGCAGCTGTCTAGGGCCCCCGCTCCCCCAGGGGCCCCCAGCTAGCGACACATCATGCAGCCGCTATGGAGCCCCTGTGAGGCAGGGGGACCTGCCTGCCCCTAGCGCCGACTCCCCCCTCCACTGCATTAAACTGTACTGGCGTCATAGACACCAGTACAGTTCACAGCAATGATGGAGGAGAGAGCGTCAGCTGACGCTCCCTCTCCCATCATTCCCCGCTCTGCTTCTGACACAGCGGGTGCGCGATGACATCATTGCGCTCTCACTGCGTGCCCTGTGCCGGCAGAGCAGGAGACAGCCGGGACCCGGGAGCAGCGCGGTCACGAGGAGAGGTGAGGAGTGTGATTTTTTTTTTTTAATTTATCATTGTGTGTGCTGGACTGTGTGGCCACTCTCGGGGGGGGGAGTATGCTATGTGGGGCTGGGCTGTATATACCATGTGGGGCTGCCATGTGCGGCTGGGCTGTATATACCATGTGCAGCTGGGCTGTATATGTGGCGCCCCTGAGGCTTCAGTCACCACAGAGGTACTGCACCTTCTCCTAAGATGTAGTGCCCCACCATCCAGGTAGGCTGGGAACTCCTTTCCGCATTCCAACACCTGCACCCCACACACAGGATAGTTCAGCAGGGACCCATCCATGCTTTATGCTGGAAAGGTCATAGGTGCCTTTTGTGGTCCCTGGCTTCGTAACACGAGAGGTGCTGGGGAGGCGGGTGGAGTTAGATATAAAAGAGTGGGAAGAGTGAGAGTTAGTGGTTAGTTGGTTAGAGGAGAGATAAGAGAGAAGATGGGTGTCTGAGGGACGTGCTGCAGCAGGTCCCAGTGATCTGGGCTGCTGGCACGAGAAAGACCAGAGAAAGAGACTGATAAGATTGATAACCTAACCTTCCATAAGAGAGAGAACAGATCAGAACGAAGGAGAATAGAAGGACGATGGGAAGCTGGTTGAAGAAAGAAAGAGAACCCTTCCAGTCCAGAGAGCGTAAAGGCCGGGGCCCAGTCCCCAAGGTTGATTGGATCTTTATATCCGGCAACAGACACCGGAGGAGTAGTGAGCCGCTAACGCCTTGCTCCCATCATACACTTGGGACACAACAGCAACTGAATAGAGAGCCGGGACGCAGTGAGGAGTCCCCGAAGCAGGCTACAGCTGTCTGTCATACAAGTAAAGAGTAGGAACACCTAGAGAGAGGCATTCCAGGGTAACAAAGTACTGGAGTGCTTCGCACCTAAAGGCGCATTGTAAGAGTCGTTCAGAAAGGTACATGTTGGCGGAGGGTGGAAGGGAGAATCCTATCCTGCCTGGAGGTTGGCTGGAGCCCTGACCTGGAGAACACGGTACGGAGGCAGGCAGTTGAGTGAACTGCAAACAGTGAGTAAAGCTTTGGAACCGCACACCTTGGTGTCCTCCAGCACCGCTACACCTGAGTAACAACATCTATACCATTCTGCGCCTCTCCTCATCCATTTCACCTACACTGCCCTGGGACTACAGCTCCACCTGTGGGGAGCTATACCATCTCTGCTGCACCACACCATCAGTCCCGGCGGATCTGCATGCAGCGTTGGCTCAACACCTTACTTGCCAAACACCACGGGTGGCGTCACAAACTATTCTAATAAACTTTAACACCATTAACATCACCGCCATTGATATTGGGCGCCCAGGGCCACGGACCGGGTCACCGCTGCTGTGAGACATTCCCGCCTTGACACCGGCCCAGTACCGACCACCCCCGCTGCCCTGGGTGTGCGAGGGCGACCCATATATACCATGTGGGGCTGGGCTGTATATACCATGTGCGGTTGGGCTGTATATACCATGTGGGACTGGGCTGTATATACCATGTGGCAGGCCCGGATTGGCAATATAACCAACCGGGCATTTTCCCGCTGGGCCGCTGTCACGTGGGCCGCGGGCGGCAGCGCCCGATCATCTGGCCGCTTGCCAGCTGCTGCGGCCACTGTTGCTCCTGCCGCCGGCCCTCTGCGGGCAGGGCGGTGATAGTTTCCAAGTTCCTCCCGCACTGCAGGGAGATAAGCCGCCACGCCCCCCCCTCGCACCCCATCCTCGCACCCCATCCTCGCCCCCCCCTCACACCCCATCCTCGCCCCCCCTCGCACCCCATCCTCGCCTTAGCATGAGACCTCCTCCCCCCCCGCAGCCACTCACAGCGTCGCACTCACTTGCCTGCTCGCTCTGTTCGCAGGACCTGTGATGAGGTCACAGGAGGGGAGGAGTCAGGGGGTCACATGATCAGGAGCCTTTGTCCAGACCCCCCGATCATGTCACCCCTGACTCCGCCCCTCCTGTGACCTTATCACAGGTCCTGTGCGCTCAGCCTTGCCTCTACCGTCTGCGACTGCAAGACTCTGCTTTGCTGTTGTCATGGTGCTGGTTGAGGTAAGTATGTGTGGGGTCAGGATTTACAGTGTGGATGTAGCAGAGCTGTGTGTGTACGAGGTGTACGGAGCGGAGCCGCGTGTGTATGAGGTGTACGGAGCGGAGCCGCGTGTGTGCGAGGTGTACGGAGCAGAGCCGCGTGTGTATGAGGTGTATGGAGCGGTGCCGCGTGTGTACGAGGTGTACGGAGCGGAGCCGTGTGTACGAGGTGTATGGAGCGGAGCAGTGTGTATGAGGTGTACGGAGCGGAGCCGTGGGTGTACGAGGTGTACGGAGCGGAGCCGTGGGTGTACGAGGTGTACGGAGCGGAGCCGTGGGTGTGCGAGGTGTACGGAGTGGAGCCGCGTGTGTGCGAGGTGTACGGAGCGGAGCCGCGTGTGTGCGAGGTGTACGGAGCGGAGCCGCGTGTGTGCAAGGTGTACGGAGCGGAGCCGCGTGTGTGCGAGGTGTACGGAGCGGAGCCGCGTGTGTGCGAGGTGTACGGAGCGGAGCCGCGTGTGTGAGAGGTGTACGGAGCGGAGCCGCGTGTGTGCGAGGTGTACGGAGCGGTGCCGCGTGTGTGCGAGGTGTACGGAGCCGAGCTGCGTGTGTGCGAGGTGTACGGAGCGGTGCCGCGTGTGTACGAGGTGTACGGAGCGGTGCCGCGTGTGTACGAGGTGTACGGAGCGGTGCCGCGTGTGTACGAGGTGTACGGAGCGGTGCCGCGTGTGTACGAGGTGTACGGAGCGGTGCCGCGTGTGTACGAGGTGTACGGAGCGGTGCCGCGTGTGTACGAGGTGTACGGAGCGGAGCCGCGTGTGTACGAGGTGTACGGAGCGGAGCCGTGTGTGTACGAGGTGTACGGAGCGGTGCCGTGTGTGTACGAGGTGTACGGAGCGGTGCCGTGTGTGTACGAGATGTACGGAGAGGAGCCGTGCGTGTACGAGGTGGACAGAGTGGAGCCGTGTGTGTATGGAGTGGAGCCATATGTGTACGGGATGTACGGAGCGGAGCCAAGTGTGTACGAAGCGTGCTTTTCGCACGGACACAGGAGTACACGGCGGAGCCCCGAGGAGCATTTTAAAACACACACATGACGTTCCACCTGAAGTGATGTGCTGGAAGCTGACCGGAAATGAGATAATTTCTTGAGGAGATTGTGACGGAACCAGGAATGCTTCAGATCCATCACCGTGTCCTCCTCCGACAGCGCAGACAGCAGGATCGCCTTGGAATCGGGGATGCCGGCCATGTGAGCGGATCATGATAGGTCCTGCATCGGGAGGCTCAGGTGGGCACTACAATGGGAGCCGGGCTGCTATAGTATCTTTGCAGAATCTTTCTCTCTTTTTCTTTCTCTCTCTGTTCTTTCTTTCTCTCTCTGTTCTTTCTTCCCCTCTTTCTTTCTTTTTCTTTCCTCTCTTTCTCTCTGTTCTTTCTTTCTTTTCTTTACTTCTTTCTTTCTCTCTCTGTTCTTTCTCTGTCTCTCTCTGTTCTTTCTTTCTTTCCCCTCTTTCTTTCTCTCTCTGTTCTTTCTCTGTCTCTCACTGTTCTTTCTTTGTCTCTCACTGTTCTTTCTTTCTTTCCCCTTTCTTTCTCGCTCTCTCTGTTTTCTTTTTTCTCTCTCTCTGTTTTCTCTCTTCCTTAGTGCCAGTCAGTGTGCCCATAATGCCAGCCACTGTGCCCTCAGTACCAGTCAGTGTGATCAGCAGTGCTAAATGGGTGCGATTAGGTGTGGACATGGATGTGACTATTTGTGAAATGGGTGTGGCTGGGCGTGGCCAAAATTTGCAGTCTTTGTCCATCTTTCCCTTCTTCAAAAGTTGGGAGGTATGATAGGGGCGGCTATGACCAGGGGGTCTGGTTGCCCAATAGAGAGCAGTTCTGCCAGGAATTCTGTAATCATGCATACAAAAGGGGACAGAGATTTGGGAGGAGTACTGTACCTAAAAGCAATAAATAGGACTGAGCTGAAATACTGGGCACAGCTGTGACTACATGTTATATAGTCGTGTTAATCTCCTCTCACTTCTTGTAAACTACAAGTGTACAAAGATATTATATAGTCACCATGTGACTAGTGGACCTGTGTAACTTCAAATGCCAGGGCTGAATTTTAGTCCCAGTCTGGCCCTGCCATGTGGGGCTGGGCTGTATATACCATGTGGGGCTGGGCTGTATATACCATCTGTGACTGGGCTGTATATACCATGTGGGGCTGGGCAATATATACCATGTTTTGTTGGGCTGTATATACCATGTGAGGCTGGGCTGTATATACCATGTGCAGCTGGGCTGTATATACCATGTGCGGCTGGGCTATATACTATGCGGCTGTGTTGTATACCATGGGTGGTACATTTTACATTATATTCTGTGGGGGAGGCTGTGTTATATAAGGCCTGTTTCACACTTCCGTTTTTGACCATCAGTCAAAATCTGCCGTTTTTGCAAAAAAAACCGGATCCGCCATTTTTTTTGGCGGATCCGTTTTTTCCCCATTGATTTGCATTACCGGCGGATCTTGACGGATGGCCATCCGTTGGATCCGTTTTTTTGCGGATCCGTCAATTTTTTTGCTTCTGCTGAGATGCCTGGACCATGTAATGTTTTTTGTGCTGAAGGATCCGCATTTTTATAGTGCGCATGCCCGGAGGAATGAAGTCAGGCGGAAATTTAACCCTGAAATCATTTCTGGCGGACAGAAAAAATTCTCTCTCTCTCTCCAGTTCCTTTAAAATTTTTCATTCGGCGGATCCGTAAAAAAAAAAATGGTTCGGTAGCATCCGTTCACATCAGTTAACAGCAGATCCGCTTTCCGCCATTTTGGCGGATTTTAACTGACACAAAAAAACGGAAGTTTGAAATAGACTTAATATGGGGGGCTGCATTATATTCTATGGGGAGGTGGGCTGTATTATATTCTATTTGGGGCTACATTATATTCTATGGGGGGGTTGATTGCATCATACTCTGAGGGGGTTGCATTATACAGTTGTGGCCAAAAGTATTGACACCCCTGCAATTCTGTCAGATAATTCTCAGCTTCTTCCTGAAAATGATTGCAAACACAAATTCTTTGGTATTATTATTTTCATTTAATTTGTCTTAAATGAAAAAACACAAAAAGAATTGTCCTAAAGCCAAATTGGATATAATTCCACACCAAACATAAAAAAGAGGGTGGACAAAAGTATTGGCACTGTTCGAAAAATCATGTGATGCTTCTCTAATTTGTGTAATTAACAGCACCTGTAACTTACCTGTGGTACCTAACAGGTGTTGGCAATAACTAAATCACACTTGCAGCCAGTTGACATGGATTAAAGTTGACTCAACCTCTGTCCTGTGTCCTTGTGTGTACCACATTGAGCATGGAGAAAAGAAAGAAAACCAAAGAACTGTCTGAGGACTTGAGAAACCAAATTGTGAGGAAGCATGAGCAATCTCAAGGCTACTAGTCCGTCTCCAAAGACCTGAATGTTCCTGTGTCTACCGTGCGCAGTGTCATCAAGAAGTTTAAAGCCCATGGCTCTGTGGCTAACCTCCCTAGATGTGGACGGAAAAGAAAAATTGACAAGAGATTTCAACACAAGATTGTGCGGATGTTAAAGAACCTCGACTAACATGCAAACAAGTTCACTGCCCTGCAGTCCGAGGGTACAACAGTGTCAACCCGTACTATCCGCGGGCGTCTGAATGAAAAGGGACTGTATGGTAGAAGACCCAGGAAGACCCCACTTCTTACCCCGAGACATAAAAAAGCCAGGCTGGAGTTTGCCAAAACTTACCTGAAAAAGCCTAAAACATTTTGGAAGAATGTTCTCTGGTCAGATGAGACAAAAGTAGAGCTTTTTGGGCAAAGGCATCAACATAGAGTTTACATGAGAAAAAGGAGGCATTCAAGGAAAAGTACACGGTCCCTACAGTCAAACATGGCGGAGGTTCCCTGATGTTTTGGGGATGCTTTGCTGCCTCTGGCACTGGACTGCTTGACCGTGTGCATGGCATTATGAAGTCAGAAGACTACCAACAAATTTTGCAGCATAATGTAGGGCCCAGTGTGAGAAAGCTGGGTCTCCCTCAGAGGTCATGGGTCTTCCAGCAGGACAATGACCCAAAACACACTTCAAAAAGCGCAAGAAAATGGCTTGAGAGAGAGCACTGGAGACTTCTAAGGTGGCCAGCAATGAGTCCAGACCTGAATCCCATAGAACACCTGTGGAGAGATCTAAAAATGGCAGTTTGGAGAAGGCACCCTTCAAATATCAGGGACCTGGAGCAGTTTGCCAAAGAAGAATGGTCTAAAATTCCAGCAGAGCATTGTAAGAAACTCATTGATGGTTACCGTAAGCGGTTGGTCGCAGTTATTCTGGCTAAAGGTTATGCAACCAAGTATTAGGCTGAGGGTGCCAATACTTTTGTCTGGCCCATTTTTGGAGTTTTGTGTGAAATGATCAATGTTTGGTTTTTGCTTCATTCTCTTTTGTGTTTTTTAATTTAAGACAAATTAAATGAAGATAATAATACCAAAGAATTTGTGTTTGCAATCATTTTCAGGAAGAAACTGAGTATTATCTGACAGAATTGCAGGGGTGTCAATACTTTTGGCCAAAACTGTACTATATGATTATTCCAAACAATGGAGATTTACTGGATATTAACCCTAAATTTTTATATTAAATTTTAAGTAGACACCCTAAACATGATACCAAAAATTCTACTTAAGAAAATTTTTTTTCAAAAAGAAATGATTATTAAATATATGATTTTTATTAAGTCACAAAGACACCAACATGATTCCAAATTAAAACGATAAAAAATTCCTACAGAGGAGGCAGATCAACATGCACAGTAGACAATATATAAAGTTTCATTCCAAAAAAAGAAAATTTCAAAAGCAGAGAAAAAATACAATTTGATAGATGTTCTATTTAATATACCATGCAATGCATTATTGTATGTAATCAATTATCCTACTGCTTTTTATCATACTACCAAAAATCCATTCATTATTGTACGGCCAAATTTATCATGATTAATATAAAGAGGCATAAAGTGCATAGTGCATTTTCAACATGAAGTAACTAGGCCATAAAAGTATAGGGCTAATCAAAGACTACCAACCTGGATTCATACTGTGTATGTGAACACCACCGCCTCACATTCCATTATACTATATTTAGAGGCTCCATTGCATTCTATGGGGGCTGCATTATATTCTGTGGGGGCTAGATTATATTGTATGGGGGCTTCATTATACTTTATGAGGGGGCTACATTATATTCTGTGGGGGCTGCATTATACTATATGAGGAAGGCTACATTGTATTCTATGGAGGGGTACATTATACTATATAAGGGGGGCTGCATTATATTCTATGGGGGGTTACATTATATTCTGTGGAGTGGCTGCATTATACTCTGTGGTGTAGCTGCATTATACTATAAGAGTGGGCTGCATTATATTCTATGGGGGGTTACATTATATTGTATGGCGAGGCTGCATTATACTCTGTGGGCTGGCTGCATTATGCTCTATGGGGTGACTGCATTATACTATATGTGGGCTGCATTTTACTGTGTCGAGGACTATGGGGAATACATTATATGAAGAACTATAGGGTGCATTATACTATGGGAAGTGAATTGTACTACATGGATGACTATGGCGGTGCATTATACTATATGGAGCACTATGAGGAGTGTATTATCCTATATGGAGGACTGGACAGTGAATTTTAATATATGGAGAGCTGTGAGGAGTGTATTATACTATATGGAGGACTATGGGGCACATTATATTATATGGAGGACTATGGGGTGTAAACTGTAGATGTGCTGCTGATAGCATGATACTGTATGGTGATCTGTTAGTGATCCATTAGTGATTGTTCTGTCCCCATCAGTCTTTCTCAGATGGTGGAAAGAGGCCGGGAAACAAGACTTGAATGACTTCAATATTGTCGATCACACTCATTTAGCGGCTTGAACTCAGCGCATGTAACTACAACCGAAATGCTTCTGTGTGATGTGCAATATGTTAGCATTTGGGGCCCCATTTTAAACTTTGCCTAGGGCCCCACTTTGCCTAAAACCGTCCCTGCCCCTTTCAATTAATTATTCTAATACACAGACACCAAAACCTGCAGATCATGAATGCGGAGTCTGGTGGTTTTCGTAGAATCTACTACACCAACTGGTAAATTGTCTGACAAGTGGTAATATAATTTGTACCAAAAACAGTGATTAATCTGTTTAGTCATATTGGACTGCTATTATTTTTGCTACTGTAGTATTAGAAAACAGAGAATGATACAGCTTATGGTTTATGTGGAATATAAAATGTTAGGCTAGTTTCACACTAGTGCTCTTGGGCGCAGGGCCGCCGCTAAGCTCCGCCCCTGGCCACACCCCCTCCGGTCAGTTCCTCCTCTGATCGCATGATGCTGCATGCGATCAGTGTAGCCTATATTTAGCATTGGGTACGCTGACCGCGCGCTGGTGCGATTTTGCTGGCGCTGCGCCCTTTTGGCGCTGTGCCCAGCGCACAAAAATGCAACATAGCGCGTTTTTGTGCACCGTGCGCAGCGCCAAAAGGGCGTAGTGCCAGCAAAATCATACCAGCGCACGGTCAGCGTACCCAACGCTAAATATAGGGTACACAGAACGCATGCAGCGGAACTGACCGGAGGGGGAGCGGCCGGGAGCGGGGCTTAGCGGTGGCCCTGTGCTGCGCCCTAGAACGCTAGTGTGAAACTAGCCTTAAAGTGGTCTTTTTCCCTTTTCATCCAGGAATTTACACGTCTTTCTCCCTTTTCATCCCAGACGCTTATGTGACAAACCCCTCAGGTTGATTCTTGTTTGAGACAAATACTGTATATAAAGAGGATGCATTAGAGTAGAAATAAGCAGAATTTGACCTTTTCTATAAACAGTATCACTCTATAAAGAGCTGGAAAAGTATCTATAGACACAAAAAAGCAATAACAGTGCTGGCACTGAGAGTTGAATTTCTGGAGGTGCCCAAACATGGCCAAAAAGAAAGTGGACATGGTTCCTCACCAGTAAGGGCAGATTAATAGATAATCAGTCAAAGAAAAAAGAAACATCCGGCACTGTCCCTGAGAAAGAAATACCTGCAAAGTAACTGTCTCGTCCCTTTAGAGGCACAGCTTGGAGTCATTAGCATCATATTTTTGGCAACCTTGTGAGCGGACAAAACGCAGACAATGCTACCTGGAGGCAACATCATGCTGGCCTTGATGAATCTACCTCACTGCATTTACCAGTGGAGAGTACAGTAAAAATGATCAGCGACAACGTAATCTGCAGTGGAAGGAACAAGTTAATATGTTTCACACGTCACCCAGCAGCCGTACATCTCCATGTTCTCCGGATCCTTCTAGTATCAGAGTCTTTTATCACAGCACATTCCTCCAGGTACAATGCATCAGAGAACTGTCAGCGGCTCTGCTATAATCAAGCTCTCCTCTGCCGTCTACATTCAGATAACCCAGCTTCACTTTCCATTTTTACATCCATCTGCAAGGGAACAATTTATTAACTGTCCTGTATAAATCCATCATGACTGCGCTTTTGGTTTTAATATGGAACTGAATTCAGAACGGCCTGTGGGAAACTACAACAGCTCTTTCCATGGGACAAGGCCCCTTATTGACAGGAACTTCTGATGCTTCTTATCATTATAGATTGGCAAAGCAAAGAAAAAAGATTATACAATTTACACCAGTTGTGCTGCCATCCCGTAGTTGCCTATGGAAGGTCAAGAATGCTTCAACCATTTTTAGATTCTGGGGGTAAATGATATTCTTGGATAGGACTGCAATGCTTGTGACTATTGAATAACCTGAAATTTCCAGGAGCCCCGATGGTAATTCAAGTAGGGCAAAATAGTTGATTTTCCTGGTAGCTGATGAGGACTGGATTGCTGGTAATAATGCATTTATATAGCGCCATTAATTCCATAGCGCTTTACAGACATTATTGGCACTGTCCCCGATGGGGCTTACAATCTAGATTCCCTATCAGTATGTCTTTGGAGTGTGGGAGGAAACCGGAGAACCCAGAGGAAACCCACGCAAACACGGGGAGAACATACAAACTCTTTGCAGATGTTGTCCTTGGTGGGATTTGAACCCAGGACCCCAGGGCTGCAATGCTATGCACTGAGCCACCGTGCTGCCCCATATGCACCTGATACAGAGATGTTAGCTGAACTAGCCTTTCTGTGCCCAAAGAATTGTTCTGTTTAGGCCACGTGCACACATTGAGTATTTAGTGAGTTCTTTACATCAGTATTTGTAAGCCAAAATCAAAAGTAGGTAAAGTATGTGGATCGCCAGCTAGGGCCGTGGGGTACTCTGTACCAGGCCGGTCCTTAAAGGGGATGTGTCACGGCAGCAGTGACCCGGTTCATAGACCTGGGCGTCCAATTAAAGGGGTATTTACAAGGGATAAATAAAGTTTATAAAGTTTGCAATAAAGATTGTGATAAGTGTTCGTGATGCCACCTGTGGTTTCTGGTCAGAGGTGAACAGTGCTGCAGGACAGCTCCTCTGAGACTGATGGTAATGCAGCTGAGTTGGTACAGCTCTCCACAGGCAGAGCTTTCTCCCAGGGCAGTTGTTATGTAAATTTTCAAGGTAATGATGATGGATGCAGCAGAGTTGGGTAGGTGACGCAGGAATAATTAGAGGGCACAGCTGGGTGCAGTTCCAAAGGTTTACTCACTGTTCTTGTGTACCCAGGTGCCCACTTGGCGCTGCATCCTCCAGGTGAGGGGTCCAGCAAACTCCCAGGTAGATCAGGATACACCTTTCCAGGACTCCTTTCTGTATCTGCCTGTCCTGGCCGTCTCACTGTGTTGGCTTACCACCTCTCCTGCCCAACACTTCACAGTCAGTGTCTCAGGCCAGCAGCTGCGGACCTTGTCGGGTTACGTCCTCTTTGCGTTCCCTTGCTCCCGTACAGCTGCCTTTCCTGCGAAGATAACTGTGGCTTGTGGCTGAAGCACTTACAGGTGCCTCTGGCTTGCTAGTTGAGTCTGATGATTTCTCCAATAGGCTAGGGGGCCGCACCCCCATGCAACCTAGTCTCTGCAATTCTGGAACGGGCCCCACGGGTGGCATCCGCACTTCCCGTGCCCCTAAGACCCCTTCTGCTCTCTGAGAGCTTCTTTCTGTCTTTTTCTCTAAGCCTCCCGGGGAGCTGCTTGTCAGCACATCTGCTCCCTTTCCTTCCACACTCTCTCTGCTCTCTACTTCCTGCTTTCTAAACTCCACCCAACTCCCAACACCCTTTACTACCCAGACAGGGATGACAGGAGGCCTTGCTACTGTAGTGTTGTGTTGAGTGCAGGTGCTAGAATCCTTGGTGGTGCTCCCTCCTTACCTGAGAATGAGGTACCACATCTCTAGGTGAGGTGCAGTACCTCTGTGGTGACTGAACTCTCAGGGGCGCCACACATGCAGAAGTGGTGACGTGTTTCTATTAAACTTTTCCTCTGACTGTTCCGCTCCTGGTTTTGGTACACAAATACTGAGGTAAAATACAGACCAAATATTAAAAATGTGCATGTGGCTTAACACCTGTAAAGACTGGTTAACCCCATGGTGCCTTTTAAATCTAGGATAGAGAAGTCAGGCGCACCTTGTAGCTAATATCTAAATGGGAGACCTTCTAGAGGTTGGCCTATGACCTAATCATAAACATCGACCCTTAAATAGGAAGAGCATCCATTATTATGAATATTCCACTTTCCTGGACACACATACTGTGATATTACTTTTATTTTCTACAGACTCAGGATCTTACAGATTTAATGTCCATCACAGGGCTAAATGATACGCCACTGTACATACCTTCGCAATGTCTTTCCTTTTCATGTCACTTCTTTCCAAATCTGGAGAATTTGGCAAGTTTAGAAATACAAGACTGAACAAAGGGAACCGAATATCTGTTACCGCCTGTTTGGGGGCTTCTTTAATTCGACGACGATTACAATCAGATAACGGGAGCGTGGAATTTGCTCCTAATTGAATGAATTAGTTGATATAATTATCTGGAGATAACATTACAGAATAATGATAGTATCATGTCATGATTGGGCCCGCCTAATGGGTTTATAATAGATTTCCGGTTATTTGTGCAATGTTTTTAGTGCCTCAAGGAGCACAAATAAATCTCACCAGGGGATGGGATGCATTTTATAAAATGCTGGGGTGTCAATGGTTCTACCCCATCCTGAGATTTTATTTGCAAAGTAGCTTCATTAGAAAGAGCAGAATTACAGCAGAAGTTATGACCTCAGACTTTTATGAGTAATGGGGGTTCCCTGTAGTCTTCCAATGCCTAATTTCTATTCCCCCAATATTTTTGCAAGCATTGAAGTAAAACTACACCAATGTCATGCAAAGTGAACATTTTCCAAATAAAATCAGTACTCTCTTTGCACGTTGCGTCTGTCCAGAGCCTCGTGGACAATAGATGTACCTCCACCTGCATTCCCTCCCTGCAAGCTCTGAATCAGGCCATGAACTAGGACGATTGTGTTGTGTTAAGACGGGTAAGGTTTACAGCCCTGCGGTTTATGTACAGAAGTGATCAACTGTCAGGAGCCCTCTCCCTTTATAAGGAAATTGTATACTGGGGAATATGGATGACAAGCGCTTGAGATCAAAACCTTCATAAATATTCAGTGTCCTATTTTTTTTTTCTTTATCTTTTGGCTTTAGATCTCATAAGATGATGTGCGCTAGGGCTTCAAGGACATTTTGGAGGAAAAATTATGGCAATGCTACATGCGATGATGTATCAAAGTATTTGTAATTCATTTGCCATCAAATTACAGCTATAAATTGGATTTATAATTTTACAAATAAACAGAAGAATAAAATGAAAATGGTGATATAATGTCATGCTATATGAAGAAATGCAAATAGATAAAAGTAAATCAAAGAGAATTGCCCTACTCCCACTCCCCGCCAAAAAAAAAGTACCGGTAACAGTAAAAATAAGTCCTTGGGTCATGCTCATATCCAGCTGGTAAAAATCCCATTATGTCACTAATTTGATACAGGAAAGATGTATATCTTTGTACCGTGTTAGCCAGTAGATAGAAAAACATTCAGAATTAAGAGTCCTTAGTGGTTAATACCTTTTAATGGCTAACTGAAAAGATGGTAACACATTGCAAGCTTTCCAGACTACTCAGGTCTCTTCATCAGGCATAGACTAATACAAAATCTGAAGAGTCACATATTTATGCACAATACAGCACAGAAAAAATGCAATAGATGAGACAAGTGACGTGAAGCAGAATTATGATTATGGGAGAGGGAGAAACATAAATATTGGACCAGTTCATACATAAGGAGTCCGGATGTTTTATTGTCCTCTGACTGGGGTCTCCTAATGTGTTGTGATGCCCCCACAAGGTCTTAGGAGCAAATTCCTTAATTGATGTAAAAAGACATAAATCCATGCGACACATTCATTCCAGCATTGAGAGTGTCAAAGGTCGTCATAAATTTATACTCACAGACTCTTCTCTCTCTCTGAGATGTGAAGTTACCTTTCAATACCAGTAATTTCATATCCCTGATGTCGTGGTCCATCATACAAAAATGTATGATGGACTCTGAATTCTGAATATTTTTATTATGTCACTAATAAACTAATGCTAAGGAAAACTGACAGACAAGGAAGATACAAATATTATGTTTCCCACAGAAAGTCACCAGGCTCCAGACTCATGAACAGCAGATCAGAATGTCAGTCTAGCTGATTGGGTGAGGATAAGGCCTGTTTCACACTTCAGGTGTTTGACGTCAGTCAAAATCTGCCGTTTTTAGAAAATAACGGATCCACCCCTCTCTCTCTCTTTTCCAGAGATCGGTTCCTTTAAATTCATGCACTTAGCAGCTGCAGCGGATCGGTCCAAGAAACGGATCTGATTGCATCAGTTTGTTGCAAAGCGGAAACGGATCCGTTTTTTCACACTTTGGCGGTTTGCAACTGACGTCAAACAACTGAAGTGTGAAACAGGCCTAAGCCGTAGCTGATCTGATACTTGGCTCATTCATTTTGTCCCAGGACACACTTTAAACTGTTTTTCTCGGACATATCAGCAGTGTTAGGATATATGAGTGTATAAAAAAATCAGTCCGATTTTCATTCAGAAAAGTGGGACGATTTTTTTCTCACTTGTCATCTATATGCTGTCAGTGTTCAATCATTTTTTTTATCAGCAAATATTTGTCTTTTCCAGGACCATTTACAGTTTCCAATGTTACAGTAATGAATCTGTAAAAATTACATACCATGCTGATGGTCCATATGGCACCTGATTTTTTTCTCTTACTCGTCCAATTTCGGAGTGAAATATGCTGTGATTTTTTTTCTCACGTCGAATTCAGTAAAACACGTAGATCTGTACTGCCTCATTGAATAACATTGGTCCGAGTGAAATCCTTGTTTTTAAAAGATAGCACTCGTCCAAGCTATACATCATGTGAGAGAACCCTTAGAGTTATATTCATCGTTTTGGCATCGTGAACAACACGACAGGTTACCTTTATAAAAGTTAAAAAAAAGGATTATAAACAGCTTTATATGTTACTCCAGTCGAATCCAGAGCCATATTCACAATTCTACAGGTTTCCTGTTACGCTAGATAAATGCATTGTGCCAGTTTGATAAAGTGAAAGCGTCACATGACTGTTTACATCCAAATCTGACAGATTCCAAAAAGCAACCAGTGGACTTCTGCAATTAGCTTTGGATGTGACAGGAGTATGATTTATCTCAGCTTAATTAAGCAAAGTTTTTGCAAAACTTTTTACTGTAATAATTTTGGACAAATTTACCTGAGAAACAGTAACCAACCAAACGTATATTTGTTCTTGTCTTGTTTATAAAAGTCCTTTACCAAAATATGAACTCCTTAACGACCGCCGATATGGCAGCAGTTACGGGTATTTATTCCTCAGCGCCACTTTTTAATGGCGCTGAGATATAAGGGTTATAGCGCCATCCAGCAGCAGAAAATCCCTGAGGTCTCAGCTACCGGGGGTAGCTGAGACCCTGGAGAACATGATCAGGTAGGTTTTTACGGTCCTCTGGCATGTGATCGCCCTTATTCACTGAATAACGGCAATCGCAAAACAAAAAAATGTCCAATTTACAATTAATTTCTGTCTCCTCTGATATGATTTACCATCTAGAGAGAAATGGGGTCCCGTGAGCCCCCCCGATACCTCTGCCATCCAAGGGCACTCCTGCTACGTCCCCCGTCCTTTCCGGAAAAAAGTGGCAGGCACATGCGCAGTGCTCCCGCCGAGATCTGCTAGCCGGTACCCGGCAACAATAGGAAATTTGTCACCCCCTTAGTTTGAATAAAATTATAAAATTAAACATTTTTAATTTTTTTCTACTCTTTGCACTTAGGGTTGAGGTTAGGATTGTGTTAGGGTTGTGTTCGGGTTAGGGTTGTGTTAGGACTGGAGTTAGAATTGGGGGTTTTTCAAAAGAAAAAAAATGATGCTAAAACGGCTAGTTTTCAAGTGCTCGCTACTCGGGTTTGCATCGAGTGCTTGCTACTTGAGTTTGCATTGGGTGCTCGGAGATGCATGGAGTATTTTTTGGGGGTGTCTAACCGCCACAAAACATGTGGGGCATGGACTCGAGCATGTCACTCGAGCACAGGTGATATTCGGGCCATACTCGTGCGCCCGATGATAACTAGAGTAGCGAGCACTTGCGCTCTACACTAATGACGACATATTCAATATGGCAACCTAATGTGATCAAATTCTGAGTCATACCTGAGGGTTCAAAATGCTCACTATACCCCTTTATAAAATCCTTGAGGGGTGTGGTTTCCAAAATGGGGTCACTTGTGGGGGGTTCCATTGTTTAGGCACATAAGGGGCTCGCCAAACGCGACATGGTGTCCACCTTCAATTCCAGCCAATTTTAAATTACAAAAGTTAAACGGTGCTTCTTCCTTTTCGAGCCCTGCCGTGTGCCCAAACAATGGATTTGTCCCACATATGGGGTATCGGCACACTCAGGAGAAATTGCAAAACAAATTTTGTTCGATTCTCTCTTGTTACTCTAGTGAAAAAAAAATTTGTCTAAAGAACATTTTTTGTGAAAAAAGTTAAATGTCAATTTTTTCCTTCCACATTGCTTCAGTTCTCGTGAAGCAACTGAAGGGTTAATAAACTTCTTGAATGTGTTTTTGAGCACCTTGAGGTGTGCATATTTTATAATGGAGTGAATTTTGTGTACTTTCTGTCATATAGACCTCTTAAAGTCACTTCAAATGTGATGTGGTCCCTGAAAAAAGGTTTTGAAAATTTTGTTGGAAAAATGAGAAATCAGTGGACAACTTTTAACCCTTATAACGTCCTAACAAAAAGCATTATGTTTCCGAAATTGTGGGAAATGTTATTGATGAACTATTTTGTGACATAACTCTCAGATTTAATGGCACAAAAATTAAAAGTTTTAAAATTGCAAAATTTTTTCATAAATAAACACAAGTCATATCGAAGAATAATCTCAGAACCAGTGGGATCCGTTGAAGCGTTTCAGAGTTATTACCACATAAATTGACAGTGGTTAGAATTGTAAAAATTGTCTTGATCATTAAGGTCAAAATTCGCTCGGTCAATAAGAAGTTATATTAACATGAACAGTAAAGAACGTATCTAGAAAATAGACACCAGAATTGCATTTTTTGCTTTTGACATGCTATGAGACATCACTGCTATAAGATGCTTGCCATGAGATTTCATTGACATCTAGCTGAAGTAAGAGAAGCCGTACGGGGCCCCTAGCCTCACCGGGAGGCTGACATGACAGGGTATAGTGGGAATAAGGAAGCGTACAGGATCTGAGCTAGCGAGAGGGTTAATCTATTTGGGAGGCGGGTTTGAGGAGCTGGGAGTTTTTTGCTTTAGCCTGGTGGTTGGAATGAGGTGGGTTTACATTGAAAAAAGGGATGGACTTAAGAAAGGGGGGTGGAAGATCAGTATATAGGATATCGCCATTTTAGTTTGGGAGTCATTTTAGGTACCCCCGGCTGAGAGGAAGAAGCTTTCTGTGGTACCTGACATTATGGATGTGGAGTCCTTGCTGCAACGGTTGCATGAGGCGGCGGGCTCCCAGGGGACAGGCTGGCTGCAGGCTTCGGTAGACAGCCTGCTGCAGGGGTCAGTGACCGGAGCTTCCCTGATTCCTGAGAATGGACGCCGGCCTTGGAGGTCGCGGCCTCCGGAGCGCCTAAGTCCCGAAGTCACACCCACAGGGCCCGACGCCGTGTTAGGAGCCCCTCCAGGGATCCTCCGGTAACGAGCGCTGGATGCAGGCCTGCGGTTCCAGCTCAGAATGCCGGGAGGAATCCTTCTGGTCGGCAGGGCCTACAGCGGGGGGGAGGAGTCGGCCTCCCTCACAGCATCTGTGAGACGCCGTGGGTCCTCTGGAGCTGGAGCGGCGGGCTCCCGTTTGAGAGCGGAGCCTGCTCGGCGTGGAAGAGGCAGGGAGGAGAGACAGCGGGGGCCTCAACGGCGGGTCCCTCAGCGTATGGAGAGCGGCGGCCAGTCACAGTCTGTGGCTGGCTCAGGCAGCGGCGCTCTGCACCCAGTGGTGCAGGAGTTTGGGAGTCAGCGCGGTGGCAGTTTTGGGGCTGGGGAGCCCGGGATACAGTCGGGGGGTGGGCAGACGGCAGCTGCCTCGGTCTGCGCTCATTCCAGCCTATCAGCAGATAACGCAGGCATTTACCAAGGTGGGCGGCCGGACGCTGGCCTGATACAGCTACCTACACCATCTTCAGCAGCTCCAAGGGTCCCTGGCTCGGTAGTGGATGTGGCTATGGGGGACGGCCGGCCGCTGCTGGGTCGGGGAGACTCAGGAGCTGCAGGATCATCACTGCATCAGCTCAGGAGCGGACCTACACAAGACCCTTTATCCCTGGATTCCGGACCTTCAGCTGCTGGGCCCACAGCACCCAGGCAGCTAGGTGAGAGTGCTAATCTTTATCCTTTTAATTACTTTGTAGCTTCCTCTGAATCTAGAGGGCAAGAGGGCTATTTTGGGGGTGGGGTTGGGGGAGCGGGATTAATTTTGCACGGTTTGAGGGAATTGGCCTTGATGTGGGGGTCAGGGGGTCGGTGTACAGCTAACTCGCCTTCGGCAGCGTGGGTAGGGGTCCCAGTACACTGGTGGGTCATACGGATATGTCAGTTGTGTCAGGTAGTTTAGGGGATGCACGTGTGGGAACTCATGCAGCTTCAGGAGATGGCAGTGAAGCGGCAGGGTGTAGTCTTCGGGCTGAGGAGGCATCGGGGGTGGCGGAGTCTGCCAGCGAAAAGGATAAGGATTCTGAGGTGCGCTTGGATGACGCTGCAGAACGGGAGGTGTCTGTATGCTTTGAGGGGCCATTGGGGGTGCACTTGAAGCAGGAGACGAGCGAGAAGATATGGAAAGGGGAATATGTCGAGATATTTTCATTATTACCACTGGAATGTTTCAATTTGGACAGGCTGAGGTAAGAGGATTTTAAAAAAAATGAGGAAGAAAGGAGGAGGTATCGCTTAGTACCCAGGACCTTCCCTAATTGGTTGCAAGCATTTGCTATTTTGGCCAGCATTATTGGGGAAAAGGCCCCGGAGAATTGTGCAGGCCTATTCTGTTATATGGACGCGATAGGGGAGGCGTATCTGGTTTATGGGGGTCAGGGTTGGCTGCGTTATGACGAGCAATTTCGTCAACGCAAAGCAGTTCGTCCCAATATACGGTGGGATCATAAGGACATCGCTCTTTGGATGAAGGTAATGGTTCCGTCTAGGCTGGGGTCGGGTAGTCAGCCCTTTCAGGGGGGCACTGGGGGCTTCGGGCAGTCAGGACACTCGGCTGCTATGCAAAGAGGGCTGTGCTTCGCATTTAATGAAGGAACATGTAAATTCGGGAGTAAATGCAAGTTTAAGCATGAATGTGCAGCCTGCAGGGGCTCTCATGGTGCAGCTAAATGTTTTAGGAATGCCAGAGCAAAGGGCGGTGACAATGTTGAAAAGAGGGGAGACACCAGTGCGGCTGGACGCAATGGCGGGTTTCCTAAGTAGGTACCCGGATGTTGCTGCGGCTAGCCTGTTGTACGAAGGTTTTAGGGATGGTTTTAAGGTCCCTTTTGTTGACCAAGTAATACGCTCAAGTACAAAAAATTTGAAGTCGGCTTTACAATATCCGGAGATGGTGTCTGACAAGTTAGGAAAAGAAGTTAGTTTGGGTAGGATGGCGGGCCCGTTTGCTGAAGTAATAATTTTAGGGTTTCACCACTTGGTGTGGTCCCAAATAAAGAGCCCAACAAGTACAGGCTTATTCATCACTTATCTTTTCCTAAAGGGTCATCGGTCAATGACGGGACTGATCCACAATTGTGCTCGGTAATGTACACGTCCTTTGATGCGGCCATGGATTGGGTTCGGTTGTGTGGCAAGGGAGCGTTGCTGGCAAAGACGGACATCGAGGCCGCGTTTCGTTTGTTGCCTGTTCATTGTGATAGTTTGCATCTACTAGGTTGTTTCTGGGACGGCGGTTTTTACGTGGACCGTTGTCTTCCAATGGGTTGTTCGCTTTCGTGTGCATACTTTGAAACTTTCAGTATGTTTTTGGAATGGGTTGTTAAAGACGTCTCAGGCTTGAGCTCTTGCATTCATTATCTGGATGACTTTTTGTTTGTTGGCCCTGCTAACGTGTCAGATTGTTCACTGTTGTTGCATACTATGGAAAGTGTGTCTAAAAAGTTTGGGGTTCCGTTGGCGGCTGAAAAAACTGTTGGGCCATTGTCAATGTTGAGTTTCCTGGGCATTGAAATAGATACCATGGCTATGAATGCAGATTGCCCTTGGATAAATTGATTGCGTTGAGGGAGGAGGTCTCGAAGGCCCAAGGATCTCAAAAAATTATGCTACGAAATTTGCAATCGTTGCTGGGCAAGCTGAATTTTGCATGTAGAATAATGCCGATGGGTCGCGCATTTTGCAGACGTTTGTCAATGGCGACAGCGGGGGTGAGGTCCCCAGTCCATTTTGTCAGACTCAAAAAAGATTTGAAAAATGATTTGAAAGTATGGTCCCGTTTTCTCGAGGAGTACAATGGCAGATCTATTTGGATTCAACCGGTGACTGATGCGGAAGTATTCGGTTTTCTCATTGACAGCGATTCAAGGCGGGGTTTCAGTTTGTACTTTCGCAGAAAATGGATGGTGGCGAGTTGGCCTAAGGCGTGGATTGAACTTGGTTTCTTGGCAAACCGGATTTTGGTACACCTATTCCCAATTGTAACGGCTTTGTGGGGAGAGGAAGTTAGGAATTCGAAGATGCGTTTTTCATGTGAGCAACCGGGAGTGGCAGCGGCGATAAATGCTTTATCTGCTGATTCCCCTGCGGTGGTAAAAGTGTTGCAGCATTTAGTTTTTGTGGGTTTATCATGTAACCGATGGATTATCCGAGGTCAAGGCAAGTCCGTGTAACCCTATCATTGATGCTCTTTCTCTTTCGCAGTGGGATCAATTTCGGGAGCTGGCGCCACATGCGGAACCGGTGAGCCGGGAATGCCCAATGGACCTATGGAACCTTCCTTGCGAGCAGTGAGGGATTTGCTTTCTAGATCATTGTCAGACATGTCATGGAAGCAATACGGAAAGGCATGGAGCATGTGGGACAGTTGGGGTTCTTCAATTGGGGACTTTATGGATGACGAGAGTAAACTAGTTTTGCTATTGGGTCATTGTTGGGATGCGTGCTGGTCGGTGTCTATGGTCAGGGCCGGATTATAGGAGGGGCAGGCGGGGCTTCAGCCCCGGGGCCCCCACCACAAGAGCTTCTAAGGGGGCCCGGGCCCCCACCACTGGGCAGCGACCGCCATTTTATTAACGCAGCGCGAGGATAAATATTAGACGCCGTCACGCTGAGATGAACTAGGCATACCGGTACCGCCTCATCCTCTCCTGTCACGCCTCCTCTCCTGTCACGCCTCCTGTCCTGTGGATCTGCTCTGCCTGCTCGCCGCGTTCACGAGCATCGTGCGCCCGCCGCCTGCTGTGTACGGTCCCGCCAATCAACTCTGCAGCTCCACAGTGATTAACCCCCTTGCCTCCAGGCTCCAGCTAGCTATATATTTATATATAGCTCCTGTCTGTGCCGGCCGCGGCTGTGTGTGGAGACTAGTGGTGCGCACAGAGATTACGTCATCGCTGAGCTCACGTGTCCAGACACAGCCGCGGCCGGCACAGACAGGAGGACGAGCGATGCTGCAGGGATCGTGGCCGGCTCCACACAGGTCAGCGGCGCTGCTGCCGGCATAGACGGGAGGAGGAGCGATGCTGCTGGAGTGAGGAAAGGTGAGTATAAACGTTTATTTTTGTGTGCCACAGGATACAGGCCATATAGCAGGATGGGGGTATATAGCAATATAGGTGCATATAGCAGGATGCATGGGGTATATAAGAGTATGGGGGAGGGGGTATATAGCAGGATGGGGGTATATAGCAGGATGCGGCCATACACCAGGATGGGGTATATTATGAGCAGGATGAGGGGCCTGAGGGCATATATAGCAGGATGTGTTAAATAGCAGGATGCGGCCATATGCCAGGAAGGGGTATATAGCAGGATGGGAGCACATAGATATGAGTATGCTCAGACACAACTGCTGGAATTCACTCGTGAGATCTATGGTTTGTATGTCATATTTTTTTTCTGTAAAGGTACAGCATGACTGAGCGAAGAATTGATAGGCATAAAACACCAAGATCATATAGTAGTGGTGCTCAGAAGAGGAACAAAGCTATAGAAAAGAAAAGAAGAAGAGATGGTTTTCTTGAAAAGACTCAGAAGCTGAGCAACTATTTTTGCCAAATTTTGCCAGATGATTTGCGTGAGCTACAGGGACAATCCAGTAGAGGTAGGTGAAAGCAAATGCATACCTTTGAACATTTATTTTTTTAATTTAAAAAAAAACAAAAACAAAAAACATTTATTTTGTCTTGCAGCAGAGGTTCACAATATTTGTTACATAGCTGATGAGGAAAATGAATTAACCCAAGCTGCTAGTAAAGAAGACAATAAAGAAAAATATGATGAACGTGTTGTTGGTAATGTGCATCCAAGAAAATCTGGAGAAGATGAAAGGGAAGAACATGATGTAATGGATATAGGTGAAGCAGATGACCAAGCAGATGATAAAAAGCAAGAAGACCTAGTGTACACGGCTGTTAGAGGACAACAAATCTACCATTCAAGTATTGTAGGTCATTCAAGTCCTGCTTATGGTGATGAAGAAGCTCATCTATCATCTGAAGCAGTAGATTGTGCCTGTGATTCTATAAATGCTGGAGTATGTAATGACATCGGTCTTTGGCCTCAAACTTTTAGCTCAGAATTTATAGATTTTTGGGCCACTGAAGGATCAAAAAAGCTTCAGAACTGCACATCAACGCTATTAGAAAAGTCAGTCTCGCAACTGTGTAAAACAGGAAAAGAAATATTTGAGAGAAAATGTAGCAAAAATATTTTCAGTCGAAGAAATAAGAATGGTGAATCAGTCAATCGATCTTGGCTCTGCTTCTCACCAAGCACAGGCAAAGTCTATTGTTATGTCTGTAAACTTATTACACCACAAAAGGAGAACCTTTCTGGGGAAGGTTTTGGAGACTGGAAGCATGTGCATGCACGTATTGCTGAACATGAGGTATCAAAGTCCCATCTTACCGCTGTCACAACACTGGCAAACCGGGGAGAAAGGAAAGGACCCATTAGTGCTCATTTGCTTCAAATGTCAGATGAAATACATGGATACTGGAAGCAAGTCCTTATGCGTGTAGTAAGTACTATAAAATTCCTGGCTGAACGAGGACTTGCTTTTAGAGGTGAAAATGAGCTTCTGAAATCAACAAGAAATGGTAACTTTTTAGGTATAATGGAGCTCATTGCAAAGTTTGATCTGTTTCTTGCCTCTCACATTAAAGAACATGGTGGAATAGGAAGAGGGAAAACAAATTATCTGTCTTCAACAATTGTTGAAGAGCTAATTCAACTAATGGGACAGCGTGCTCAGCAAGAAATCATTGCTAGAATAAAATTATCAAAATATTACTCGGTGTCAGTTGATTCTACCCCAGATGAAGCACACATAGACCAGCTAACAATTGTTATAAGATATCTTGAAGGATCTTCACCAAAGGAAAGATTCCTAACATTTCTTCCAAATTGTGGTCACACAGGATATGCTATAGCTAATGCATTGCTGCAGTTTTTACAGCAACATAAAATTGAAATACGTGACTGTCGGGGACAAGCTTATGACAATGCCGCAAACATGTGTGGAAAATATAAAGGGATGCAGACATATGTTAAAGAGAAGAACAAATTTGCAGAGCTGCTACCATGCTGTGGGCACTCCTTAAACTTGGTTGGTAAAGCAGCTACTAATGCATGTCCTAAGGCTGTAAATTTCTTCCAATTTGTACAACAAATTTATGTTTTCTTCACTGCATCCACTCATCGCTATAAAATTTTGGCTAATTAAGTCAATCTGGATCAAAGTATCTTGTTCCCAAAAATCTAAGTGACACTCGATGGGCATGCCGGGCAGATGCCACAAAAGCTTTAGTTCAAGGCTATGCAAAATTAAAGAAGCTCTTGTGAAAATTGGATCTGACCAGGATGAAAAAGATATTGTAAAAAATGAAGCGAATGGTCTTTCAAGACAGATGTCATCACTGGAAATATCATTATTAGCTGTTTTTTGGAAGGACATTTTAAACAGATTTGATGCCACGAATAAGGCCCTACAACATCCAAAATTATTACTTCAGTCCGCAGCGGATATGCTGAAGTCTTTGAAGAATTTTGTGGAGTCGAAAAGAGACCATTTTTTACTATATGAGCAAGAAGCAAAACATTTGAGTGACACAGAAGAGTACTGTGAGGAGCACTCAAGACGTCATAAGAGAAATGTCCGATTAAATCCCCTGGACTATGCAAAGGAACCTGGAAGCCAGTTTTCTCCTAGTGAGAAGTTTAAGGTTGAAAGCTTTTTACCTGTTATAGATCGTATTTCTACATCTCTTTCGGATAGAATATCTTCCTATGAAGTAATTGCTGAAAGGTTTGGCATTCTTGGCAATCTTGCAGTAGCCACTCCACAACAAATCTCTTCTGCAGCCCGTAACTTAGCGAATATATATGTTGAAGATCTAGATGCAGCTTCACTTGAAAATGAATTACAACAGTTTGCATATCTTGTTAAAAATGCTACACTAGCTGAACATGAAGATTTCCCTAGAGAGCTCTGCATGTATAAAATGGTGCTAAAGGACCCTTTCAAGAGTACATTCCCAAATATTGAAATTCTTTTGAGAATGTATTTGGTCTTGATGGTAACCAATTGCAGTGCAGAGAGATCATTCTCCAAAATGAAGCTAATTAAAAACAGACTTCGCAGTACAATGGGCCAGGAACGTCTATCCCACCTTTGCTTGTTAAGCATTGAACATGACATTCTTGAAGAGCTAGACTTTTCAGATCTGATTCAAGAATTTGCTATGAAAAAATCAAGAAAAGTTCACCTCTAAGTTTCCAGTACTTTGGCCTTCCTAAATGTTCCAAAAGGTTTGTAAAACTATGCTCACATTGTGATCAAATATGATATGTACATCCTTAAAAGCTCAGATATGGTATGCGTAATGCAAATGTGCAACTGGTTGCTGTTGAGACTTGGTCTGTTATATTACTCAGTTTTTCAATACAGAAAAACACCCGTAACAAACACTAATTTTATGTTGAAAGACACCCACCCATGACCTTCTTTAACTTGTTTAACCCCTTCACCCCCAAGGGTGGTTTGCACGTTCATGACCGGGCCAATTTTTACAATTCTGACTACTGTACCTTTATGAGGTCATAACTCTGGAACGCTTCCATGGATCACGGTGATTCTGACATTGCTTTCTCGTGACATATTGTACTTCATGTTAGTGGTAAAATTTCATTCAAATAACTTGCGTTTATTTGTGAGAAAAACGGAAATTTGGCAAAAATTTTGAAAATTTCGCAATTTTCCAACTTTGAATTTTTATGCCCTTAAATCACAGAGATACGGCACACAAAAAACTTGATAACTAACATTTCCCACATGTTTACTTTACATCAGCACAATTTTGGAACCAAAATTTTTTTTTGTTAGGAAGTTATAAGGGTTAAAAGTTGACCAGCGATTTCTCATTTTTACAACACCATTTTATTTTTAGGACCACATCACATTTGAAGCCACTTTGAGGGGTCTATATGATAGAAAATACCCAAAAGTGATACCATTCTAAAAACTGCACCCCTTAAGGTGCTCAAAACCACATTCAAGAAGTTTATTAACCCTTTAGGTGCGTCACAGGAATTTTTTTGAATATTTAAAAAAAAATGAACATCTAACTTTTTTCATAAAAAAATAATTCAGGTTCAATTTTTTTTATTTTACCAAGGGTAACAGGAGAAATTGGACTGCAAAAGTTATTGTGCAATTTGTTTCGGCGCATGGCAGAGCTCAGAATGGAAGGAGCGCCGTTTGACTTTTTCAATGCAAAATTGGCTGGAATTCAGATTGGACGCCATGTCACGTTTGGAGAGTCCCTGATGTACCTAAACAGTGGAAACCCCCTACAAGTGACCCCATTTTGGAAACTAGACCCCCCCAAGGAACTTATCTAGATATGTGGTGAGAACTTTGAACCCACAAGGGCTTTACAAAAGTTTATAACGTACAGCGGTACAATTAAAAAATCATATTTTTTCCACAAAAATGATCTTTTCACCCCAATTTTTATCTTCCCAAGGGTAACAGGACCCTAAAAGTTATTGTGCAATTTGTCCTGAGTACGCTGATACCCCACATGTGGGGGTAAACCACTATTTAGGCGCATGGCAGAGCTCGGAAGGGAAGCAGCGCCATTTGACGTTTTTGGCTGGAATTGAGATCGGACACCATGTCGCGTTTGGAAAACCCCTGATGTACCAAAACAGTGGAAACCCCCCACAAATGACACCATTTTGGAAACTAGACCCCCTAAGGAACTTATCTAGATGTGTGGTGAGAACTTTGAACCCCCATGGGCTTCACAGAAGTTTATAACATAAAGCCATACAATTAAAAAATCATATTTTTTCCACAAAAATGATCTTTTCACCCTCAATTCTTATTTTTCCAAGGGTAACAGGACCCTAAAAGTTATTGTGCAATTTGTCCTGAGTACGCTGATACCCCACATGTGGGGGTAAACCACTATTTGGGTGCATGGCAGAGCTCGGAAGGGAAGCAGCGCCATTTGACGTTTTTGGCTGGAGTTGAGATCGGACACCATGTCGCGTTTGGAAAACCCCTGATGTACCAAAACAGTGGAAACCCCCCACAAATGACACCATTTTGGAAACTAGACCCCCTAAGGAACTTATCTAGATGTGTGGTGAGAACTTTGACCCCCCCAGTGCTTCACAGAAGTTTATAACGCCCGGGCGTGAAAATAAAAAATTTGTATTTTTTCCGCAAACATGATCTTTTAGTCACCATTTTTTTATTTTCTCAAGGGTACCAGGATAAATTGGACCCCAAAAGTTGTTGTCCAATTTGTCCTGAGTATGCTGATACCCCATATGTGGGAGAAAACTACTGTATGGGCACACGTCGGGGCTCGGAAGGGAAGTAGTGACGTTTTGGAATGCAGACTTTGATGGAATGGTCTGCGGGTGTCATGTTGCCTTTGGAGAGCCCCTAATGTACCTAAACAGTGGAAACCCCCCACAAATGACCCCATTTTGTAAACTAGACCCCCCAAGGAACTTATCTTGATGTGTGGTGAGCACTTTGAACCCCCCAGTGCTTCACAGAAGTTTATAACGCCCGGGCGTGAAAATAAAAAAATTCGTATTTTTTCCACAAACATGATCTTTTAGTCACCATTTTTTTATTTTCCCAAGGGTACCAGGAGAAATTGGACCTTAAAAGTTGTTGTCCAATTTGTCCTGAGTATGCTGATACCCCATATGTGGGAGAAAACTACTGTATGGGCACACGTCGGGGCTCGGAAGGGAAGTAGTGACGTTTTGGAATGCAGACTTTGATGGAATGGTCTGCGGGTGTCATGTTGCCTTTGGAGAGCCCCTAATGTACCTAAACAGTGGAAACCCCCCACAAATGACCCCATTTTGTAAACTAGACCCCCCAAGGAACTTATCTAGATGTGTGGTGAGCACTTTGAACCCCCCAGTGCTTCACAGAAGTTTATAATGCCCGGGCGTGAAAATAAAAAAATTCGTATTTTTTCCACAAACATGATCTTTTAGTCACCATTTTTTTATTTTCCCAAGGGTACCAGGAGAAATTGGACCTTAAAAGTTGTTGTCCAATTTGTCCTGAGTATGCTGATACCCCATATGTGGGAGAAAACTACTGTATGGACAAACGTCGGGGCTCGGAAGGGAAGTAGTGACGTTTTGGAATGCAGACTTTGATGGAATGGTCTGCGGGTGTCATGTTGCCTTTGGAGAGCCCCTAATGTACCTAAACAGTGGAAACCCCCCACAAATGACACCATTTTGTAAACTAGACCCCCAAGGAACTTATCTAGATGTGTGGTGAGCACTTTGAAACCCCCAGTGCTTCACAGAAGTTTATAACGCCCGGGCGTGAAAATAAAAAAATTCGTATTTTTTCCACAAACATGATCTTTTAGTCACCATTTTTTTATTTTCCCAAGGGTACCAGGAGAAATTGGACCTTAAAAGTTGTTGTCCAATTTGTCCTGAGTATGCTGATACCCCATATGTGGGAGAAAACTACTGCATGGGCACACGTCGGGGCTCGGAAGGGAAGTAGTGACGTTTTGGAATGCAGACTTTGATGGAATGGTCCTCGGGTGTCATGTTGCCTTTGGAGAGCCCCTAATGTACCTAAACAGTGGAAATCCCCCACAAATGACCCCATTTTGGAAACGAGACCCCCTAAGGAACTTATCTAGATGTGTGGTGAGCGCTTTGAACCCCCCAGTGCTTCACAGAAGTTTATAATGCCCGGGCATGAAAATAAAAAAATCGTATTTTTTCCAGAAACATGATCAATTAGTCCCCAATTTTTTTCATTTTCCCAAGGGTAACAGGAGAAATTGGACCCCCAAAAGTTGTTGTCCAATTTGGCCTGAGTACGCTGACACCCCATATGTGGGAGAAAACTACTGTATGGACACACGTTGGGGCTCGGAAGGGAAGCAGTGACGTTTTGGAATGCAGACTTTGATGGAATGGTCTGCGGGTGTCATGTGCGTTTGGAGAGGTCCTGATGTACCTAAACTATTGAAACTCCCCACAAGTGACCCCATTTTGGACACTACACCCCCCACGGAACTTATCTAGATGTGTGGTGAGCACTTTGAACCCCCAAGTGCTTCACAGAAGTTTATAACACTCGGACGTGAAAATAAAAAAATCATTTTTTTCCACAAAAATGATATTTTTGCCCCCAATTTTTTATTTTCCTAAGGGTAACAGGAGAAATTGGACCCCAAAAATTGTTTTGCAATTTGTCCTGAGTAGGCTGATACCCTACATGTGGGGGTAAAACACTGTTTGGGCGCATGGCAGAGCTTGGAAGGGAAGGAGCACCATTTGACTTTTTCAACTCAGAATTGGCTGGAATTGAGATCAGACGCCATGTTGCATTTGGAGAGCCCCTGATGTACCCAAACAGTGGAAACCCCCAATTCTAACTCCAACTCGAACCCCAACATGCCCCTAACCCTAACCCTAGCCCTAACCCTAACCCTAGCCCTAACCCTAAACCTAGCCCTAACCCTAACCCTAACCCTACCCTAACCCTACCCCAACACACCCCTAGCCCTAACCCTAATGGAAAAATGGAAATAAATACATTTTTTTTATTTTATTATTTTTCCCTAACTAAGGGGGTGATAGCGGGGGGTTTGATTTACTATTTATGGCGGTTTTTATTTTTGGCAGCTGTCGCACGCTAAGACGCTTTTTATTGTAAAAATAGTTTTTGCATCACCACATATTGAGAGCTATAATTTTTCCGTATTTTGACCCACCGGGTCATGTGAGGTCTTATTTTTTGCGGGACGAGTTGACGTTTTTATTGGTACCATTTTCGGGCACGTGACTTTTTTGATCGCTTTTTATTCCTATTTTTGGGACGCAGAATGAAGAAAAACCAGCGTTTCATGAATTTCTTTTGGGGGGGTGCGTTTACACCGTTCTGCGTGCGGTAAAATTGATAAAGCGGTTTTATTCTTCGGGTCAGTACGGTTACAGCGATACCTCATTTAGGTCTTTTTTTATGTTTTTGTCGGTTTTATGCAATGAAAACTATTTTATATAAAAAATAATTATTTTTGCATCGCTTTATTCTGCGAGCTATAACTTTTTTATTTTTTCGCTGATGATGCTGTGTGGTGGCTCGTTTTTTGCGGGACAAGATGACGTTTTAAGCGGTACCATGGATATTTATATGCGTCTTTTTGATCGCGCGTTATTACACTTTTTGTTTGGCAGTATGATAATAAATCATTATTTTTTGCTTCGTTTTTTATTTTTATTTTTTAAGGGGTTCACTAAAGGGGTTAACTAATGGGACAGTTTTATAGGGCGGGTCGTTACGGACGCGGCGATACCTAATATGTGTACTTTTATTGTGTTTTTTTTTTATTATTTCCAAAAAATGGATTTATTGGGGGAATATTTTTTATTTTTTTTTCTAATTTATTTGGCGATTTTTTTTAAAATTATTTTTACACTTTTTTTTATTTTTTTTTTTACTTTATTAAATAGTCCCAGGTGGGACATCACTGTCCTGTGACAGATCGCTGATCTGTCACATCACAGATCACTGTGACAGATCAGCGATCTGACACAGGCACTGCAGAAGGCTTCCTCATGCCTGCGCTTTGCAGGCACTGAGGAAGCCAGCTTCCTCAGGCCCCCGAAGGCCCCCGTCGCCATCTTGGATCCGGGGGCCTGTAGGGAAAGAGCCCCCCGCAGCAGCGCTGCCCATTGCGCTGCCGTGGGGGACTCAGGGAAGCACGGAGGGAGCCCCCTCCCTGCCGCTGCTTCCCTTTAACTCCCGGTACACCACGATCATGTTTGATCGTGGTGTGCAAGGGGTTAACGTGTCGGGGCGGTCCATGACCGCCCCTGACACATTGTGCCGGGTGTCAGCTGTGATAATCAGCTGACACCCGGCCGCGATCAGCGGCGCTCACCACGTGGGCGCCGCTGATCGCGCCGACGTACTATCCCGTCCATGGGCATATGAGCCCAGGTCCCATGGACGGGATATACCGTTGGATGTCAGGAAGGGGTTAATAAATCAACCTTTTCCATTGCCTGTGTCAGAGACTTAATAGTCTCACTGTTCTTGCAATAATGGTGGCTTTACACAGAGAAATTTAGCTCATAATTGTTTGGAAGCGAGTGACCTTTACTGTAACAATCCCCTGCAACCTCCTGCACAGCATGGGGAGGAGCAATCCGTAATCTGAGCCACCTTTACATAAGGCAAATAATTGCTAACGGGTGTTTTCAGGGATGCTCTCTAGCAATTTTCTTAACTATAATTTCCCAGTGTACCCTAAAGAATCTATTTTTGTGATCATGGTAAAACCTTATGTGCTCCGAACATGAAAAATGCCCGCCAATAGGAATCCCCCCCCCAGCAGTGGCCACAGTCTTTGACAGACAGCTAGGTCAACCGTTAAAGTTCTTGAGCAGCCTGCCGCGCATGCGCTCGGCTCTCCATATACTTGTCTGAGAAAACTGAGCACTGCTGTTAGTCTCCTCATGCAATACTGGGGGCTGGCTGAGCCATGGAGTTATGAGCCAACCCCCTGCTTCTAGACTGCTGTAGAGCAGTCAGAAGCAGGGGAGACAGCACAACCCCTTTAATCACTTTAACATAAGTAAAAACATGCGTTTAACCCCTTCTTTTTTTTTCAGTTCCGTTTAAGTTTAATACATTATGGGTGTTCTGTTTGTGGCATCAAATCTGTTATCATACATCTTGGATTACCTGGATATATACATCTTAAATTATACATGGAGAATAACTGTTAGGTAAGCAAAGCTGCAAAGTTCTAGTCTGCTCATATATCCATTCCATTCTAATGATGATTATTTTAACTTTTTATAATTTTCATTTCCTTATAGCATACAAGTTGTGTTTTGAGGTTACTACAAGAATCATTGGATGTTTGATGGATAGAGTTCATATGATCCTTCTCAACGTACTCTATTTCATTATATGATGGGTAAGTGAAATTTTTAAGGCACATATAAAATTTTTTGCATTTAATGCTGGTACTAATGTTGACATTTTACTTATTCTTTGTGTTAATTTTCCCCTGGAGCTCTGCAATCTGATGACAGACATGTGTTGGATACAGAGATTTGACAGGGGGAGTGGTAAAACTTAGTTGTCAATTTATTCACGACTTTCTAAGAGGTATTACAGAAAAAGTACAATTCAGAGTTATGGGAAAAGATGCTTTGAAATTGTTATATTATGTGGAAAGCAAGAGAGCCAGACAAAATCATACATCATTGTGGGAAAAAATACAGTAAAGCTTGTAATGTATACATTTATTTATGCTTTTATCTGTACACACTTTTATATAAAGCATGTTTTCGATCGCTAACACCTCCCCCTTGTACTTGGAGATGCTCACAGGCACATTAAGACAGGTGATATATCCTCCTTCAGCCAACAGACCTGTATTCAAAGAATGCTTCTTTTTCTTCTCTTACTATAGGAGAGCAAGCCACTACTCCGGAGATAATACAATAGAGAGCATATTGTTATACAGTAGTTAGCAACAATTGCTGCCGGTGAAAACTTTCCCTTTCTGCATTTTTATTATTCCTTGGCTGTCTTAACATTGGGTTCAATAAAAAAAAATGTGAGTAACTCTTTCTGTCTATAATTGGACTGCTTTGAGTTATCCTGGACTGTATCTCTATTGTAGTACTGTAAATCTGAATGTGGCAGAACAAGAGGATAAGATTAGATTGTACATCTAAGTGCTACAGTTCGCGCTCTACTGTTATGGCTAAAATGTCAATGATATGGGGGCCCCCACCAGATTTTCTGCCCAGGGGCCCCCACCAACCTTAATCCGGCCCTGTCTATGGTAAATAAGTTTGTGGCTGGCTTAGCTTTTGTTTTTAAGTCAAAGGGCCTAAAGGATTTGACTAAATCTTTTTTGGTGATTCAGATGTTAAGGGGCTGGAGGAAGGGTTGGAGATCGGCAGACACTAGGAGACCAGATTCGTACGAGATTCTGCTGAGTATTGGTCAACATTTGACACAAGTGTGTTATTCGAGTTGGGAAGTTGAATTTTTTAAGGCGGCTTTTGCCCTAGCCTTTTTCGGGGCCTTTCGCCTGGGGGAACTGGTAAGTCCGTCCAGGCACAAGAAGGGGGGAGTGCTAAGGGAAGAAGTGGATATGTTCGAGGACAGAGTGGTGGTATTCTTAAGTTTTTCAAAAACAGATGTTACGGGGAAGGGTTGCAAAGTGGTTTTGTTCGCTGTCTCTGGTTCACCTTTGTGTCCAGTGGCTTGCGTGAGGAACTTTATGGGTAGGGGAGGAATTCCACAGGATCTGCTGTTGGTGCATGCTGATGGTTCGTTGTTGTCTCGGTTTCAGTTCGTGGCGATATTTCGTCGCTGTTTGGAGTTGGAAGGTTTATCAGCAATGGATTATAGTGGTCATTCTTTTGGAATGGGGGCAGCCACGGAGGCAGCTAGGCTGGGCCTCTGTAACAAAGTGGTTAAAAGGATCGGACGGTGGGAGTCGGCTAGATTTCGGTCTTATGTTCGCCCAAATTTGGTTTAATGTGAGTGGTTGTCATCCTGTTAGTTTAAGGTTTAAATTTGTTGGTGTCTTTTATGCTTTATTGCAGGGCTTGGTCAACCTCTCGCTTGGATAATGGGCCATTCGTATGTGTTCTGGGCAGCTATTCGAGCTGCAGTTCGGACGGATGGGCATCAATTAGGCTTCCCTCGTGAGACGGTGGTTCTGCGTTGGATCGAAAAGAGGGGGATGGTGTGGAGGCAGTTTCTTCCGGAATTTCATCGTTTTGCCCGTCTTGACCGTGCTCCTAATGTTGTTGTCATTCATTTAGGTGGTAATGACCTAGGTTCGAGGCCGTGTAGGGAGTTGATTAAGGATATAAAATTTGACATGCTGAGGCTCTGGGCCGAGTTTCCGAAGGTGGTGGTTATTTGGTCCAACATTGTGTTTCATAAAGTGTGGAGGGGTGCTCGGTCCGTGAAAGGGGTAAACAGAGCAAGGATAAAGGTGAACAAGGCCATATCTCGTTTCATGGCAAAGAACGGGCTGTGGTGGTTCGTCACTCAGCTCTCGAATCGGGTGAAGGTGGTTTCTGGAGATCAGATGGGGTGCATCTGAATGCAGTGGGGACTGACTTGTGGTGCCTTAACATTCAGGAGGGCATCGAAATCGGTTTGAAGGTGTGGGGGGACATAAATGTTTAAGGGATCAGAACATTTATGTCGGTGGCGTGGGGGGAGGTCCTCGAAGTCGGTGGATCGGTGGAATGGTGAATTGGTGGGGGGGGATCTTAACAGGTCCTGGACTCCCTGTGAGGGAATTTATGTGGATGGGGTGAAGTAATCCCGTGGAATGGATGGATAAACAGGGTACCCGTCATGGGTTCGGTTTGGCAGGGTTGACTACGGTATGCCTCAGAGCTGGTGTTGAACGGCTGGGGGTAAGACTCAACCTGGGGCCCACGTGGAACTTTATGGGAACTGGTGGCTTTAAGACTTTGGTGCTTCGAGTACCACCTCCTATGGGAAAAATTTGTTTGGCTTGGAAATGTTAAAATAAATGTTTGTAATACTTGTTAATAAAAGGGTGCTGTGGCCATTAAATCCATTACGTGACTGGTGTATTTAATGGGGATTGTGTTCTGAAATAATTGGTGGGGGGGTATTTGTCCATGGGTAGTGGTAGGTGTCCGAGCTCACATGAATCCCGATTACCCTCATGTCATGAGCTAAAGTTGGCTGGCCCCCCTTCCACATTGGCCCTGTCGTGGTCGCATTCTCTGCGACCGCAATCATTACGCACTGGGATGCAGCGAAGACTTGTAGCTTGAGCGTCAATGTGCAGAGTTGTTAGTCCAGCCCTATAAGTGTCTGCAGTAAAAGCCACTATTATATTCAAGATCAGGGGTGAAATAAGGAATGTTAACTATATGCAAATGCAAAATTATCAGGAGGCCAGATAAACTTCATCCCTATGGTTAGTATAGGGGTTCAGCACTCTGGTAATTTTTCCCATTTTCCAGTACACTGAATGTTAAAATTAAAAGCGTCATTCAAAACTACAAGTCATCCCACAAAGAATAGCCTTTATACAGCTATGTGGAGGGAAAAATAAAGTTATGGCTCTTGGAAGAAAATAAGTAAAAAGCAAAAACAGAAAAAATTGCCAGGAAGGGAAAGGGGTTTAAGTCTATCCAATGTGTTCGCCTGTCTTTTTTTTCTTTTGTGGAATGGCTAAGGAAATTCCAGTTATTTTCAACTGATTAATCAATTACAACTTTTTAAAAAGTCTCAATTTTTTGGGCAAATGTATTTCATTCCCCTCCCTGGAGTGATTTTACTTTCATATGGAGTTTTTGAGCAAATTTTTCAACATTGTAGTTGAACATGTAACTTTTTTGCCCTAAAAAGTCGCTAAGAAAATCCCATGAAAACCAAAAATAAATAGTTGCTTTTGCCCAAAATTCATGAACCACATGCATCATTTTGAAGAATTTGGCACATAAAACTCACAAGGAATGGGACCAGACAATTAAACAATAGGGGCTTTAAAGAACCCCCCCCCAGAAATGATACATTGGGCCCTCAATATCTTTAGCATGGTCTGTTTGTCATGTGGAAAACTAAGGGTCCCGTTTCACTTAGCAACGCACCAGCGATCCCGACAACGATACGACCTGGTAAGGATCGCTGGTGCGTCGCTAAATGGTCGCTAGTAAGCTGCCAAACAGGCAGATCTCTTCAGTGACACAGCAACGATCTGGCGATCCGTATAACGACCTTGTCGGTCGTTGGTACCTTGTCACACAGCAGCTTTTCTGACGATTCCCGCCTGCGTCCCTGAGTTCTGCGTCACCAACGAGGTCGCTCGTCGGGGTCAAACACAGCGATGCGCGCTGGCCAGCGGGAAGCCGACGATGAAAAAATGGCCCATGACATTCAAGCACGATCAGCGATATCCAGCAGGGGGGCCAGTAGCTGCTGCGTGTCACATGTAGCGAGGTCGCTGTTGCGTTACAAAATCGGTGACGCATCAGAGATCTCGCTAGCGATCTCGCTATGTGAGATGGGGGCTTAAGTCTACCGACATGACATGCAATAAGTCATTATGGGAGTGGACAGCACAGTATGGAAGGATTTGATGTTGCATGACACACTATTATTCTTGTTAAAACGGTGGATCCTATTGTAAATCTGAGTGGGCACTGGTGGTGTCCATTGTCAGAGGAGTTGGAACTGCATATTGGTTTTTAGTTGTAATGTGAACAGAGGCTTAGGGGCATTTTTTAAGGTTTTTGTACATTCTTCGTCTTTCTTGTTTTGTACAGTTTTTAGCATTAGTCCCATACCAAGATATTACATAACTAGACTCTGCAGATGCCTAAGCTCATCTGTCCCTCTTCCCCTCCTGCTTAAACATCATTGTGCTGCAGGACTTGCAGTGCCAGGTAACATCAGATTGTGCAGAATTAAAGGGAACCTGTGACTTTTCTCGCCTACCAGCTAAAAATATCAGTTAATTGAGTGTCAGCTATGCATTCCACAACTACTTATGAAACCCCTGACTCCCCATGTATCACCCATAAAAACCTTTTTTATTGCTAATGTGGAACCCCAGGAGTCCGGTTGCCACTGTGGCATTGCCTCCCTCACAGGGGGTGATGTCATGCCTTGAAGCAAGGAGGAGTTCCCTGGTCAGATAGCATCAGCATTCAACAACTTTCCTGGCTCCAGACCAGAAGGGGGAGCTCAAACCCCGGTTTTAGGGGAGCTTCCCTATTAGTCCTGGCCTGGAGGCGGGGTTAGTCAGTCAGTGGTAGGGACTGGAAGAGTAAGGAGCTTGTCCCTAGACTAGAGTTGCAGTCTGAGTCAGTGAAGAGCTATAGAGGAAGAGAGAAGTCTAGGAAAAGCTGGGGAGTGGAGCTGTGACCAAGCTCACCCCAGAACAGAGCGCTAGAACCGGACACCGGAGTCCATGGCTGCACGGATATGACAGTCCCAGCAGCTAAATCTGGAGGGCAGGGAACTTCAGGTCCCCTGGCCCATCAGACACTCAGGGCACAGCAGCATATCAGAGCCAGGAGCCGCCACAAAGGAGCGACACCTGCAATAGGCTTAATCTGCCTGCTATATGGGCAAGTACAGGGACCATAAGGAACAGAGGCTCGAGCATAGCTTTAAGCAGCAAGGACCTCAGAGAACAGCGCAGCAAGGAGGCCTCCAACTCCATCTGGCTTAGGGGACCCTAGATTGCTTCCAGGCTGTCCGGAACTCCATTTTCATCTGTCATCAGTGCTCCAGTCTGCATTCCAAACCATCAAGTAAAGGTAAAGGAAACTACAGTTCATGTGTCTGCAGTTATTCATTATTCCCTCTGCACTGCACCCAACGTCACTATCCCTTATAAGAACTATAACTACCCTGGGGCCTAGCTCTAACCGTGGAGAGCTGTAACAATTGTGCTGCATCACAAACGGCCCCAGCGGTCTCCTTAGGCAGCGTTGGCCATCCCCTTATTGCCGAACACCACAGGTGGCGTCACAAATTAATCCCCTATAAACATTCCCCAAAATCATCTTATTGCACACCCAGAGCCATGGACCAGGTCACTGCTGCTGTGATATCCCCTGAAGAACTGACCGGCTCGGTACCGAGTACCCCTGGCCCTGGCGGGTGCTGTATTTTGGCACCGTGTGCCAGAGACTTTGTTGAATTATAACATCGCCATCATTACTGAATCACACCGCGTGCGGGAAGAGATGGTCGTGTCATTGTGGGTGGAACGAGAGGAGAGGGCGCAAAGTGAAGCTGGAGCCGCGCTCTGTGGTGAACGGGAGAAAAAGTAGGTTCCATCCTGCCTGTGGAGCAGCCGCTGACCACGGTAACGATAAAGAGAGCCTGGCTGAGGTTCACAAGGGGGGAAGAAAATGTCCAACCCAGGTGGAGATCCAATGGCGGCCGCAGCCGCAACCCCGGTAGTGCTGCCGGTTCCAGTGGTGGCGGCAGCCCACGTACTGTCTCTATCAATGCTCTACATACCGGGAGTGGCCTGGTTACCGTAGTACTCAGGGGAGTCGCACACCCTGAGTGATTTCAAGGAGAGACTATGTAGTTTGTTTGAAGTGTACCCCCTGTCTGATAGTCAAAAAATCAGCATCCTCACTGGCCAGTTAACTGGTGTGGCCCAGAGGGAAGGAGAGTCCTGGCCGGACATTGATAAAGGAACTCTCAAGCAAATCTTGGCCAAGCTGAAAGACACCTTTGACACTCACACTACAGCAGAAATACAAATGAGATTCTTTGGGTGCAAATAAAGGGAGCAGGATAGTATACAGGACTATGCCCTTAACCTTCAGGAGGTGCTACAGACCATGAAGCAGGTTGCCCCTAACAGCGTGCAAGACGTGGATAAGTTGTTAACGGAGCAGTTTATTGAGGGACTCCTGTCTAACACCAAAAGGACACAGCTGCGCATACTGGCCCTACAAAACCCTGACCTGGACTTTGCGCACTTTAAGGATAGAGCCATCCGGGTGCTGCATGAACCAAATTCTAGTGGGACAACGCCCTCTAGGCGCACAGCAATTACATATCAGCAGGAGGCAGCATCCTTTCCCCAGACCCCTGTTGAGGCCGACAAGCCGACCCAAGACAATGACTCTACGACAAGGACGGAGAGCCCATCTGTCGCTGCTGCAACAAGGCAGGGCACATCGCAAGATTCTGTAATTTAAATGAGCGACCCCTGGGGCAGAGGGCCAACCCCCAGGAGTAAGACGTCCCGGACCACAAAGCTGGCGAGACTAGTACGTGGGAGGACGGCCGGTCCTGCCCGTCGTGATTGATGGCATCCCCATGAACGCTTTACTAGACACTGGCTCCCAGGTGACAACAATGCCATATATCCTCTTTAAACGGTATGGGGCTGATTCAGACATCACTCGCAGCCCAGATGAACACCTTAGCATCTTTGCCAGCAATGGTGAGCCCTTGCCTCAAGTGAGGTATAAAGAGGTGACCATCAAGGTTGGCCGAGTAGAATTGCAGTCACAAGGTTTGATTATAGTTGATATTGACAAACGAGAATGCCATAATATGATTACTTTAGGCACCAATGTAATAGAAAATTGTATTGGAGAAATTATTGTTTTATTGCAACAGGTAGCCGTGACCGCCAGCTCCAGCCAGCAGCGGGTCCTGCAAAAAGAGATCAGAGCCCTTATGCAGAGACAACAGGTAGAGCTGTCTGGTGGAGAAGTTGGCAGTGTCAGAGTGAGTGATCCATTCCCCATTGCAGTATCTCTTAGGAGTGAAATGATAATTTGGTGTCAAGCAGCAATAGACCTTAGGGGTCAAGATTACCAGGCCCTAGTAGCACCTGTGTAGACTGATAGTAGGCCTACCATCTTGACAGCCCGGGGTGTAGTTGATGTCCGCAAGGGGAGGGTACTAATATGCATCTTTAATTGTGGGGAAAAAGAGGTCCATTTACCCCGGTATGCCACCCTTACTAAGCTGTTCACTGTCAGTTACCATGCAATAGAGGCCGCAGAACCCTTGCTTCCGTCCGACCAGGTGGAGGACAATGGCTGTGAGGGGCAGCTGGAGGATTGGTGTCAGCAGCTACATGTAGGCACTGACTCCACTCCTTTCCACCAAAAGCATGGGGCTTACCGGGTGGCTCGAGAGTATGAGCCTGTCTTCAGCAAACATCCTTTAGACTTTGTGCAGGCAAAAGGGGTCCAACACCATATCCCCACCGGAGATCATCTTCCCATTAAAGAGAGGTACCGGCCCATACCCCCAGCACACTATCAATGTGCCAAGAGTATGTTACAGGAGATGAAAGGAGGCTGGAGTTATCAGAGATAGTTGTAGCCCCTGGGCAGCTCCATTAGTCTTCGTTAAAAAACAAAGATGGTACCATGAGAATGTGTGTTGACGAGAGGCGGATTAACGGCATTACACATAAAGATGCCTACCCGTTGCCTAGAACTGAGGAATCATCAACTGCACTGAGATCTGTTAACTATTGCTCCACCTTATATCTCACCAGTGGGTATTGGCAGGTTCCCGTGGCTGAGGCAGATAATGAGAAGACAGCATTTAGGACACCAATAGGCCTCTGCGAGTTTAACTACTTGCCATTTGGACTCTGCAGTGCACCAGGGATGTTTCAGCGGTTAATGGAATGCTGCCTAGGACATAAAAACTTTGAAACCGTTATGCTATACCTGAATGACATCAACGTCTTCTCCAATACCTATGAAGACCACTTGAAGCACCTGGCCGAGGTGTTCGAAGCCCTGTCCAATTTTGGCTTGAAAGTGAAGCCGTCTTAATGATACAGTTTGATGCCCAAAGTGCAGTACTTAGGCCATATGGTAAGCGCTGAAGGCGTAGCACCAGACCCTAACAAAGTCGTTGTTATCCAGGACTGACAATGACCCAGTACCATTCATGAAGTGCGGCAGTTTTTTTGGGTTGGTGGGCTACTACAGGAGATCCATCAAGGGCTTCACCAAAATAGCTGCACCCCTGCAAGATCTTCTAGTGGGCCAATCCACGAAAGCCTAGAACAAGAGTCCTCTGTTCGAGTGGAACAACAGGCTATAAGAATCCTTCACTCAGTTGAAACTGGCTGTCACGGCAGATGAAGTCCTAGCCTACCCTGACTATGACCAACCATTTGTACTTTACATGGATGTCAGCAACGTCGGATTAGGAGCAGTGCTGTCACAAATGCAGAAAGAGTGATTGCCTACACCAGTAGGAAGCTTCGTCCCACTGAAAGGTACCCCGACAACTACAGTTCCTTTAAACTGGAGTTCCTCGCTATAGTTTGGGCGATAACAGAGCGCTTCAAGCACTACCTGGCTTCAGCGAAGTTTACCATCTACTCGGACAATAATCCGCTAACCCACCTTGAAACAGCAAAGCTGGTTGCACTGGAGCAGCGATGGATGGCCCAGCTGTCCAACTACGCGTCTACCACCAAGTACCGAGTGGGACATAAGAACGCTAATTCTGATGCACTGTCCAGGATGCCCAATTCACCAGATGGGGGAGAGGATCCGGAGGAACTCGAAGAAATTGAGTTACCAGCCTTCCACCACCCAGTTGCGGCCCAGCGCTCCCAACGGGTGAGGAACAAGTGCTACATTGTGCAAGAGGCCATGTTTAACCTATTGCCCCACCATGAGTGGGCAGAGACGCAGGATAGCGACCCAGCAGTCTGACTAGTAAAAGAGTTGCTGACACAAGCTGACTCCCACCCTGGTCCAGGTGCTCCACAAGAAGCACAGCAGTTGTGGAAGGAGAAGGGCAAGCTGTTCATCTATGAGGGTAAGTTGTGTCAGAGGAACATCCACTCGCGCACTCATGAACTGGTCTGGCAGGTGGTAGTCCCGAAGCGAGATGCGCCATTGTTCTTGGAGGCGTACCATGATGGAGCAGGACATTTCGGATGGAAGAAGTTAGAGGTCCTACTTCATGAGAGATTTTACTGGGTTGGCATGAGGAAAGCCATTGAGAAGTGGTACCAAGAATGTGGTCCATGCAACCTGCCCAGAAAAGACCATAGCAGATAGCGAGCCCCATTACAGCCAATCATCACGAAGCAGCCACTTGAACTGGTAGCTTTGGATCATGTGAAATTGACTCCGAGTAGAACTGGCTACACCTACACTCTGACCATCGTTGACTATTAATCAAGGTTCTTAGTAGTCGTGCCTGTCAAATACCAAACAGCGAAGACGGCAGCCAAAGTGTTTCAAAAATACTTTTGTCCACTGCACGGTTACCCTGAACAAGTGCTCACCGACCAAGGCCCAGCCTTTGAGGCAGAAGTCTTCCAGGAATTCTGTAACCTGTATGGCTGCAAGAAAATCAAGACGACGCTGTACCATCCACAAACAAACGGCATGTGCGTGAAGATGAACCAGATGGTAACTGACCTATTGAAGAACTTGCCCCTGGAAGAACGAAATCTATGGCCAGAGAAGTTGCCAGATCTAGTAGATCTATACAATCATATACCAGTAAACTCCACCAACTGCACCCCGGCCTACCTGATGAGGGCAAGACCTGTCAAGTTACCCATTGATTTGGACATGACAGTTTTAACACTGGAGATGACATCACCAGATGCGGACTGGGAAATGGAGCGGCAGCAACAATACCGCAAATGCAAGAATGTGTAGAGAAAAGTTTGTCCCAGGCAAGACAGAGGCAGGAAAGAAATTTTAAACAGCAGGCCCCTGCAGTTCCCTTGTCACCTGGAGAACAGGTACTCAAAAGGAAGAGACGAGTTCACAAACTAGGCGACCAGTGTTTAGGCTGAGCCATACACTGTTTTTCCTTCAGACTTTGATAACACCAAAGTCTGCCTCATCAGTAAAGATGGAGGAGAAACCTCAAAGGTAGTGTCAAGAGATCAATTAAAACTTTGCCCTGACCAACTAAAGGAAAGGAATGCGTATAGCAAGCCGAGGAGGGGTGGAGTGAGGGAACCGAAGCAACACCCATCGGACCGGACCAAACACATTACCATAGTGCGCGGGAGCAATAAAAAGGTTTTCGTGGGTGATACATGGGGAGTCAGGGGGTTTCATAAGTAGTTGTGGAATGCATAGCTGACACTCAATTAACTGATATTTTTAGCTGGTAGGCCAGAAAAGTGATGACAGGTTCCCTTTAAACAGACCACACTGCAATGCAGAGTGAGGAGCACGTTGTGCGTGTGCAGATTTACAGGCGCTGTGGTTGCTATGACAACATCCACTTACCCTATAATAAATGCTTCCTAATTGAACAGTGAACAATACAACACACTGATCCCTTCCGATATTTAGTGTATATGGGTAATAACAGTATTTATATTCCAGTTTTTATCATGCAGATTTAACAGTGCAGCTACTAAGATGCAGCATTTTATCACAGAGCATGATTTGGCCACAGGTTTTGGTAGAGCAAGTATCTGTAGTAGAAACAGAAGAGAAGACTCAATTCCATCTTCAGGACCAGGGATTGAGTTGTTTAAGGGTTTCGTGAGTGGTCGACTGTAAAGGCTTTTTAAACATGTGAGATGTGGAGAAGACAGGCATTATTACCACCAAGCAAGAGTCATGATAAAAACTTCTTGTAAGGATAATACAGTGCTGGGTGGTAGACCTTTCATCTAGATGCGTAGTTAGGAACCATACATCCTAGGAAATTTCCTTGGGTAGTTGTGTGAAAAGTTAGTTGTGGCTATTGGTGCCATAGGACCATCTAGCTAAAAAAGCCATGTGTCACGAGTTTACTGCAACAGAGAGAAGCCAGAAGACTGCAGTGTCTGATTTATGCATATCCTACTCCTGAACTGATTAGCAGCACTTCACCTTCATATTAAACAGTGTAAATTTCTTTTGGCAGGGGAGTGGTTAATCGGCTCAGTTGAGAGCATCTGGAGCATCTGGAGTGTTAGCTACTCCCATCTCCAATATACAGTAAACTGGCTAGCACTCATTGTCAGAGAAAGCTTTTGCTGCATGGCTAGAGGTTGTTGGTTACTGGAGAAGGCGGTTGATAGATTTATTTGTGACTGTTGCTAGGTTTTGAGTGTGTGATATTTCCCTTTCTTCTTCTACTTTGGTTTAACTTCATCCTCCACTCCCTGGTGCATTCCTCTGGTGTATGGGTGTATATTTTTATGTTTGGTATTTTTCGTTACCCCTGTTCATATTACCTTGTTACTCTTGTTGGTGTATTGCGATACACTACTACTCCCCTCTTCCCTGGGTGGGGGAAGGATATAGACTGAGGGTGGATTCAGGAGCTAAGCCAAGGTACGTGGCCCCCGGCGTCTTCACCATCAGAAGTAATCCAGGGAACAGTGCGAGATAGGGCGCCCCTAGCGTTAGGGACAGTGAAGGAGCCCTCGGTCCCGGGACACCCAACAATTGAGTTGTGTCACCATGAACCTGAGAGCTAAGTTTTCCTGAGATTGTCACCAGGGGAAGAAAGGGTATAGAAAGAATTATGCAAATTATTCATCAAAGGGGGTGGCTTTGAGGAAAGAGGGCATAGCATAAAATATGACTGTGTGCAAAATTTTATCTCAAAGCATGTTGTAGAGTTAAGAAACCAAAGAATGGTATAAAATTAGATATATGTATCTAAAGAAGCATCAGATGTATCATCTAGCCTGAGCTGCTGAGATAAATTTGGTGAATTTTCTGACCGTTTCATGTAAGACAAGATTCTAAGGTCCATGGTCATAAATCAGCTTGGAAAATATCTTATTAACCCTCCATCAAGTATCCACAGGATGTGCAAGAAAATAACACAATACAAACCTGAAATAAAGGCTCCACACAAAGTAATCTGAGAAAGTGCTAAGCAATACCTCTATGCAGTAAAATGAAAATAAAATATAAAATTGTCTGGTACCACTCAGTTCAGGAGGTGAGAGTAGTTGATAATGTTGTGTTGACAGGTTTCACTCATGAAGCATATACGTTGACATGACAGGTGCCCTCTTAAAGGGAACCTGTCAGCTCATTTTTCCGCAATAAGCTGCGGCCACTGCCTTTCGGGGCTTATCTACAGCATTCTGTAATGCTGTAGATAAGCCCCCGATCTAACCTGAAAGAGAAGAAAAACAAGTTTTATTATACTCACCCAGGGTGGTCCGGTCCGATGGGCGTAGCAGGTCCGGGTCCGGTGCGTCCCATCTTCTAGCGATGACGTCCTCCTCCTTGCTTCATATTGCGGCTCCTTCACAGGTGTACTGATCTACCCTGTTGAGGGCAGAGCAAAGTACTGCAGTGTGCAGGCGCTGGTAAAGGTCAGAGAGGTCCAGAGCCTTTGCACTGCAGTACTTTGTTCTGCCCTCAACAGGTCAGATCAGTACGCCTGCGCAGGAGCCGCGACACGAAGCAAGGAGGAGGACGTCATCGCTCGAAGATGGGAGGCGCTGGACCCGGACCTGCTACGCCCATCGGACCGGACCACTCCCTGGTGAGTAGAATAAAACTTGTTTTTCTTCTCTTGCAGGTTAGATCGGAGGCTTATCTACAGCATTATAGAATGCTGTAGATAAGCCCCGAAAGGCAGTGGCCGCAGCTTATTGTGGAAAAACGAGCTGACAGGTTCCCTGCGGAAGCCTGGGGTGACTGCACAAGTTACACACTCCTATAACCATGCCTCAACATGACTAGAAGGGGTCCTTTCAGAATAAAGGGGGTTGCTCGTGATGAGATAAGGGTGTGTGCACACGCTGCAGATTCTGCTGCGGATCCACAGCGGTTTTGGCCCTGCGGATCCGCACAGTTTCTGCTGCGTTGTACAGTACCATTAAAATCAATGAAAAACAAAAAAACGCAGTGCACATGCTACAGATTTTTCCGCGCTGATTTGCTGCGGTTTCAAATCCGCAGCATGTCAATTCTTTGCGCGGAATCCGCAGCGGTTTTACACCTGCTCCATTATACAGGTGTTAAACCGCAGGGCAAAACCGCAGGCTAATCCGCAGAGGATTTTGCCAAATCCGCAGCACAATCCGCAACGTGTGCACTTACGCTTAATGTCATGGGTTTTGCAATTCCAGTGAAAAATCTCATACACCATAAATTATAATTGAAGGTAGAGGTAAAACCGCATTCTCTGGTGTTAAATAAATATAAGTAATTGTTTTTGGTGACAGGGACCTGTGATGCACCAGTGACTTCTGAACAGACACAGTCTACAGGTTCCCTTTTATTTTCCTGGTGTCTCAATGGAGATGGTGGCTGCCGTATTACACCTATTATTGCTACAATAGAAAGTGACATGTTGTATTTTTTACAGTCAATTAAATGTTTTCCTGCAAGTGGCGTCCTCTGCCATCTAACGTAAAGTCGGATTGGCAGGATTTGTTTGGCATTTATGAATAGTTGGGACAACCGCTGACTGTGCGCTAAATCACACGGCAGCAAGTAAGTGTCTGCATATAAAGGAGGTGAATCCAACCCCGACCAGATCAGTTCATCTCTCTTTCACAAGATGCAGCTGGGACATTGCACTGTATGTAATAGTCAGGAAAAAGGAGCAGCTGTCACACCGCTGTACTGTGTACAAACATGGCACAAGGATTAAGTGATGATGAAAGCGGGAGTCAGACGTACCATAGTCTTGCGAAATACGCGTGTCACACGAGGTAACATGTATGGCAGTAATGTCTAGGAGCATTATATAAAGCACAGCAAGTACATGGAACAGGCAATAATAAGGGTATATTGTGGCTCAGGGTTTTTGACCCACAGCATAGCATATGGGTGACCGGTCTCACTAGAATACTGACAGAATAAACACTGTAGACCACAAGTCCACTACCACCACGTAACTATACCAGCCATATCTCTGCCCATAACATGGCATCTGCAGACATACCAACACTGTGGAAAGATGTTTTCCAACTACAGTATATTGTGGCATGGAGTTCTAGTCCTGTTAATTAAGTGTTAAGAAACGTGGCATAAAGAAGAAATGGATGTTGTTCAAATGCAAAAAAAAGTGTATAAAAATGTCTTGCAAAACTACCGTAGTCTAAAAATGTTTCACATCTCACTAAATCTGTCATCAGACAGTACAGGGAACCTCAGTAATGACTTCTTTTGTCGCCATCCTATTGACTCACACAGGGCCGGACTGGGACAAAAAAGCAGCCCTGCGACACAAACCCCACCAGCCCACAAACTATAACACTCCTCACCCCAATCAGTGAATTTTGCTTTACTTTGTTGTGCCCCTCACTCTCCTATAAGGAGGTATTTGAAGAACCACATGTGAATGGTGCCACAGTGCATATGACTGACCGCAGCTGCATTTACATACAGAGCTCCGATTTTCAGGATCATAGAGGTCCCAACAGTCGGATCTCCAGGAATTGAAAAGTTATCTCCTATCCAGAGGAAAGGTGATTACTTGGGATAATCCATTTAAACAGCTTTTCCAATATTTTATTTTTATTTAGCCATAGTAATATTAAAAAATACTAAACTGATATTTACCCTCCCAAAGTCCAATGTCGCGTGTTCGACAACAGGACAGGAGAAGTGGTACTGTGTAAGTCATACAGCGCCAGTTCCAGGTTTTTGTGGTCCCTGGGTGAAAGTCTCAGTTGGCTCCTTTAAAACATACCACAATTCATAATGCAAAGATACAGCAGAGAAATACAGGTATACAATGCCAAAGATTTCACTTCTTACATTACATGAGTGATATCTATTGTACATTCTACAGTAGGTCATAAATCAGACAGTATAGTCCTCCATAAAGTATATGGCTGCCACATAGCACTCCATACAGTATTCTTGGCCCACATAGCGCTCCATACAGAATAACATGCCCCATAAATTGCTCCATACAGTATAATGAGCCCCATATATTGCTTCATACAGTATAATGAGCCCCATATATTGCTCAATACAGTATTATGGGTACCACATAGTGGTCTATACAGTATAATTAGCCCCATATATTGCCAAATACAGTATTATGGGTACCACATAGTGGTCTATACAGTATAACGAGCCCCATATATTGCTCCATACAGAATAATAAGCACCATATAATGCTCCACACAGTATTATGGGTACCACACAGTGCTAAATACAGTATAATGAGCCCCATGTATTGCTCCAAACTGAATAATGACCCCAATATATTGCTCCATGCAGTATAATGACCCCCATGTATTGCTCCAAACTGAATAATGATCCCCATATATTGCTCCATGCAGTATAATGAGCCCAATATAATGATCCAAACAGTATAATGAGCCCAATATAATACTCCATACAGTATAATGAGCCCCATACCTTGCTTCATACAGAATGGGCTCCATATAATGCTCAATACAGAATATGATGGGCCTCATATAATGCTCCAAACTCCAAACAGAATGGACCCCATATAATGCTCCATACAGTATATGATGGGCCCCATATTTTGCTCCAAACTCCAAACAGAATGGGCCCCATATAATGCTCCATATATAATGGGCCCCATATGAGGCTCCATATATAATGGGCCCCATATGATGCTCCATATATAATGATGCTCCAGTATATAATGGGCCCCACATTATGCTTCAGTATAATGGGCTCCATATAATGCTCCAGTGTATGATGGCCCCATATGATTCTCCAGTGTATGATGGGCCCCATATGATGCTCCTGTGTATAATGGGCCCCATTTATTGCTCAAAACATTTTAAAAAAAAACCTGAAATCCTCACCTCTCCTTGCTGGCCGCTGCTCTGCTCCGGACTCCTCAACGTCGCCGTCTTCCAGTTCTCTGCACAGCGACTGTTCAGGCAGTGGGCGCACAGATGTGACGTTACTGCACCCTCTGACTTGAAACGTCACAGTCAGAAGATGCCACAGCGGAGGAGCGGGAAGAGGTAAGTATTGCAAGTGCCGGGGCCCTGAGCAAGCGGGGGAGGCGTCGACTTTTTATTAGCCCAGGTGGCAACAGTTCAGTTCCACAGCAGAGAAAGGTTATGTTATGGATGTGAAATGTTGCCACATGGGCCAATAAAGAGTCCGCCACTTTTTTCACAACTTATCGGAGTGATATATATATATATATATATACACATACATACTGTACATAAATATATACACACACATAATAAGACAAGTTACTGAGAATTAGAGAATTACACCATGTATACAGGAGAAGTATACACAGCATACATGGCTCCACAAAATGTACTGTGGTAAGGAATGTAGAGTGGAGCTGTGTATATAGTACACTGCTCACAAAAATAAAGGGAACACTTAAACAACAGAATATAACTCCAAGTAAATCAAACTTCTGTGATATCAAATTGTCCACTTAGGAAGCAACACTGATTGACAATCAATTTCACATGCTGTTGTGCAAATGGAATAGACAACAGATGGAAATTATTGGCAATAATCAAGACACCCTCAATAAAGGAGTGGTTCTGCAGGTGGGGACCACACACAACATCTCAGTACCAATGCTTTCTGGCTGATGTTTTGGTCACTTTTTAATGTTGGCTGTGCTTTCACACTAGTGGTAGCATGAGACGGACTCTACAACCCACACAAGTGGCTCAGGTAGTGCAGCTCATCCAGGATGGCACATCAATGCGAACTGTGGCAAGAAGGTTTGCTGTGTCTGTCTGCGTAGTTTCCAGAGGCTGGAGGCGCTACCAAGAGACAGGCCAGTACACTATGAGACGTGGAGGGGTCTGTAGGAGGGCAACAACCCAGCAGCAGGACCGCTACCTCAGCCTTTGTGCAAGGAGGAACAGGAGGAGCACTGCCAGAACCCTGCAAAATGACCTCCAGCAGGCCACAGATGTGCGTGTGTCTGCACAAACGGTAAGAAAGCGATCTCCATGAGGATGGTCTGAGTGCCCGACGTCCACAGATGAGGGTTGTGGCTCACAGCCATAGTGTATATAGTATAGAGATGGGCCAGTGTATATAGTGTGGATTTCACACTATATACTATACACCAGCAACATACTATATGAACATCTGTACATTTTTTATATACGGTATATATACAAGTATATATAATATAATATAGGCTATATTATGTTGAATACATCATTTTGGTAACTGCTGTATATACATTATATAGGTGATACTGTGACTGGGGTATATAGTTGCAGTATCACCTATGTAACATATATACAGCAGTATCACTCATATAATGTATTTATAAGGCTGGTTTCACACTATCGTGTGTGAAGTGAGAAGCTTGCACGAGTCTCTCGCATCAACACCCGGCACTACCGCCGGCACTCGGACCAGAGCATGCGGCTGCATGTATTTCTATGCAGTCGCAAGCTCCGGTCCGAGTGCCGATGTCAGTACCAGGTGTTGATGCAAGAGACTCCGGGGACACCGGGGCCAAATGAACCCTCATTTGACCCGAACTGGTGGTCCCTGAAGAGATTATTCCGGGAAAACACTGACTGTCACCGGGATTGGGGGCATCTGCAGCCCCTTGTTTTTATAGATTGGGGTGCCAGGAGTGGGGTGAAGGAAGTGGGGTTGTCCGGAACTGATTTGGGGAGAATGGTTGCGTATTATGTCCCTGACATCCCTCCCCTATCTGATATTGAGGGTAAAGCTAAAGATAATGATGTGAATATGTATGCTTTACCTCATAGTGATTTACCTGATAATAATAATGTATCTGAAGGTACAGGAGTACTCAGCCACCTCACGCTGCGGGGTGATCTGGCTGAAGAAACCCCAACAGGAGCATGCAACAGTGCTAAGGGAAATGAGGAGGGGCATGGGAACCATGAAAAAGGTGATGCCGTGCAACTGACCAGTGCCACAGAGGAAGGTAACTGCCCCATATATAGCACTGCTCCTGAGATAATGGGGGTGGATGGAGAGGTAGTACCCACAACTGCGCAGGCTGATGGGACTGTGGTAATCCCCAGGGAGATGGCCTAAGTAGCTGCTGTCACCCACAGTCAGAGTGCCCAGAATGCAGGTTCCTCCCTGCCTTCTGGACCCTCAGCAGTCAGAGGGATAACTGAACCAGAGACGGACCCAGAGCAGGTCCCAGAGGGTTCCCGTGAGGAAGAGACCTTAACGTCACCTCTGGCTGCTTCCAGCCAAGAGTTCCAGGCTGCTCTGTACTCAGATGCTAGGCTGCAGACCTTGAAAAACCTCGCCGAGAAGCCCTCCTCCGAGACTGAAAAGGAGAGGGTATTCTGGGAACAAGGGAGGTTGTACCGTGAGACAGTCCCCGGTAAATCCCAAAAGGAGTGGTTGAGTGAAAGACAGCGGGTCGTCCCCTACCAATTTAAAGGTGAGTTGTTTCGGATTGCCCATGAGATTCCACTCACTGGACACTTGGGGATCAGCAAAACTAAGGCCCGGCTGTCTCAACACCTCTATTGGCCCAAATTGGGGACAGAAATAACAAACTACTGCGCTCCTGTATCACCTGTCAAAGAGTGGAAAAGTCAGGGTCTGCTCCGAAGGCTCCTCTGATCTCTTTGCCAGTGATAGATGAGACTTTCGAGAGGATTGCAGTGGACATTGTGGGACCACTGGCAATACTCAGCAACTCTGGAAAGCATTTCATCCTTACTGTGGTAGACTATGCTACCCGGTACCCGAAGGTAGTGACTCTGTCCTCAACTAAGGAGGATAAGGTGGCGGATGCCCTGCTGGCCATCTTTTCACGAGTAGGTTTCCTAGGGAGAAGCTTACCGACCAGGGGACTCAATTTATTTCTCGCATTATGGAGGCTCTCTGTAAGAAAATGCAGGTGAAGCGTCTGGTATCGAGCACGTATAACCCCCAAACCAATGGTTTGTGCGATCGCTTCAAAAATACCCTCAAATAGATGCTAAAAATGGTGGTTGAGACCCAAGGACGCGACTGGGAGCGGTAACTCCCACACCTGCTATTCGCTTACCAAGAGTTTCCGCAGGTCTTGACGGGGTTTTCCCTCTTTGAGCTCCTCTACGGCAGGTGAGACCAGGGACCTTTTGGGTTGGTAAGGGAATCCTGGGAAGAAGAGCCGAGCTCTTCAGAAGTGTCCATCGTGGAGTATGTCATGCGCTTCCGTGACAAGATGCAGACCTTGACACAGTTGGTACATGACAACTAGCGCAGGCCCAGTCTGACTAGAAGCATTGGTACAACCAGAACGCCCAGGAGCGGACCTACCAGTGGGTCAGAAAGTGTGGGTGCTGGTTCCCGTACCAAATGATAAGCTTCAGGAGGCTTGGGAAGACCCGTACGTCATACACCAGCAGCTCAACCCAGTCACCTACGTGGTCACTATTGACCACGCTATGGGTAGGCAGAAGGCCTTCCACATCAGTATGATGAAAGCTCATCAAGAATGTGGAGCCTGCGTCCTACCAGTCTGTAACTTGCCCTGGACATGCTGACCCAAGCTAATGCGGGAGGGTCCATAGAGGATGTGGAGGTAAGCGCCTTGCTATCCGCACACCAGCAGTCGCAGTTGCGAGCCACGCTGGAACCCTTCCGGGCCATGTTAACCAACAGACCTGGAAGAACTGAAGAAGCAGCTCTCGAGGGGGACACCGGAAATTATGGCGGACATCCTATCGGATCTCGGACGTGGTGCAGCACATCATGCGCCAGGAGATTGATGAGATGTTGCAGCTGGGGGTGATTAAGCGATCCGAGAGCTTGTGGGCCTGTACTGTAGCCCTGGTGCCAAAGAAGGATCGGACCATCCGTTTGTGTGGACAAAGTGAGGAGCTACTTGAGCGGTTAGCTAGCGCACGCTATCTATCCATTATGGATCTGAGTCGGGGATATTGGCAGATTCACCTGAGCCCCGAGGCACAGGAGAAGTCTACCTTTATCACCCCCTTTGGACTGTACAAGTCCATGGTCATGCCTTTTGGCATGAAGAATGCCCCTGCCACATTCCCGCGGAATGCTCAATCACTTGCTGCAGGGACTGGAGAAGTGCATGGTGGCGTACCTGGATGACATTGCAGTCTTCAGTTCCACCTGGGAGGCTCACCTTCAGCATTCCCAGGAGTTGCTCGTGCGCATCCACCAAGCAGGCCTGACCATCAAGCCAGGAAAGTGCCAGATGGGCAGGAGCGTGGTCCACTACCTGGGGCACCGGGTAGGCGGAGGTTCTATGAGGCTAGAGGCTGGGATAGTGGATGCTATCATGTCCAGGCCCACCCCCAGCACCAAGAAGCAGATGATATCCTTCCTGGGTACTGCAGGGTACTATAGACGCTTTGTACAAAGCTATAGCAGCCTTGCGAAGGCCTTGATGGACCTCACCAGGAAACAGGTACCCAATACAGTCGATTGGACAAACAACTGTGAGATGGCCTTTAGGGCTTTGAAAACAGCCCTGAGTAGCTCTCCTGTGCTAAGGGCAGTCGACAGCAGTCAGCCGTTCTTAGTACAGACCGATGCCAGCGAGTTTGGCCTCAGTGCTGTGTTCAACCAGGTCGACTCAGGGAACTAAGAGCACCCCATGTTCTACCTGAGCTGGAAGCTCCTGCTGAGGGAAGGGGCCTATTCCACCATAGAGAAGGAGTGCCTGTCCATGGTTTTTGCCCTGCAACGTTTGCAGCCCTCCAGCAGTAAAACTTTACCATTAACCACAAAAAGGACAGCGAGCATGGTAATGCAGACGGGTTGTCCCGGCGGGGCGAGCCCACGGATGTGCGCATAGAAAACTACCGAGAGGTCCTACCTCCGTAGCACAGTCCAAAAGGGGGAGGTGTCAGGAAAATTTGAATAATCCCTAAAATTCAATGTACACTTCCTGATAAGGCTGGCGGAACGCACCAAATAATAAAGATGGTAATAAGGTGCGTTCGCAGCCCGAGGTCCACCGTGCAGGGGTGGTAACCTGCTGCTCAGTAATGGCGGATGCTATATGAACCTCACGCGGGTTATCGTCAACCAGTGTGTACAGGGGCGGACTCTGTTGCTTCACAGAGCCGCACTACAGCTGAACATAAACGCCGGAGCCTGTTTGTGCTCACAGAGCTTGGCTAAAAGAGCGCACAGTGTACGACCACAGAAGCTACCCCAAGGACACGGGGTTAGAGTCCCTCTAGGCCCACTGAGCGCACGGCGTCGTTGCCACGAGCGCCGCTAAAGACGCTGGCAGTGGGGTGTGGAGCACGTGCACTGAGGCGTGCTGGATCACTGGTGAGGACCAATGCCTGACTCAAACCCTGAGCTACCTACACCTAAGCCTGGGCGCTAGCAGGCTAGGCTGCACAACACATGCATACCAAGGGTAGGGGTTTCATAATGAGTCAGTCACCAGATACATTCATACGTGCATACATCTCTCACACCTTATAGTCTGTAAATACAGTCTATCCTAGCCTATGGGCGAGCGGCCATGCGAACCTTTTATAGCCACGGGCATCCGGGAACTTCCTGGCTTCTCGGATGGGCCAATCCGAACACGAGCAGGACCTGAGCACGTAACCCTCGATCTCCAATGGGAGATCACTCCACGGGCATGCTCAGTGGCCCGACATGAGGACTTAGTCCCTGGAGAATCTCGCTACTGAGCAGCCTGCATTGTCATAGCTGTGCCAGAGGTGGCTGCAGCAAGCAAACCCACGGAGTTGGCCTGGGCAGAGCGCCGGGACTGACGAATCTGCTGAGCAGGCTCCACTGCGGCCGAAGAAGAATGGGAGACCGCTGGGTGCAAGGCTCTGGATTCCTGCTGTGCAGTGGCAGGAACCCGACGCCTAACATTACCCCCCCCCCTAGGGCCCCCTCCCCTGTGAGCCTCGCTACGCTCAAACGCCGCTATGAGGAGCAGAGCGTGGATGTTCTCCACTGGCTCCCAGGTCCGAGCCTCTGGACCATGACCCTTCCAATCCACCAAATAAAACTTTTTACCTTGCATCCCATGATGGCATTGACCTCAAACTCGTCCGAAGACAAGTCTGATGTCCTGGCAGATGACTCGGAGAACTGGGACAAGTGAACAGGCTTAAGGAGGGACACGTGGAATGTATCAGAGATAGCCAAGTGTGGTGGAAGGGCCAAACGGTAGACCACAGAGCTGATCTGCTCGATCACCTTGAAGGGGCCACTGTAGCGCGGTGCGAACTTGGCGGACTCTACCCGCAGCCTGATGTTTCGGGCAGAGAGCCACACCAAGTCGCCAGGGGCAAAAGTCAGAGCAGGACGCCGGTGTGTGTCAGCAGAGGTCCTCATTCTCTCCTTGGAAGCCCGGATAGCATCCTGGGTGCAGTCCCAAATGTCGCTTGCCTCCACCGCGCCCAGTCTGCCACCCTGGAGTCGGTGGATGACACGGGCAGGGGCACAGGTACGCGCGGATGCTGGCCGTAATTTAGGAGGAATGGGGTATGACCGGTGGAGTCGGCCACAGCATTGTTCAAAGCGAAGTCTGCCCACGGCAGCAAGGATGCCCAGTCGTCCTGCCTGGCCGAGACAAAATGTTGAAGATATGTGATCAGGGTCTGGTTGGCTCTCTCTACCAACCCGTTCATCTCGGGATGATAGGCCGAGGAGAGATTCACCTCAATGCAGAGCAGGGAACAAAGCTCTCTCCAAAACCGGGACACAAACTGAGGACCCCGGTCACTGACAATCTTGTCCGGCATGCCATGCAGGCGGAAAACGTGCTTAATGAACAACACTGCCAGGCCTCGCGCAGAAGGTAACCGGGAGAGAGGTACCAGGTGCACCATCTTAGAGAAATGGTCGGTGACAACCCAAATGAGCGTGCTGCCACTGAACTTGGGTAGCCCCACCACAAAGTCCATACCGACCATCTCCCAGGGCCTGTCCGCTACCAGCAGAAGATAAAGAAGCCCAGCGGGCCGATGCTGAGAGGACCTATTCTGGGCGCAAGAGACGCATGCCTGAATATAGTCCCTGACGTCACAGGCCATATGCGGCCACCAGTACGTCCTCGCCAGAAACTCAGTAGTCCGTTTTGTCCCGAAATGTCCACCCACCCTTGACGAATGAGCCCAAGAGAGGACCTCCGGTCGCAGATGGGTAGGGACAAATGTCTTGCCCGGAGGTACTGACTCAAGGGCAACCGAAGCCACAGTCCTCAGGCTCTTGGATGGGACGATCAGCCGAGGCTCCTCCTCCTCTTCCTCCGATGACACCACGGAGCGGGAAAGAGCATCAACCTGGACGTTCTTCTCCCCGGAGAGAAAATGGAGGGTGAAGTGGAACCGGGAAAAGAACAAAGACCATCTGGCCTGGCGAGAATTTAGCCGCTGAGCTGTTTGCAAATACACCAAGTTTTTGTGGTCGGTGAACACCTGGAAAGGGTGGCGCGCCCCCTCCAGGAGGTGTCTCCACTCCGAGAAGGCCAACTTCATCGCTAGCAACTCCCTGTCCCCGATGGCATAATTCCTCTCCGCCGGTGTGAAGGTCTTGGAGAAAAAGAAGCATGGGTGCTTCCGACCTTGCGTGTCCCTCTGAATCAGGACCGCTCCAGCACCGACGGAAGAGGCATCCACTTCCAGAATGAAGGGCTTATCTACATCGGGGCGATGTAGAATGGGAGCGCTAGCGAAATGGGACTTAATGGAGGAGAAGGCCTTGGAGACGAGTTCCGACCATAACTTGGGATTTGCACCCTTCTTGGTGAGGGCTACCAAGGGTGCTACCAAAGTCGAGAAGTGGGGGAAGAATTGGAGATAGTAATTTATGAACCCCATAAAGCGCTGCACCGCTTTGAGAGAATGGGGTTCCTGCCAATCCATCACCGCCTGTAGCTTGGCACGATCCATGGCCAATCCCCGGGCGGAGATGATATAGCCCAGGAAAGGCAAGGACTCCTGCTCAAACACACACTTCTCCAATTTGGCATAGAGGGAGTTTGCCCGCAGGCGATCAAAAACTTTGCAAACATCTCTCCGGTGGGAGTCAATATCTGGAGAGTAGATTAGAATGTCATCCAGACAGACTAAAACCGATGTGGTAAGCATATTCCGGAAGATATTGTTTACAAAGTCTTGGAAGACGGCCGGGGCATTACAGAGGCCGAAAGGCATCACCAGATATTCATAGTGCCCATCCTTGGTGTTAAATGCCGTCTTCCATTCGTCCCCATCACGGATGCGAATCAGGTTGTAAGCCCCCCCGCAGATCAAGTTTGGAAAACACCCTCGCTCCCCGTAGCCTATCAAACAGCTCTGATATCAGGGGCAGAGGATACTTATTCTTAACGGTGATGGCGTTAAGATCCCTGTAATCAATGCAAGGACGTAGTTCACCACTCTTCTTCTGGACGAAGAAGAATCCCGCCCCCACAAGGTGACACTGACTTCCTAATGAATCCTCTTGCCAGATTCTCCCTGATGTATTGAGACATGGCCTCTGTCGCCGGGGGAGATAGGGGATAGACTCGACCCCGGGGAGGCTCAGCACCAGGCAAGAGGTCAATAGGACAGTCATAGGCGCGATGCGGTGGAAGGGTCTCCGCCGCCTTTTTGGAGAACACGTCCTCATACTGTCGATAGTGTTTGGGGAGCGAGGAGAGATCTGTGGGAACCTCGGTGGAGACAACCTGAACGCACTCCCTCAGACATCTACCCTCCCATGATTTACTCCACCCAATAATCCTCCCTGAGGACCACTCTATATGGGGGGAGTGGTACCACAACCAGGGGACCCCTAGAAGTACCTGGTCAATACCCTCGGGCATGACGAGGAGTAATATCGTCTCCTGATGAGATGAAGCCATAGAGAGTAACAAGGGGGCGGTCTGGTGGGTTATCTGTGAGGGTAGAGTGGCGCCGTTCACCACTCTGACGGTGACTGGTGTAGACATCATAAACAGGGGTATAGCGTGCTGTTGAGCGAAGGCTGACGACATAAAATTGCCCTCTGCTCCGGAATCCACGCAAACCTCCACCGCCAGAGTGGAAGAATCAAACTCAAGTGTCCCCTTAAAGGACAGCTTGGAGGAAAACGCCGCTAATTCTAGTGCGCCGCCTCCTACGGCCACTAGGCGTGAGCGTTCTCCCAGCTGCTGTGGGCACCGGATGGCAAGGTGACCGGACTGCTTGCAAACATGACAGCTCACAGGAGCTCGAGCCAACCGGGGCCTGGATCCCTCAGTGGAAGCCCCTTGACGCTCGGACGCCTGATCGGAAGATTCCAGAGGTTTAGCAAAACTAGGTGCCAACCTAAACCTCGGCCTACACTGGGCCCGCTCCAACCTTCGCTCAGCGAAGCGAAGATCAATACGGGTGGAGACAGTGATAAGCTCCTCCAGTGTAGCGGGAATCTCTCTGGTGGCCAGAGCGTCTTTCACATGGCCAGCCAAACCTCTCCAGAATGCCGGAATGAGGACCTTACCTGGCCACTCTAACTCTGAGGCCAGCGTCCGGAACTGGATGGCAAAGTGGCTGAGCATGGATGAGCCCTGTGACAATGCCAGCAGCCAGAGCGCGGTGTCTTGGGTGACTCGTGGTCCCAGGAAGACCTGCTTCAGAGTGTCCAAGAACCACGAGACAGTCTGCACCACATGATCACCACGCTCCCACAGTGGTGTGGCCCACTCCAGAGCCCTGCCCGACAAGAGGGAAATAATAAATCCCACTTTTGCCCACTCAGAGGGGAATCGTGCGGCCAGCAGCTCCAGCTGTATAGAGCACTGGCTTACGAAACCCCTACAAGAAGCACTATCACCCGAGAACTTCTCGGGCAGCGGGAGGCGGGACAAAGTCGGGGCAGGGATGGCTGTGGTCACACGGGGGACAGCCTCTGTGGCTGCCTGAACAGCGACCGCAGTAACATCCGCAGCTGAGGCTGAACGCTCGAGAGCCGCCAACCTGCCCTGCAGCTGCCGGATGTACTGCAGCAGTCGCTGTTCATCCGCCATTACTAGCCAGACCCTGGCGCTAGGATAATGTTAAAGCTGGCGAAACGCACCAAATAATAAAGATGGTAATAAGATGTGTTCGCAGCCCGGGGTCCACCGTGCAGGGGTGGTAACCTGCTGCTCAGTAATGGCGGATGCTATATGAAACACACGCGGGTTATCGTCACCCGGTGTGTATGGGGGCGGACTCTGTTGCTTCACAGAGCCGCACTACCGCTGAACATAAACGCCGGAGCCTGTTTTTGCTCACAGAGCTTGGCTAAAAGAGCGCACAGTGTACGGCCACAGAACGCTACCACAAGGACAAGGGGTTAGAGCCCCTCTAGGCCCACTAAGTGCGTGGCGTCGCTGCCACGAGCGCCGCTAAAGACGCTGGCAGTGGAGTGTGGAGCACGTGCACTGAGGTGTGCTGGATCACTGGTGAGGACCAATGTCTGACTCAAACCCTGAGCTACCTACACCTAAGCCTTGGCGCTAGCAGGCTAGGCTGCACAACACATGCGTACCAAGGGTAGGGGTTTCATAATGAGTCAGTCACCAGATACATTCATACGTGCATACATCTCTCACACCTTATAGTCTGTAAATACAGTCTATCCTAGCGCATGGGCGAGCGGCCATGCAAAACTTTTATAGCCACGGGCGTCCGGGACCTTCCTGGCTTCTTGGATGGGCCAATCCGAACACAAGCAGGACCTGAGCACGTGACCCTCGATCTCCAATGGGAGATCACTCCACGGGCATGATCAGTGGCCAGACATGAGGACTTAGTCCCTGGAGAATCTCGCTGCTGAGCAGCCTGCATTGTCATAGCTGTGCCAGAGGAGGCAGCAACAAGCAAGCCCACGGAGTTGTCCCTGGGTAGAGCGTCGGGACCAATGAATCTGCTGAGCAGGTTCCACTGCGGCCGAAGAAGAATGGGAGACCGCTGGGTGCAAGGCTCTGGATTCCTGCTGTGCAGTGGCAGGAACCTGACACCTAAGGCTACTTTCACACATCAGGTTTTCGGCGTCGTGCCGGATCCGGCAAATGTTTTGTAAAACCTGATGTGCCGGATCCGGTTTTCTGCCGGATCCGTCTTGTTCTTGACAGACAAAACCGGATCCGTCTCATCCGTTTTTCTATCCGTTTTTCGACGGATTACGCCGGATCTGGTTTTTAAAATTGACCCTTGTGGCCTTCCGAACGGGATTGGCTACTGGAAAACTATATATAGCATGTTCCTACAGCCCTTCTTTGACAGGTTGTAGAGGAGAAAGTGCAGGTTGGAGAGAAGAGCAAGTTACTGGCGAAGATGGATGTTGTCATTGGAAATATTACCACTAGAAGTTCTGTGACGGTTTCAGTAATGAGGGACAATTTTGCACTATACTTTATGTCACCTCAAGGCAGAGTACACTGGCAGGATGACAGAGTGTGAAAGATTTGTGCCCTAACCAAACTTGTGTACCTTCTGGAACAACAGTATATACCTTTGCCAACCAAAGTTGGCTATCTTGTCATGGTCTTACTATTTTTAGCTTTAGGCCACAGGTGTGTACCTGGTTGTGTTTTATGCAAAGTATTTCACCTTTTAACAAAAGTTGTGTACATTGTTAGGAAATCACCAACAATAAACACAACTTTTCAGGTGAAATACTTTGCTTCAAACACAACCAGGAACACAACTGTGGCAAAAAGCTAAAATTTACCCACAGTTATATACCTGGTTTTGAATACCTTTTTACCTTTTAAATACCCTGTATTTAACCTTTTTTTAAACATATTTCGCCGCAGAAAGAAATGACAGACAACCAGTGTAAACAATAATTTAACTTTTATTTAAAATATTTTTTTTTGTGTAAACTGTTTTTAAAGTTAAAAAAACTTTTTTAATAAAGGTTTGAAACCAACCAAATGGGCATTTTTATTACAAAAAAACATTATAACTCGGTGTAGTGTGGGGTGGAAATACTGCTGGAGGGGCTGCGGGACACTTCGACAATGGGAGTGTGGAGAGAGGACTGGGATCGTGGTGGGGAAGGAACAGTTAGAGGTGATGGTGTGGAAAAAGCTACAGAATGGGTGGACATGTGGGAGGCAGAAGAGGTGGTGGGCGGTGGAGTGGAGGGTTGGGCAGGGACTGTAGGAGCAGATGATGTTGATGGAAAGTTGTATGGGGAAGGAGTTTGGTACGGGGAAGGAGTTTGGTACGGGGAAGGAGTTTGGTACGGGGCAGGTTGCTGGAAGTGGGGAGATGTCTGGTACTGGGGAGGTTGCTGGTACTGGGAAGGTTGCTGGTACTGGTGAGGTTGCTGGTATGTAATAGGAGGGGGAGGATGGAAAGTGGCTGGAGGGGGTGCAGATGTAATAGGAGGGGGAGGATGGAAAGTGGCTGGAAGGGGTGCAGATGTAATAGGAGGGGGAGGATGGAAAGTGGCTGGAGGGGGTGCAGGTGGAGGAACTACAGTGGTGGGAGGTGGAGGTTGGGAGGTAACCTGCTGTAGAGCACCGTGGCACGAATGCATTACATGCATCTGCTGGGTAGGAGATAGTGTTGCCATGCGCTCCACAACAGACCTGAAAAAGGTGTGGTTTGGCGAAGATCTTGCTTCTGAATGCATGGTTTGCAGAAGTGTCTTCACCTCCAGAATGCTGGAGTTGATCTGCTGAAAGCCTGCGGAGATTTGCTCTGACAAGACTTTTAGACAGTTCTGGAAAGATGCATTCAGATGCAAGAACTCTGGCACATAAGTCTTTTCCTGACCCCTCTGCCGCTGCCGCCCAGTACCCGCAGGTGTACTAGAGGTGGCAGGGGCAGAAGGGTGGGGTAAAGGGAAAGCGATCTCCTCACCAGCAGCTTCATGTAATGTAGGCGGCCACGATGCTCCTGTGCTGGTGGATGAGACAGATGGGTCGAATGTGTGGGAAGGCTGGGAAGGTGCAGATGTACCGGGGCGGTCGAAGTGTCCCTCGGTGCCGGTCTCCTCAGGGATCGCCTCAGAAGGGTCCAATCGTGCAGGCTCCCGAGTGCTGCTCACCGTGCTGTGGAATAAAGAGAAAAAAAAACAATTAAAATACTGACATGGTATGGCCCTGGCTGAAAAAAAAAAGTTACATCTAACATTTTTTTTCACATGTGGTGTGTAATATTTACCTTCTAGTGACCATTGTTTCCCGGAGGAACGACAGGGCTTGTGCGTACTTGTACTTGCTCCTGCGTCCTCCAGATCCACTCGGGGCCCGCATCTCTTTATTGAACTACTTCTTGAAACGATCCCTCACAGACCGCCACCGATTCACAATTCTGTTCCCTGAAACGAGAAAGGAGTGGTTAGTATACAACATCAGTGTTTCACAAACTCCAGTCCTCATGGTCCCCAGGGGTCATGTTTTCAGGATTTCCATAGTAAATAGAAATCCTGAACACATGATCCGTGGGGACCACGAGGACTGGAGTTCGGGAAACACTGGTTTACATCAAGCAACCGGTACTGTATATACTTACGCTCTTTAATCTGGGCCCGAACATCGAGGTCCTCCCAGCGGTCCACAAGGAGCGAACAGATTTCCTCCCAGAGTCGTCGGGTAACGATAAGGTCAGCGTGGCGACGGTCAGCCATATTCCAGAGCGGCTCCCTTTCTCTGACGAGATCGATGAGGTGGTCCACATCGAGTCCTCCATCCTCACCGTCAGCGTCGGGAGCACGCTGTGAAGGCTGTTAAAGAAAAAGACAAAAATAACATAATTAGCCTCCACAAAAGAAATGAAATAAAAAGTGCAAAAAACAAAGCAAAAATATTTATACTTACACGCTGGTGACCGCCGCGTTGCTGTCGCCGACGACCCTGGGAGGCACTGCGAGGACCTCTTGGCCGAGCACCAGATTGGGAAGACTAGAGAAGAAAACAAAAAATGTTATGTCTTTGGATGTAGGCATTTGTTTGCTGTGTGTGGTCTGCAGAACATTGTTTTCTATGTGTTGTGTGTAGTGTGATGTTGTGTTTCTGCGTTTGATGCAAAAAACTTACCAATTGTGAGCCCACTCCAAGTGTCTGTCCACCCCTTCCTTCTTCTTCTGGGAGCTCCTCTTCATCTTGTGAATCCTGTTTTGAAATAAAAGGCAATGAATAGACATATATTACAGAGATGATGGATTTTGGAAATAAAAACTTACCGTCAAACGCTGACGATGCGAGGGAGGGCTCCCAGAAGATGATGTGCTGTCTTCCTGGTGGCCACACTCCATGCCTGTGGGTGGTGTTCCAGCTGCTGCCATTGCTGCTGCTGCTGCATCTATTGGGCGGCTGTTGAATAAAGAGAAACAAAGGGCCAATGAATATCTTGATATTCAATAGCCCTAGTTTGGAGGAATGGGGGATTTGATAATTACCGTCTCTCATCTGCTGCTGGCCTCCCCTCCTCAGCATATTCCATTTGCTGCTCCATTTGGGGTGGTGGTGGTGCTGATGGTGCTGCAGTGGTCTCCTGCCTTCTCCTGCTGCGCTTGGTTGCTTTCTTGGGTGGCATGTTGGGTGTGGCTGTGGGTCCCACTGTCTTGCTTTTATATATGTCTTGTGGGCAGAGCTACTGAGCATGCTCAGACCAAAAAAAACGGATCCGGCCACCGGATCCGGCTTTCGCCGGATCAGGCGCATTGCGGCGCTCATAGGCTTTCATTGTGTGAAAAAGCCGGACGCGCTGGATCCGGCGTGTCAGGCTTTTTTGCCGGAGACAAAAAACGTTACAGTAGCCGTTTTTTCCAGACGCCGGATCGCGACACATTGCTGGATCCGGCGAAAACCGGATGAAACGCATGGCCATCCGGCGCGATCCGGCGCAAATGCAAGTCAATGGGGGGGAAAACGGATCCGGCATTGCATTTCGCCGGATCCGGTTTCTGTCAAAAGCGCCGGATCGCGCCTGACGGCGAAAACCTGATGTGTGAAAGAGGCCTAACACTTCCAGCGCTCATGCTGCTCCACTACCCCCTCCCAGTAGGTTGTGCTGTGTACACACGAAGCCCCATGTGCAGGCACAGCTCACAAACATCCCCGCTGCACCAGCCCCCCTCTTTCTCCCTGTTGGAATGTCCACTCTCCATTCCCTGCAGCTTTGAGTAATGTGCGCTCCTGACCAGTTAAATCCAGCTCTGTTTAAAACACGTTTCTTTGTTCATTCAAACTCAAATTTAATAACGCAGAATAATCATAGGGACAGGACAAATATATTTCCAGAATCAGCATAATTTAAGCTATTCAAAGCAGCGTTTGGTGACTTCTGATACATATGATACCTCTGTTGTCACTCTGCGAGCTCCCCATCCAGAGATATGGCAACTAGAAATTTTTAATAACTTTCCAAAATGGGTGTGCATTCTCTGACTCAGCCCCCACAGTGAGGTCATAGAATCATAGAATCATAGAATCGTAGAGTTGGAAGGGACCTCCTGGGCCATCTGGTCCAACCCCCTGCTCAAAGCAGGATTCGCTAAATCATCCCAGTCAGATGTCTGTCCAGCCTCTGTTTGAAGACTTCCATTGAAGGAGAACTCACCACTTCTCGTGGCAGCCTGTTCCACTCATTGATCACTCTAACTGTCAAAAAGTTTTTTCTAATATCTAATCTGTGTCTCTTCCCATTCAGTTTCATACCATTGCTTCTAGTCTTTCCTTGTGCAAATGAGAATAAAGTTGATCCTTCTACAATGTGACATCCCTTTAGATATTTGTAGACAGCTATTAAGTCTCCTCTCAGTCTTCTCTTTTGCAAACTAAACATTCCCAAATCCTGCAACCTATCCTCATAAGACAGGGTTTGCAGACCGGTCACCATTCTGGTCGCTCTTTTCTGAACTTGCTCCAGTTTGTTGATGTCTTTTTTAAAATGTGGTGCCCAAAACTGGACACAATATTCCAGATGAGGTCTGACCAAAGAGGAGTAGAGGGAAATAATGACTTCACGTGATCTAGACTGTATGCTTCTGTTAATACATCCTAGAATTGCATTTGCCTTTTTTGCTGCTGCATCACACTGTTGACTCATATTCAGTCTGTGATCTATTAGTATACCCAAGTCTTTTTCACATGTGCTGTCACTTAGCCCTATTCCTCCCATTCTATATATGCTTTTTTCATTTTTATTGCCCAGATGTAGTACTTTGCATTTCTCCCTGTTAAAAACCATTCTGTTAGTTGCTGCCCACTTCTCCAGTTTATTTAAATCTTTTTGAATCCTCTCTCTCTCTTCTCTAGTATTAGCTATCCCTCCTAGCTTTGTGTCATCAGCAAATTTAATCAGTTTACCCTCAATTCCTTCATCTAAATCGTTGATAAAGATGTTGAACAATACAGGGCCCAGGACAGAGCCCTGTGGTACCCCACTTGAGACATTCTTCCAACTGGATGTGCAGCCATTTACGACCACTCTTTGGGTCCGATCACTAAGCCAGTTATGAATCCACCTAACAGTTGCCTTGTCCATTCCATACTTAGTCATTTTTTCAATAAGGATTGTATGAGAGACTTTGTCAAATGCTTTGCTGAAGTCAAAATATACTATATCTACAGCATTTCCTTGATCCACCCAATCAGTGATACCGTCATAGAAGGAAATTAAGTTAGTCTGACATGACTTATTAGTTACAAACCCATGCTGACTCTGTTTAATCACTTCATTCTTATCCAGGTATTGACATACATGTTGTTTAATAATTTGTTCAAAGATCTTTCCTGGTATAGAAGTCAGACTCACCGGCCTATAGTTGCCTGGGTCCACCTTCTTCCCCTTTTTGAAGATAGGAACAACATTTGCTCTTCTCCAGTCTTCTGGCACTTCTCCTGTTCTCCAAGAATTTTCAAAGATTATGGAGAGGGGTTCAAAAATTTCTTCTGCTATCTCCTTCAGTACTCTGGGGTGTAATTCATCTGGACCTGGAGACTTGAATTCATTTAGGTTAGCTAAGTGTTTCCTCACTATCTTTCTGTTTATAGATATCCTGGATTCTTCTATTCCCTTAATAGGACAGTGAATAACAGTTGATGTTGCATTTCCTTTCTGAGAGAAAACAGATGCAAAATAGGAATTTAAAAGTTCAGCCTTCTCAACATCCTGTCTTACCATTTCATCATTTTCATCCTGTAAAAATCCTATAGCATCTTTGACTTTTCTTTTACTTTTGACATATCCCCAAAATCCTTTATTATTGCTTTTGACATCTCTTGCAAGCCTCAGTTCATTTTCAGCTTTAGCTAATCTGATTTGTGCCCTGCAGGTTCTGCAGACAGCATTATATTCTTCTTTAGATATGCCTCCCTCTTTCCATTTTATAAACATTTTTTTCTTCCTTTTTAGCATGTGCTTAAGTTCTGTGTTCATCCATCCTGGTTTCCTTAAATGCTTCCTATTCTTCCCTCTTTTCGGAATTGTTAACAACTGTGCTTTGAGAATTTCATTTTTCAAGATTTCCCATCCTTCCTGGACATTTTTGTCTTTAAGGATATCCAGCCATTGGATCCCTCCAATTCTCTTTCTGAATCCCTTAAATCCCTTAGGTCAGCCAGAGAAAAGCATAAATCTAGGATGCTCGATTAGGAAGTTATCTTTTGCCTGGAAAATCAGCTACAGGAGGCTGTGCATTTGTACCCTTTGATCTGGGAAGGTTTTCCTCTCCCCTCATCCATACGGCATACCAGCGCCTGACATCATGCACTTTGCACAGTACTTACAGACTAGCCCGGTGCGAGTGCCAAGAATGACAGATTCCGGGGTCGGTTTAGAATTCCAGAGAGGTGGAGCGGTGGTGGCAATGAGATGTGCTTCCTGTGGACAAGACCTGAAGCACGTGACCGTTGGGGGGAGTGACCAGGGCCAAGACCACTGCCGGAGCTCCGGAGGAGAGCTAAGCTCCAAAGGGGAAAGAAGGAGAGCTGTTGAACAGGCGGAGGTAACAACCAGAGGATGACACCATTACCAGGGGGAACAGTCAGGAACGTAAACAGGACCAGGCCAAGGTCAGAACCAGAGATAAGGTAGCGGCACCAGAGGGGAAAGACAGAGTGGGTAGTCAAGAAGCCAGGCAAGAGTCAATATACCAAACAAGCAAGCAAACAAACAGTACTGAGACAGAATACCAAATCACAATCAAAGGGACAAACCAGGTCAGAGCCAAAAGATCAAGCACAAAAGCAGGTTCAAAGCACAGGTGTGGCGCCCCTGAGGCTTAGTCGCCACAAAGGTACTGCACCTTCTCCTAAGGTGTGGTGCCCCACCATTCAGGTAAGTTGGAGGCTCCTGACCACGCTCCAACACTCGCACCCCACACAATAGAGTAGTTCAGCAAAACCACATTGCGGCTCCTTGCTTGGAGAGAAGCAGAGCACTTTTGGTGGTTTCCTGCTTGGAACACTAAATTTGCTGGGAGGTGGGTGGAGTTGAGAATACATATAAAAGAGCGGGACGATTCCAGGATTGAGGTTCAGTTGAGTTCAGAGGTTGAAGCCACTCGGAGAGGAGTGGGGATCCCTGGAAGAGGGATGGAGGAAGGAGTGCTGCAGCTGCCTCAGTGATCTGAGCCAGCTGGCACAGGAAAGGAAAGAAGGAGAAAGACATTGAACCGAAGCCTGAGCTTCCATAGAAGGGAAAGACAAGTACGGAACGTAGGAGTAAAAGGGAACACAGAGGACGTGGGTTAGAGGAAGAACCCTGCCTAGAAGTTCTAAGCGCAAGGCCGGGGCCCGGTCCCCGAGGTTGTATGAATACTAATGGTTCTGCAGCAGACACCGGTGGAGTAGTGGGCTGTAAATGCACTACTCCCATCTAAGACTTGGGGGCACAACAGCAACACGGTTAGAGAGCCGGGACTCAGGAGTAGAGAGTCCCCCGAAGCAGGCTACAGCTGTCTGCCGTACAAGTAGAGTTCTTGGGAAAATCGGTTAGGAGGAACTCCAGTGTAACTCAGTACTAGGAGATCTTCACACTTAAAGGCACTATAGAGGAGACGTTCAGAAAAGGCACATAAGTTGGCGGAGTGTTGGAAGGGAGCATTCCATCTTGCCTGGAGGTTGACTGAGTCCCTGACCCGGAGGACACGGCACAGAAGCGGGCACTACAGACTGTGAGTAAAGTTTTGGAACTACATGCCCTGGTGTCCTCCATTCCTTCCTGCGTCCGTCCGCCTAGCACTGCTACATCCCCTGCGTCAGACACTACACCATCTCAGTGTCTCCACATCTACACTGCCCTGGGACAACAGCCCTGCCTGTGGAGGGCTATAACATCATTGCTGCACCACACCATCTGTCCCGGAGGATCTGTCTGCAGCGTCCGCTTAACACCACCCTTGCCGAACACCACAGGTGATGTCACGAACTATTCATCTAACTACATTCCACCATTCACATCTTCCCCTATTAATTGGGTGCCCAGGGCCACAGTCCGGGTCACCGCTGCTGTGACATGTCCCACTGATACCGGCCCGGTACCGAGTACCCCACAGCCCTGGGAGGGTAACCCACAGGCACACGAGGGTCAACACACACAGCCGAGGGCATAAGTATAACTGACAGGGAACCTAAGCCTGGTGTGGGTATATATGTCCCTCCCAGATCCAAAAGGAGGCCAAAGACAATTAGCCCTGTGAGGATCGGGAGAGAACCCAATCCACAGCCATGACAGTACCACAGTACCACCCTTTCAACGGGGAGCCACTGGACCCCCAGGCTTCTCCAGATGCCTGGCATGAAAAACCCAGACCAGTCAATCAGCATGCACCAAACTGGCTGGAAACCATGACCGATCTTCCAGAGCATACCCCTTCCAATGTACAAAATACTGGAGATTCTGGCGCACTACCCGTGAATTAATAATGCGACCCACCTCATACTCCAGCTGCCCCTTCACCAATACTGGCGGAATACCGGATGAGGGATCTTCCTCGACTGCCCCCACCGGTTTTAAGAGCGACCTATGAAAGACATCAGATATTTTAAAGGAAGTGGGCAACTGTAACCTGTAGGCCACAGGATTGACCCTTTCCACCACTTTGTAAGGCCCAATAAACTTAGGTCCCAGCTTCATCGAGGGTACCTTGAGTTTGATATTGCGAGTGGACAACCACACCTTATCCCCCACAACGAATACTGGACCTGACCCCCTACTCCTATCTGCAAACCGTTTGTATCTTTCCTGGGCCTTGGAGATGTTACTCTGAACGTCGCTCCAAAGAGTTCTCAAACGTTGAACCATACCCTCAGCCCCAGGGCAACCGGTATCCATATGAGAAAATTCCCCGAAATGCAGATTGAACCCATAGTTGACCAGAAAGGGAGATTTCCCCGTAGACTGACTCACACGGCTGTTGAACACAAATTCTGCCAAGGGTAATACCTCACACCAGTCCTCCTGTCTGGCAGAGGGTAAGATTCTTAGAATTTGCTCCAGAGACTGATTCGTGCATTCAGTCTGTCCGTTGGACTCCGGGTGATAAGCAGAGGAAAAAGATAATGTAACCCCCAACTTCTTGCAAAAAACCCTCCAAAATCTGGCCACAAACTGCACACCTCTGTCGGCACAATATTCACCTGGGTGCCATGCAGCCGGACCACATGTTGTATAAACAAGCTAGCCAAAGTCTCAGCAGACGGTAAAGTGGACAGAGGTACAAAATGGACCTGTTTGGAGAACCTGTCCACCACCACCCACACCACAGAGTTGCCACTGGAAAGAGGAAAATTAGTGATAAAGTCCCTGGACAAATGTGTCAATGGTCTATCCGGAATTGGCAAAGGCACCAATTCCCCGACCGGCAATGAGAATTTTTTGAACGGACGCAAACCCGACAGGCAGACACAAATTTTTAACAACTGTTATCATAGAGGGCCACCATAAACTCCTAGCAACAGCCCCCCGGGTGACCGAAACCCCAGGATGGGCACTCAATGCTGAATCATGAAAATCCCAGAGAAGTCTGAGACGGAAATGTTCTGGTACAAATAATTTACTTAAGGGTTTACCCCTGGGAGCCAGCGCCTGCAAAACCTCTCTCTCTAATTCAGATGAGATTTCGGCCACAACCACCCTTGCCTGAAGAATGGAGGATGGAGGTTCGGGAGGAGACACGGGATCAAATCTTCAGGACAAGGCATCCGCCTTAATATTTTTGGATCCCGGGCGGAACATAATAGTAAAATGAAAACGGGAAAAAACCAGCACCCTTCGAGCCTGTCTGGGGGTCAATCTCTTGGCAGACTCAATATAGGCTAAATTTTTGTGATCCGTGATTACGGTAATGGAGTGAATAGCCCCTTCCTAAAAATGTCTCCATTCTTCAAAGGCCAGTTTGATAGTCAACAGATGCCTATTGCCCACATCATAATTTCTCTCTGCGGAAGAGAATTTTCTAGAAAAGAAGGCACAAGGTTTAAAGTTAGTAAGGGTAGAAGGACCTTGAGATAAGACTGCCCACACCCCACTTCAGACGTGTTGACCTCCACAATAGAAGGTCTTGACGAATCAGGCAGAACCAATACAGGAGCGGAAGAAAAACATTTTTTCAAAGCCAGAAAATAATTTTTTGCAGTGACGGACCAATTCCTCACATCAGCCCCCTTGTGCGTGAGATCAGTCAAGGGCTTAACCACCTGCAAAAAACCCTTAATAAACTTTCTGTAATAATTTGCAAAGCCCAAAAATGGTTGCAACCCCTACAAATCACGAGGTTGCATCCAATCTGTAATGGCCTGAACCTTCCCTGGATCCATACGGAATCCATCCCTGGATACAATCAAACCCACAAAGGACAATTCTTGAATGAAAAAAGAACATTTCTCCAGTTTGGCATGCAAATGATTTTCCCTGAGTCTCGTAAGAACCATACGCAGATAGTGCAAATGAGACTGGCTGTCAGAAGAATACACTAAAATGTCATCCAGCTAGATTACTACAAAACCCCCAATTAAGTCAGAGAAAATAACATTAATGAAATTCTGGAAATTAGCAGGAGCGTTAGTGAGACCGAAGGGCATGACCAAGTTTTCAAACAGACACTCGGTCGTGAGGAAGGAAGTTTTCCATTCATCCCCTTCCCAGACACTTATGAGGTTATAAGCCCCTTGAAGATCAAGCTTGGAGGACCATTTAGCCCCAGTAAGTTAATTACATAGGACCGGAATAAGAGGAAGGGGATATATATTTCTCACCGTAATTTTATCTAATTCCCGAAAGTCGAGGCACGGCCGCAATCCACCATCTTTCTTTATAACAAAAAAACCTACCACCACAGGTGACACAGAAGGCCGAATATGCCCCATGCGGAGACTTTCAGAAATACAGTCCTTCATAGCTTGGCACTCAGGCCCGGACAAATTAAACAGGCGAGCTTTGGGCAATTTGGCTCCTGGGATTAAATTAATGGCACCATCGAAAGGTCTATGTGGTGGAAGCGCCTCAGCCTCGCTTTCGGAAAATACGTTTTCAAAGTCTTTCAGGCGTTCCGGAATACCCTCCAGACCGACAGACGACACTGATACCGATTTCACAGGAGGGATAGAAGATACTACATTACAACACAGGCTGTGAGCCTTACATCCCCACCGGGTTATTTCTCCACAAACCCAATCAATAATAGGGTTGTGATGTTGAAGCCACGGCATTCCTAACACCAAACCTGCTGGCAAATTATCCAAAACAAAACAGTTTAATCTTTCAATGTGAGCCGGTCCCACCCTCAGAGAAAAAATTCAGAAATGAAAAATTCCACCTTTGGTGAGAGGATAAACATCAATAGCCACCACCTTAATTGGAGTCCCAAGACTGACTGTCCTTATCTTATTAATAGCCACCACATGAGCATCAATCAAATTTATAGAAGAACCACAATCAACAAAAGCGGTAGTCACCACGGGACCACCAGGATGATCCAACTCAGCCTGAAGAAGGATCTTAGAAAACAAGGCAAAAAGTACCTGGGACTCTGGGCAACCTCCCCGATCATTACCCAGACTTAGTCGTTTCCCGAAGTCTTCACCTATAACGGACTAGAGGGACAGTCTCTTTTCCAATGTCCAGATTCTCCACAATAGAAGCACGACTGCTTCTCGCGGCGGCGTCTCCTTTCTTTTTCCTTAAGCGTGATGGCGTCAATCTCCATAGGATCAGATGTAGGACAGGCTCTCTTTCCACTGGTGAACAACGGGGTCTCAAACTGCATTACCCCTTTTGCCCGCAGCCTGCGATCCATCCGGACTGCATGGGTCATGGCGTCCTCCAGAGAATCCGGTGTAGGGTGAAGTGCCAGGGCATCTTTCAGACGTTCAGACAGGCCTCTACGGAACAATCCCTGGAGGGCAGCATCTTTCCAGGATACCCCAGCAGCCCAGCATCTAAACTCTGAACAAAACCAGAGTGCTTCCCCTGACACACACTCATCATCATGTCCTCAGCCAGATGCACTCAATCAGGCTCATCGTAGATATGCCCATGGGCCTTGAAAAATGCATCTAGTGTCATTCTCTCAGGGGCCGTAGAAGGAAGGAAAAAACCCAAGCCTGAGGGGCTCCCCTAAGCAGAGACATAATGACCCCCACCCTCTGACTTTTATTCCCAGAAGCGTGGGGTCTTAATGAGAAAAAGAGCTTACAACCTTCCTTAAAAACTTTAAATCCCTTTTTATCTATGGAAAAGGTATCTGGTAGCGTAACCGGAGGTTCGGGAGAAACTATTGTAACATCCCGAGCCCCTGCCCCCTGAGCATTAGACGACAAAGTCCCCTGCACAGTGTCAGCTATCCGCTGCTGGGACTGAGCCAGAGCTCGTTGCTTCACGTTCAATTTCTGGAACATCTGAATCAGGTGCTCAACCTGCTCAGAAAGAGCGTGCATTGAATCTATAATAACAAAGGACCTACAAAATCCCCCAAACACACAGGAAAAAGTATCAGTCAGTTATAATGTCATGCACTCTGCATGGTACTTACAGACTAGCCCGGTGAGAATGCCCAGTATGACAGATTCCGGGGTCAGTTTAGGATCTCAGAGAAGTGGAGCGGCGGTAGCAAAGAGATGTGCTTCAAGTGGACAGGACCTGAAGCACGTGACCGCCAGGGGGAGTGGCCAGGGGTGGAGACCACTGCCAAAGTTCCGTAGAGCTAAGCTCTGACAGGGAAAGGAGAGCTGTTGGACAGGTGGAGGTAAAAACCAGAGGACGACACCGTTACCAGGGAACAGTCAGGGACATAAACAGGGCCAGGCAAGGGTCAGAACCAGAGATAACGTAGTGGTACGAGAGGGGAAAGACAGAGCGGGTAGTCAAGAAGCCAGGCAAGAGTCAATATACCAAACAAGCAAACAAACAGTACCGAGACAGAATACCAAATCGCAATCAAAGGGACAAACCCGGTCAGAGCCAAAAGATCAAGCACAAAAGCAGGCACAAAGCACAGGCACACGAGGGTCAACACACTCAGCCGAGGGCGTAAGTATAACTGACAGGGAACCTAAGCCTGGTGTGGGTATATATGTCCCTCCCAGATCCAAAAGGAGGCCAAAGACAATTAACCCCGTGAGGACAGGGAGAGAACCCAGTCCACAGCCATGACAACTGAGGTGTAAGTTCTTATTTTAATCCCTTTTATTTCTAACTGTTTTGTATATACGGTATTCTGTCTCTTTTTTGTAATATCTTTGGAATTTTTGTAAACACTGCCTATATTTTCTGGAGTACATCTATAAAATTTAACATAATCCAACATAGCAGTGAACATGATACTTTTTCCTATCTAGAAAAAAGGACGTTCATAATGGCATAAATAAAAGGACAACTCCCTTAGAAATATATAAACCTACATAGAAATTGGAGTATAACGCCAAAGAGTCAAAAAACATAAATAGTTATAATATCAAAAATATTCGCTCTTTATTAGTACAGGTGCAAAAAAGGTGTACATTTCAAAATACAATCATATGATCAGATATCGGACATAACACTAAGAAAAAAGGGGAATGGATACGCCGCACATGCATGGTAAATGCAATGGTACAAAAAATGATAGTACATGACCCCAAAACTGCATAGAAACTTGTACCCATGCTAAAAAGTCTCACACTTGGCCGTCTAATGTTTCTACCGAAGTAAAGTTCATGCCAAGGGACATGGGGGATTCATACAGAACCTTCCATTAAAGTGCTATGTGTAGAAAGGTACGGGGAAAAGATGAAAAGGTAACCATGATTACCCATAAGGAAAGTGCATATGCGTAGTGTCCAGTCCCCAGAGCCCCTACGCACGTTTCGCGCTGGGCTTCATCGGGGGGCATGTGTGGTGCTGCTGGAAATGCAGGGTATAAAATGTCTAAGGCACTTGTGTCCAGAGTTAGCATCGCTGCGGGAGGAAATGAGTGCATGAGAGGCGGGCCCCGATCGCGGTACGTCACGTCCGGCCGTCATTGCCTGTGGGAGGGACAGGGAGAGATACGGCTCTCCTGACGTCATTGTCCCGCCCCAGGTGGAGCTGACGCCTTCCGGGACGCCCGCTCACAACGGGACCAGCCGCGCATGCGCAACCCCGCAGCGGCCATTTTAGATACTGGCCAGGAAAAAGGCAAGTGAAGATGAGATCGCGGAACCAACAAGGAAAGCACAACAAGTGGAAAATAGGAGAAAGAGATTGATATATAGTGGAAGAGCAAAAAGGAGGAATACAACACTGATTCCAATGATCATACAATATAGCCATGAATACACGCTTCCACAAGCAATATTAGCATTGTTCTCAAGGTCGAACAGCTCACAAAAATTGTGCTTAACGGACATTATGATGACAAATAAAAAGGCCATAATATTACACACAACAAGAAAAAATCTAGCTGCATACGCATATGGCTCTGTATATAAAAATAACACCACACAGGGATGTCTGGATATCTTATTTGTATAGACAATGTTGAAATAATATGGTAATGATTACAACACTCTTTTTCATCAATATGATATCGCCATCTTTCAATCGGGACATAGCCCACTTAAAGTTACTCATGATGGTGAATCTATTGTAGATCATAGTATCTAAAGAGTGCGATATATCATACCATCTTACTAAGATATCAAAATGTCATTTGATGTATTATGCGTAGAGTTGAGCGATACCAGCCGATACTTGAAAATATCGGATCGGAATGGATCGGCCGATCTTAAAAAAAAGTATCGGTATCGCCGATTCCGATACCGGGAACCAATGCAAGTCAATGGGGCCAAAATATCGGAATTAAAAAAAACCCTTTCTTTCCTTGTAGGTTAATTCTACATGAAGAAAAACAACTAAGAATAATGTAGAATGTATTGTGGGAGGTGGAGGAGACATTAAAGCCATAGAGGTTTAGCCCAATCAAATGGAATAGCAGGAATTAAACTTTTTTTTTAAAGACGTTAGGAGTTACAAAGATATTGACTATGTTAGCCTCATTTATATTTTGCCAGACATGTATGTCTTCTTCTTCTTCTTTCTTCTTTCTTCTTCTTTCTTATTCTTCTTCCTTTTTTTACCTTCTTCTTCTTATTATTCCTTTTTTTACATTCTTCTTCTTCTTCTTCTTCCTTTTTTTACATTCTTCTACTTCCTTTTTTTACATTCTTCTTCTTATTCCTTTTTTTACATTCTTCTTCTTCCTTTTTTTAAATTCTTCTACTTCCTTTTTTTACATTCTTCTTCTTCTTCCTTTTCTTACATTCTTCATATTCTTCTTATTCAACAATTATTATTCTACATATTCAACTTCTTCATCTTCTTCCTATTCTTCTTCATCATATTCTTGTTTGTGTCAGGCATTCCTGTAGTTGTTATCTAGAAAAGTTAGAAGTTTACACCTTCCGTTCTGCCTGTCACAAAAGATTTACAACAGGATTTGTCCGCGTTCAGTTTGGCCTGCAGCAGCAGGCCTTTTCCAGGGGCACCACGAGGAGGAACGGACTCACCCCCATACACTGCTTAGTCTTCTTCTGCTTATAAATAAGATAATATCATTTGCTCAGAGTATTAGTCTTATGCTTAATGTTCTTCTGCTTTGTTTTTTTATGCTTCTTTGTCTTCTCTCTCTTGTTGTTCTGCATCTTGGTGGTTGTCTTCCTGTTCTTTGTCCTCTTGAACCAACTGACTGTACTGGCACCCGGAGGGGCAGCAGAAGGAACAAGAGCCAATGGCACTACCGAGGACCAGCTGACGGTGCTGGAACCCGGTTACTAAGCAGGAGGTACCTGTGCTACAAAGCACTACCAAGGACCAGCAGACGTTGCCGGAACTCGGATACCGAGATGGAGGCACTTAGGCCAAAGGCTCTGACGAGAACCAGCTGACGGTGCTGGAACCCGGAGGGGTAGCATAAGCTGCAAGAGCAAATGGAAATAGCGAGGACCAGCTGACAGTGCTGGCACCCGGAGGGGCAGCAGAAGGAATAAGAGCCAATGGCACAACCGAGGACCAGCTGACGGTGCTGGAACCCGGTTACTAAGCAGGAGGTACCTGTGCTACAAAGCACTACCAAGGACCAGCAGACGTTGCCGGAACTCGGATACCGAGATGGAGGCACCTAGGCCAAAGGCTCTGACGAGAACCAGCTGACGGTGCTGGAACCCGGAGGGGTAGCATAAGCTGCAAGAGCAAATGGAAATAGCGAGGACCAGCTGACAGTGCTGGCACCCGGAGGGGCAGCAGAAGGAATAAGAGCCAATGGCACAACCGAGGACCAGCTGACGGTGCTGGAACCCGGTTACTAAGCAGGAGGTACCTGTGCTACAAAGCACTACCAAGGACCAGCAGACGTTGCCGGAACTCGGATACCGAGATGGAGGCACCTAGGCCAAAGGCTCTGACGAGAACCAGCTGACGGTGCTGGAACCCGGAGGGGTAGCATAAGCTGCAAGAGCAAATGGAAATAGCGAGGACCAGCTGACAGTGCTGGCACCCGGAGGGGCAGCAGAAGGAATAAGAGCCAATGGCACAACCGAGGACCAGCTGACGGTGCTGGAACCCGGTTACTAAGCAGGAGGTACCTGTGCTACAAAGCACTACCAAGGACCAGCAGACGTTGCCGGAACTCGGATACCGAGATGGAGGCACCTAGGCCAAAGGCTCTGACGAGAACCAGCTGACGGTGCTGGAACCCGGAGGGGTAGCAGAAGTTACCCCTGAAAAGCAAAGTTGGCATGCCGCAAGCTGGCCGCAGTTACCGAATCACACAGTCCTACAGGGGGTGCTTGTCCTACTGGCACTACGGAACAAGCCTTTCTTACCAGAACCCGCAGTCCACATAGGAAGCACCTAAACTGCTGGCACCCTAGCCTCGGCTAACCCAACCGCAACACGACATGGCAACTTGGGGTGGCAAACTGACATTGACACTTCCCGGAAACAGCAGGCAGGGCTGGAACCAAGCTGGGCAGGAGGGAGTACCCGTGCCAAAGTCAGTTATGAGCAGCAACTGGCGATGTTGGAGCCCAGGACAAGCACTTAGCAGGCTGAGGCCTGATGTGCTGTCAATTGGGAGGCAGCAGGACAGATTGCCATCAAAACAGCAGGGGAACAGCTGACGTTACTGAACCCCACAAACACAGGAGCTAGTGTTTTACTCTGTGAAGACGGCACTTCCGAGCAACAACTGGCTGTGTTGAAGCCCAGGGACAAGCACGGAGCAGGCTGAGGCTGCATTGAAGAAATTTTAAGATCGGTTGTAGACTTCTACTAATTTTAACCAAGCTCCACTTAGGCCTGTGGCTTCACTGATTTTCGTATTTCCCCTGTCCTCCAACCCCGCCAGTTACAGCTCCGAAGTGGCGTCTGCAAAATCCACACTTGTTCCTGTGTAACAGGTGTTCAGTCCGGTCAGTTAATCCCCTGATGTGTGTCCGGCAATGTCGCCTGCTCTGTCCACATTCCCATAACTAGTTATGTGAATGTGGACAGAGCTGGCGACATTGCCGGACACACATCAGGGGATTAACTGACCGGACTGAACACCTGTAACACAGGAACAAGTGTGGATTGTGCAGACGCCACTTCGGAGCTGTAACTGGCGGGGTTGGAGGACAGGGGAAATACGAGAGACAGTGGAGCCACAGGCCTAATTGGAGCACGGTTAAAAATCAGTAGTGGTACGACTGTGTAGGCAGCAGGAGACTTTGCCATCCACACAGCAGGGGATCAGCTGATGTTACTGAACCCCACTGAGACACGGGAGCAAGTGTCTCTTTCCGTGTGGACGGCACTTCCGAGCTACAACTGGCTGTGTTGAAGCCCAGGAAATAGGAGGGTGTAGGCAGAGGCCTACTGTATTTGGAATGTGGTGACAGCAGGAGAGACTGCCATCCACACAGCAGGGGATCAGCTGACGTTACTGAACCCCACTGAGACACGGGAGCAAGTGTCTCTTTCCGTGTGGACGGCACTTCCGAGCTACAACTGGCTGTGTTGAAGCCCAGGAAATAGGAGGGTGTAGGCAGAGGCCTACTGTATTTGGAATGTGGTGACAGCAGGAGAGACTGCCATCCACACAGCAGGGGATCAGCTGACGTTACTGAACCCCACTGAGACACGGGAGCAAGTATCTCTTTCCGTGTGGACGGCACTTCCGAGCTACAACTGGCTGTGTTGAAGCCCAGGAAATAGGAGGGTGTAGGCCGAGGCCTACTGTATTTGGAATGTGGTGACAGCAGGAGAGACTGCCATCCACACAGCAGGGGATCAGCTGACGTTACTGAACCCCACTGAGACACGGGAGCAAGTGTCTCTTTCCGTGTGGACGGCACTTCCGAGCTACAACTGGCTGTGTTGAAGCCCAGGAAATAGGAGGGTGTAGGCAGAGGCCTACTGTATTTGGAATGTGGTGACAGCAGGAGAGACTGCCATCCACACAGCAGGGGATCAGCTGACGTTACTGAACCCCACTGAGACACGGGAGCAAGTGTCTCTTTCCGTGTGGACGGCACTTCGGAGCTACAACTGGCTGTGTTAAAGCCCAGGAAATAGGAGGGTGTAGGCAGAGGCCTACTGTATTTGGAATGAGGTGACAGCAGGAGAGACTGCCATCCACACAGCAGGGGATCAGCTGACAATACTGAACCCCACTGAGACACGGGAGCAAGTATCTCTTTCCGTGTGGACGGCACTTCCGAGCTACAACTGGCTGTGTTGAAGCCCAGGAAATAGGAGGGTGTAGGCACAGGCCTACTGTATTTGGAATGAGGTGACAGCAGGAGAGACTGCCATCCACACAGCAGGGGATCAGCTGACGTTACTGAACCCCACTGAGAAACGGGAGCAAGTGTCTCTTTCCGTGTGGACGGCACTTCCGAGCTACAACTGGCTGTGTTGAATCCCAGGAAATAGGAGGGTGTAGGCAGAGGCCTACTGTATTTGGAATGAGGTGACAGCAGGAGAGACTGCCATCCACACAGCAGGGGATCAGCTGACGTTACTGAACCCCACTGAGACACGGGAGCAAGCGTCTCTTTCCGTGTGGACGGCACTTCTGAGCTACAACTGGCTGTGTTGAAGCCCAGAAAATAGGAGGGTGTAGGCAGAGGCCTACTGTATTTGGAATGAGGTGACAGCAGGAGAGACTGCCATCTCCACAGCAGGGGAACAGCTGGCAGTGCTGAACCCCACTAACACTTGAACGAATGTGTTTGGCTCTGTGGAGATGACACTTCTGAACACCAACTGACGCTGTTGGAGCCCAGGATTAGGCGAGGAGCAGGCTGGGGCCTGTTGCTTTTGGCAGGTGAAGGCAGCAGGAGACTTGCCATCTCCACAGCAGGGGAACAGCTGGCAGTGCTGAAACCCACTAACACTCGAACGAATGTGTTTGGCTCTGTGGAGATGTCACTTCTGAACACCAACTGACGCTGTTGGAGCCCAGGATTAGGCGTGGAGCAGGCTGGGGCCTACTGGATTTTGGCAGGTGTAGGCAGCAGGAGACTTGCCATCTCCACAGCAGGGGAACAGCTGGCAGTGCTGAAACCCACTAACACTCGAACGAATGTGTTTGGCTCTGTGGAGACGACACTTCTGAACACCAACTGACGCTGTTGGAGCCCAGGATTAGGCGAGGAGCAGGCTGGGGCCTGTTGCTTTTGGCAGGTGAAGGCAGCAGGAGACTTGCCATCTCCACAGCAGGGGAACAGCTGGCAGTGCTGAAACCCACTAACACTCGAACGAATGTGTTTGGCTCTGTGGAGATGTCACTTCTGAACACCAACTGACGCTGTTGGAGCCCAGGATTAGGCGTGGAGCAGGCTGGGGCCTACTGGATTTTGGCAGGTGTAGGCAGCAGGAGACTTGCCATCTCCACAGCAGGGGAACAGCTGGCAGTGCTGAAACCCACTAACACTCGAACGAATGTGTTTGGCTCTGTGGAGACGACACTTCTGAACACCAACTGACGCTGTTGGAGCCCAGGATTAGGCGAGGAGCAGGCTGGGGCCTGTTGCTTTTGGCAGGTGAAGGCAGCAGGAGACTTGCCATCTCCACAGCAGGGGAACAGCTGGCAGTGCTGAAACCCACTAACACTCGAACGAATGTGTTTGGCTCTGTGGAGATGTCACTTCTGAACACCAACTGACGCTGTTGGAGCCCAGGATTAGGCGTGGAGCAGGCTGGGGCCTACTGGATTTTGGCAGGTGTAGGCAGCAGGAGACTTGCCATCTCCACAGCAGGGGAACAGCTGGCAGTGCTGAAACCCACTAACACTCGAACGAATGTGTTTGGCTCTGTGGAGACGACACTTCTGAACACCAACTGACGCTGTTGGAGCCCAGGATTAGGCGAGGAGCAGGCTGGGGCCTGTTGCTTTTGGCAGGTGAAGGCAGCAGGAGACTTGCCATCTCCACAGCAGGGGAACAGCTGGCAGTGCTGAAACCCACTAACACTCAAACGAATGTGTTTGGCTCTGTGGAGATGTCACTTCTGAACACCAACTGACGCTGTTGGAGCCCAGGATTAGGCGTGGAGCAGGCTGGGGCCTACTGGATTTTGGCAGGTGTAGGCAGCAGGAGACTTGCCATCTCCACAGCAGGGGAACAGCTGGCAGTGCTGAAACCCACTAACACTCGAACGAATGTGTTTGGCTCTGTGGAGACGACACTTCTGAACACCAACTGACGCTGTTGGAGCCCAGGATTAGGCGAGGAGCAGGCTGGGGCCTGTTGCTTTTGGCAGGTGAAGGCAGCAGGAGACTTGCCATCTCCACAGCAGGGGAACAGTTGGCAGTGCTGAAACCCACTAACACTCGAACGAATGTGTTTGGCTCTGTGGAGATGTCACTTCTGAACACCAACTGACGCTGTTGGAGCCCAGGATTAGGCGTGGAGCAGGCTGGGGCCTACTGGATTTTGGCAGGTGTAGGCAGCAGGAGACTTGCCATCTCCACAGCAGGGGAACAGCTGGCAGTGCTGAAACCCACTAACACTCGAACGAATGTGTTTGGCTCTGTGGAGACGACACTTCTGAACACCAACTGACGCTGTTGGAGCCCAGGATTAGGCGAGGAGCAGGCTGGGGCCTGTTGCTTTTGGCAGCTGAAGGCAGCAGGAGACTTGCCATCTCCACAGCAGGGGAACAGCTGGCAGTGCTGAACCCCACTAACACTTGAACGAATGTGTTTGGCTCTGTGGAGACGACACTTCTGAACACCAACTGACACTGTTGGAGCCCAGGATTACGCATGCCGCATGCAGAGGCCAATGGGCAGCGGTTTTTATGGAGGTTGTTGACTACTACTGATTCTAACCATGCTCCACTTAGGCCTCTGGCTCCACTGTCTCTACTATTTACCCTGGCCTCCAACCCCGCCAGCTACATCTCTGAAGTGGCGTCAGCACAATCTACACTTGTTCCTGTGTTACTGGTGCTCAGTCCCGTCAGTTGATCCCCTGATGTTTGTCCGGCAAGTTCGCCAGCTCTGTCCTCATTCCCACTACTGGTTATGGGAATGTGGACAGAGCAGGAGACCTTGCCGGACACACATCAGGGGATAAACTGATGGGACTGAGCCACAGGAACACAGGAACAAGTGTAGATTGTGCTGACGCCACTTCAGAGATGTAGATGGCGGGGTTGGAGGTCAGGGGAAATAGTAGAGACAGTGGAGCCAGAGACCTAAGTTGGGCACGGTTAAAAATCAGTAGTGGTTTGAATGTTGATGGAGCTGGTGACTTTGCCGTCCACACAGCAGGGGATCAGCTGGCGTTACTGAACCCCACTAACACAGGAGCTAGTGTGTTTCTCTGTGCAGACGACACATCTGAGCGACAACTGGCTGTGTTGAAGCACAGGGATTATAGTTCAGGTGGTAGAAAAATGAACACACCAGCAGACCTGGATACAGTTGCCAACCACTAATTTAGTCTGTAAGAGGAATGGCAAAGTCTTTGGAGATCCAGGCCTTGTTCATTTTCAGAAAAGTCAGCCGGTCAACATTATCGGAAGATAGTCGCGTGCGACGGTCTGTTAGTACACCACCTGCGGCACTAAAGACACGTTCCGATAATACACTGGCAGCAGGGCAAGCCAGCACCTCCAATGCATACTGGCTAAGCTCTGGCCATGTATCCAGCTTAGAGACCCAAAACTTGAAGGGGGAAGAGCCATCTGGGAGTACAGCGACAGGGCAAGACATGTAGTCTGACACCATCTGACGGAAGCGTTGCCTCCTACTGACTCGAGGCGTCGCTGATGGTGTAGACAATTGTAGTGGACACACAAAACTTTGCCACATTTGGGCCATAGTGGTCTTGCCTTGTGCTGCGGCGCTGCCTCTGCTCCCTCTTTGTGCAGAGTTTCCTCCACTGCCTCGACGCACAGAGCTGCTTTGTAAAGCACTAGCAACAATGCTGTCGGGTGGAATGGAAAACATTATGGACTGCACCAGTGACTCTTCGTACTCCCGCAGTTTACGCTCCCGGTTCAACGTTGGTATGAGCCTTTGTACGCTGTCCCGGTAGCGAGGATCTAGGAGGGTGTACACCCAATAATCAGCCGAGACGAGAATGTGGGCGATGCGGCGGTCGTTTCTCAGGCACTGCAGCATGAAATCAACCATGTGCTGCAGACTCCCAACTGCCAAAGAACCGCTGTCCCCTGTTTGAGGCGTGACCTCGGCCTGCTCTGCATCACCCCACCCTCGCTGTACATACTGAGTAGAGGTTTGTGTACCTCCCTCCTCTGGAGAGATGTCTTCCTCCTCCATCGACTCCTCCTCATCCTCCTCACAAAGTGTCCCCTGCCTAGGCCTTTGTGAGGAAACACGTAGCGCAGACTGTCCAGAAGCAAATGGCATTTGGGACTCCTCATCCTCCACCTCTTCCGAAACCTCATCCCTTAGTGCTTGCAGTGTTTGTTGAAGCAGGCAGATAAGGGGGACAGTCATGCTGACTAGTGCATCATCTGCACTCGCCATCCACGTGGATTCATCGAAGGCACGCAAAACGAGGCAGATGTCCTTCATAGAGGCCCACTCAATGGTGCTGAAGTGTGAACGGCGCACAGTGCGACTTGTTTGCGCCTGATGCAGCTGGTACTCCATGACTGCTGCCTGCTGCTCACACAACCGCTCCAACATATGTAACGTTGAATTCCACCGGGTGGGTAGGTCACATATGATGCGATGTTCCGGAAGGCCAAATCGTCGCTGCAGAGCAGCGAGGCGCGATCTTGCCGTGCTGGAACGTCGCAAGTGAGCGCACTCTATGCGGACCTTGTGCAACAGTGCATCAAGATCCGGATAGTCCCTCAGAAAGCTCTGCACGACCAAGTTAAGCACATGTGCCAGACATGGGATGTGTGTGAGGTTGCCTAGGCCAAGAGCTGCCACCAGATTTCGGCCATTGTCACACACTACCAAGCCCGGCTGGAGATTCGCTGGCCCAAACCACACATCGCTCTCAACTTGATAGCATTCCAGAGCTCCTGCGCTGTGTGGCTTCGATTCCCCAAAGAAATTAATTTGAGTACAGCCTGTTGACGTTTGGCCACGGCTGTGCTCATATCGGTCGTAACAGGCTCCTGCTCTGCTGTTTCTGAGGAACTTGAGTAGGAGGAGGAGTCTATGTGTACAGACTGGAGTCCTGCAATCCGTGGCGTTGGAAGAACACGTACAGCGCCACTCTCCAGATCTGTACCCGGCTCCACAACATTGACCCAGTGGGCAGTGAGGGAAAGGTATCGTCCCTGTCCATGGTTACTGGTCCACGCATCGGTGGTCAGGTGGACCTTGCTACTAACGGCGTTTAGTAGCGCATGTTTTATTTTGCCCTCAACATGTTTCTGCAGGGCAGGGACGGCTCGCCTGCTGAAATAAAAGCGGCTGGGCACGTTGTATTGGGGGACTGCCAATGCCATTAAGTCCCGGAAGGTGTCAGTGTCCACCAGCCTGAATGACAGCATTTCAACTGCCAGAAGTTTGGCAATGCCAGCATTCAGAGACTGTGCTCGGGGATGGTTTGCCGAGTAAGGGCGCCTTTTATCCCATGCCTGTGCTACCGATGGCTGTGATGGATGGGAACGTGCTGCTATGGGTGGAATCTGACAGGGTCTCCGGACAACAGTGGCAGAGGTTCTTCCTTGGCGATCCTGTGAGGAAGCCGAACCAGCAGTGTGTGAGCTGGAGGAAGAGGCCCCAACACGAACTGAAGAGGTGGTAGGTGGTGCTGTACGTTGGCCTACGTCTTCAGGGTGTCTCTGCAACTCCAACTCGTGCTTGGTGCGCACATGTTTCCACATATTTGTGGTATTGAGGTTGCTGACATTTCTCCCTCTTTTGACTATCTGATGACACAGCTTGCATTTGACAAAGCAAATGTCATCTGCAACTGTGTCAAAAAAGGACCACGCACTGCAACTCTTGGGAGCGCCCGGTTTGCCTTTGGAATGAGGAATGCTCCTAACGGGTGCCGAAGTGGAGGGTACAGGCAACCAAGTCTTCCCCCTCCCTCTGCCTCCTGTTTTGGCCGGTAGGGGAATCTCTTCCTCCGAGCTGCTCCCACCACCTTCCTGTTCCTCACGCCATGATGGGTCAAGGACCTCATCATCTTCCCTCCCCTCTTCAAACAGCTGCTTCTCCGGGGTTGTCTCGCCAGCACCGTACGCACCAGAAAGTGGCAACTGAGTCTCGTCATCATCTGATGCGTACTGAGGTGTGCTGACCATAGGCACTGGCCCACTCGCCTCTTCAGATTCAGAGGGACAAAGAAGTTGAGCATCACTGCATACTCCCTCTTCTTCACATTCAGGAATGCTGCTTGGCTGGCCCCCTCTTTCCAAGCCAACAGATTCCGAGAACAGAAGTAGAGACTGTGATGGCTCCTGTCCATGTCTCTCTGACTGCCTGGGCACTTTGGCAGGTGGTGAAGAGACAGATGGTTGCTCTTCGGTGCTCTGATCCTGAGAGGATGCGGAAGTAATTGAAGTCGATGCGTTAGCTGCCATCCATCCGACAACGGCTTCAATTTGTTCCTCCCGCAGCAGTGGGGTACGTTGAGGTCCTACAAAGCTGCGCATAAAGGACTGTTGCCTGCTAAAACTGGGGGATGCTGATCCACTGGTGCCCGCAGCAGGCCCAGAATCCCCACGTCCTCTACCTGCTGAATCCCCACGTCCTCTCCCTGCAGAATCCCCACGTCCTCTCCCTGCTGAAACTCCACACCCACGCCCACGCCCACGCGCCTTACTCCCTGCCTTCTTCATCTTGCCAGACTGCTTAAGATAGGCAGAAAAGTACAAAGGGGGCCTTAGTGTGCTTATTCCTGAACAGCTGGTTACAGGTACAAGAAACACTAATTTTATGAACTGTGTGTGTGTGGACTACACTTTAATAGGAGCTGATGTGGCCTACACAAGTTCCAAATGTAGTGTTTGGTGAACTTTTTTTGTGGTTTCTTTGTTGGAAACAAACTCAAAGTATGTGAACAAAGAATTGAAACTGATAGTATCACCAACTTTTTGGAGCTATTACAATGCAGGCAGGTAACCTACAATGCAAAAGATGAGGCTCCAAAAAAATTGGGTAATACTAATCTGGCTGCGCCGGCAGGGCACAAGCCAGAAAAAAAAGCTCCTCTATCTACTCCTATATAGTGTTTGCAACCAACCAATGTTGATGGATACGGATGGATGCACACTAATAGGAGAAGAAAAAATGAGCTGCACTCAAAGACAAATATGTGTGAGGCAGTGACGCACGTTGAGCGTCCTACAACCAGACGTAGCTGCAGGACACTCTACTCAGCATGAGCTGCACTCACACACAGTCAGAGACCTCTCAGACAGCCGTCAACAGTGCAGCTAAGTGGGCACTGGCACTGACAGGCTGCAGAAAGGCTCCGCTGTGTACTCCTATATAGTGTTTGCAACCACCGTAGATGGAGACTGATGGATGCACACTAATAGAAGAAAAAATGAGCTGCACTCAAATAAAAATATGTGTGAGGCACTGACGCACACTGAGCGTCCTACAGCCAGACGTAGCTGCAGGACACACTACTCAGCGTGAGCTGCACTCACACACAGTCAGAGACCTCTCTGACAGCCGTGAACAGTGCAGCAAAGTGGACACTAGCACTGAAAGGCTGCAGAAAGGCTCCGCTGTCTACTACCAGTGTTTGCAACCAACGTATATGGATACGGATGGAAGCACACTAGATTGAAATTATGTAAAAAATGCAGCTCAAAAAATAAAAGATGTATGAGGCAGCAGTGATCACACTGGGTGGCCTACAGCCTGACGTGGCTGCAGGACCCACTCCACAGCGTGAGCTGCACTCACACAGCCCTTGCAGACAGCTGTGAACACTGCTGCTAGGGCAAAGAAGGCTACAGTGGTGGTTTATGTAGCCTGGGTAAAGCACTAGATGTTTGGTGGAATCGCTATTTCTAACTGTCCCTCACAGTCTTCTACAGCAGCCTGTCCCTAACTGAATTCACAGCAGAGTGACCAGAAATGGCGGCTGCGGTGGCTTTTATAGTGCATCATGACATCATTTCGGCAGCCAATCACAGCCATGCCAATAGTTAACATGCCTACATGCCTAACAGGATGTGCCCACACTTCGGAGGATTCCCATTGGCTTAATCAAAGCAAGCAGGCTCATAGCATGATGGGAACTTCCGATTCCGATTCCGGAATCCGATATGACAAAAGTATCGGAAGTCAGTATCGGAATTCCGATACCGCTAATATCGGCCGATACCCGATACTTGCGGTATCGGAATGCTCAACACTAATTATGCGTCCAAACATGAAATTACGGCACAAAGATGACTTCATGGAAACAAAATAACTCCAGGATCCATATAAAAAACAGAGAAATGGCAATTCCATATCCTGTACACAGACAAGAAGTGAGGTTCCACGCAATTATTTCTCCACCCTTTCTTCCATGATTCCAGATGGATTTGATGAAGACATGCGATCAAAAATAACCCCGCACAATGCATCCAATAACTCATACTAATTGTACACTAAGAAAGAATAAATAAAAACAGCAAATTAAAAACAAGAACGGAGACAACTTATGCACAAATATGTATATAATAGCCAGAAAGACATACTGGTGCTACAGAAAGGGGGCAAAGGATAGCTTTTCATTGAGTCCATGAGGTGTCATAGACCCCAAAGTGACTATCCATCGGCACTCCAGCTGGGCTAAGATCTTCTTATAATCTCCACCCCTAGTCCCTAAATGTACTCTATCGATCCCTTTAACTTTAAATGTCCGTGGATCGCAGTTATGGACTTGCTTAAAGTGCTGAGGGATAGTCTTCAATATTGTGACATCTGGAATCTTCTTTGCCGCCCTTATGTCCCTTACATGTTCCCTAACTCTAGTGCGAAGCTCCCTAGAGGTGAGGCCCACGTAGATCAAGTCGCATGCACATACCGCATAATAAACCACATATGTGGTGCTGCAAGAAATATAGTTTGTAATATGGTATTCCATACTACCATCAGCCGCCTTAAAAGTGGTTGCCCTAACGATATTTTGGCAGGCCAGACATGAGCCACATGGGTAACACCCCCACCTCTGGGGCCTGGCACAGAAAGGGTTAATGGGTCTAGCCACATAATGACTTCTCACAAGAAAGTCTTTCAAATTTCTTCCCCTTCTAGCAGTCAAGAGGGGTCTATCAGGTAGAATTCCCTTTAATGTAATATCTGTTTGTAAAACAGACCAGTGTTTTCCCATGATCTCTCTAATCTTGTTCCACTGATTATTACAAGTCATAATGCACCTCAGTGGTTGTTCCCTAGGTACATTGGCATGCTGTTTAGAGTCAAGGAGTTGTTGGTGAGGGGTTCTCCTGGCACGAGAGTAGCCTGACTTAATGTTTCTCATACTGTATCCACGATCTCTGAACCGCTGGGTGAGGTCCCGAGCCTGATCCTCAAAGGTCCCATCAGTGGAACATATTCGCTTCATTCTCAAAAACTGACCCACAGGAATGGCCCGAATGGTTGATACATTGTGGGCAGATGATGCATGTAGTAGGGAGTTAACGGACGTATCCTTCCGAAATACGTCAGTTTGAATCGCACCATCCCCACATAACGTGATCTTAATATCCAAAAAATCAATCTCACTTGTCGCCACCCTGTGGGTCAGTTTGATGTTACGGCAATTTTGATTTAGACCGCAGATGAAGTCGAGGAGGTCAGACTCGGTACCCTGCCAAATTATAAAGACATCGTCGATGTAGCGGTACCAGCACTGCACATGGGACGCGGCACATGCACCATCCCCGAAAACCTCCCGCTCCCAGTGTCCCAGGAAGAGGTTAGCGTAAGAAGGCGCACAGGCCGTGCCCATTGCAGTGCCGCGTCGCTGCAGATAAAATTTGTCTTTGAAGGTAAAATAATTGTGAGTTAGAATGAACTCAAGCAGTTCTAAGATCAATGATCGTAGAGCCGGGTCTAAATTACTCATACCAAGGAAGAACTCCACAGCTTCCAATCCATCTCTATGTCCGATGCATGTATACAAGGACTCTACGTCAATCGTAGCAAACAACATGCCTGATTCAAGATGGAGGCCATCTAATTTTCTCAGGACGTCCGTAGTGTCCCTGACATAGGAGGGCAGCGTCTCCACTAAAGGATGAAGGTAGTATTCAATAAACTTACAAATGGGGTCGCAAAGCCCTCCCATGCCAGAGACAATCGGACGTCCAGGGGGATCCACTGGGTCTTTATGTATCTTCAGCAGAAGATAGAAGGTGGGAACCACCGGATTTTTGACTAATAATCCGTCAAAAATCTTTTTAGGAATAATACCTTGGTTAAGGGCATCATCTAGAATATCATGAATGGCTACACTGAAAGAACTAGTGGGATTGTGTGGGAGGATGGCATACGATTCACGGTCTCTTAACTGCCGAAAGGCTTCTTTTTCGTACTTTGATGTTGGCCAAATAACCACATTCCCCCCTTTTATCCACTGATTTTATGACAATATCCCTTAAAGATTTAAGCTCTTTCAGGGCAACTCTATGTGCCCTTGTCAGATTATCCCCCTTGTGTGTCCTTGTTAGTGTTTTTATATCCTCCACCACCAGTTTATTAAAAATCTCAATCGATGGACAAAGGGAAAAAGGGGGGAATGTGGTAGACTTCGGCACAACAGAAGTAGGAAAAATACCTGAAGGATTGAGTGATCCCTCCCGTTCTAATTCCTCCAATATGCCCAAAGCTTCCTGTTCCGCCGACGAACATAAAGTGGTACTATCAACTGATTTCGTATGAAGTTTGCGTAGTGAGACTTTTCTTAGGAACAATTGTATGTCCTTCATGGCTGAAAAAAAGTTAAAATCATTAGTAGGCACAAAATTCAGGCCCAGACTCAAAACCTCAAGTTGATTTTTAGTCAAAGAATGGGTGGAAAGGTTAATTACCTCTAAGGCATTCCCAGTTTTGGTTTTTTCTCCAGTGATTGGGGTGGGGTCATTTTCCGTTTGTTAGAGGATTTGCCCCTAAAATGCCCTTGTCTTCCCATACCAAATCTCTCCTGATGAACATTAACACGATGGCCACTACTTTGTGGCTCCTCGTCCATAGACGAGGCTGACGAGAAGGAATTGTGATGAGTTCTGGGCATAGATTGAACTGGCATTTGTTTCTTTCTCCATCGGTATACCTGGTTGTTCTTATAGTCTAGTTGATTCCGCTGATACTTTTTAGTTTTTGAAGCCACTATCTCCTTTTCCCACTTTGAAAAATCATTTTCAAGTTGTTTTAATAATTGTGAAGATTCTTCTATATATAGTTTGCTATTAAGGGATTCCTGCAGGTTATTGATCTCCAATTCAATTTCTTGGAGAGAGGATGTGTTAGATTTTATAAGTAACCCCATATATCCCTGTGAACAACCCGAGGACAGGTCCTCCCACTGTTTTTTCAATACTTCATCTTCAATAGTAAAGGAAGGGAAGACCTGTACACGGAGGCCTCTTGGAATCAGGCCCTTTTCCAAATATCTTTCTAGGAATGCCTTATTCCATCACAATCGTATTTTCCTATTACATAGGTATTTGAGTCTAGATACTGATTCGTCCGTTTCTCTTGTATTTAAAACCACACTAGTGTCATCACCAAAGACCTGATCAAGTTTTGAAAGCCACGTCTTTTCACGTGCCTTGTAATCCATGCTGCTGGAAGAAGCTGTGAATACACACAGAAAGATGCACAATTTAACATAATCCAACATAGCAGTGAACATGATACTTTTTCCTATCTAGAAAAAAAGACGTTCATAATGGCATAAATAAAAGGACAACTCCCTTAGAAATATATAAACCTACATAGAAATCGGAGTATAACGCCAAAGAGTCAAAAAACATAAATAGTTATAATATCAAAAATATTCGCTCTTTATTAGTACAGGTGCAAAAAAGGTGTACATTTCAAAATACAATCATATGATCAGATATCGGACATAACACTAAGAAAAAAGGGGAATGGATACGCCGCACATGCATGCAATGGTACAAAAAATGATAGTACATGACCCCAAAACTGCATAGAAACTTGTACCCATGGGGGATTCATACAGAACCTTCCATTAAAGTGCTATGTGCAGAAAGGTACGGGGAAAAGATGAAAAGGTAACCATGATTACCCATAAGGAAAGTGCATATGCGTAGTGTCCAGAGCCCCTACGGACCCCTCGCCAACAACTCCTTGATTCTAAACAGCATGCCAATGTACCTAGGGAACAACCACTGAGGTGCATTATGACTTATAATAATCAGTGGAACAAGATTAGAGAGATCATGGGAAAATACTGGTCTGTTTTACAAACAGATATTACATTAAAGGGAATTCTACCTGATAGACCCCTCTTGACTGCTAGAAGGGGAAGAAATTTGAAAGACTTTCTTGTGAGAAGTCATTATGTGGCTAGACCCATTAACCCTTTCTGTGCCAGGCCCCAGAGGTGGGGGTGTTACCCATGTGGCTCATGTCTGGCCTGCCAAAATATCGTTAGGGCAACCACTTTTAAGGTGGCTGATGGTAGTATGGAATACCATATTACAAACTATATTTCTTGCAGCACCACATATGTGGTTTATTATGCGGTATGTGCATGCGACTTGATCTACGTGGGCCTCACCTCTAGGGAGCTTCGCACTAGAGTTAGGGAACATGTAAGGGACATAAGGGTGGCAAAGGAGATTCCAGATGTCACAATATTGAAGACTATCCCTCGGAACTTTAAGCAAGTCCATAACTGCGATCCACGGACATTTAAAGTTAAAGGGATCAATAGAGTACATTTAGGGACTAGGGGTGGAGATTATAAGAAGATCTTAGCCCAGCTGGAGTGCCGATGGATAGTCACTTTGGGGTCTATGACACCTCATGGACTCAATGAAAAGCTATCCTTTGCCCCCTTTCTGTAGCACCAGTATGTCTTTCTGGCTATTATATACATATTTGTGTATAAGTTGTCTCCGTTCTTGTTTTTAATTTGCTGTTTTTATTTATTCTTTCTTAGTGTACAATTAGTATGGAAGAAAGGGTGGAGAAATAATTACGTGGAACCTCACTTCTTGTCTGTGTACAGGATATGGAATTGCCATTTCTCTGTTTTTATATGGATCCTGGAGTTATTTTGTTTCCATGAAGTCATCTTTGTGCCGTAATTTCATGTTTGGACGCATAATACATCAAATGACATTTTGATATCTTAGTAAGATGGTATGATATATCGCACTCTTTAGATACTATGATCTACGATAGATTGACCATCATGAGTAACTTTAAGTGGGCTATGTCCCGATTGAAAGATGGCGATATCATATTGATGAAAAAGAGTGTTGTAATCTTTCCATATTATTTCAACATTGTCTATACAAATAAGATATCCAGACATCCCTGTGTGGTGTTATTTTTATATACAGAGCCATATATGCCATATATGATCTGCCACGTCCTCCGCGCTAAACTACCCTATCGTGTGGGTGGGCTCCTGACCCGATATTGGTTTTAATGTCAAATGAGGAGCTGGTGGCAGCAAAGTGTTCTGGGGGATATGGGAGATCCTGGCAGTGACGGAACGGAGGTTTATGTGTGTATTTGTGGCCTGAGACTGGGGATATACATATCGCCATCAATGCAGAGTGCCCAATAGCCAGTACATGGCAATGCAGCCTTTCTGGAAACTATTTATCCTTGGTGTAGTTGTCTGACTGACCTGAGGGTAAGGGGGGCACCAGAGAGCTGCAAGTTCCTAACCGGAACTGGAAAGTGGGATAGACAAATAAATCCTCGACACCATGTCTGGGAGTGAGTCAAGTGGTTCGTGCTCATCACAATCTGTGACCATGGGGGGAAACATTTCGGTGGCATCTGGCACTTTCTTCTCTTTTTTGGGATTCTGTGACAGGTAAGGTCGCAACATGCTACGGTAAACTATTCGGGTGGGCGCCCCTCCTTCCTTTTCGGGTTGAACCTCATATACTGAATTCAACTTGGCGTTTCACCCGATTTGGAGTATTTTCCCATTGATGTTCTAACTTGCCCAGAGGCTGTTTATCTCGGACCAATGCTCGATCCCCGGCCTTGAGAGCTGTCCCTCGAAGAGGCATCACTTCATGGTGTTGAAGTTCCCGGAACTTAAGGCCCCTTTACATTTAGCGATGCACCAGCGATCCGACCACGATACGACCCAGTCGCTGGTGCATCGCTAAATGGTCGCTAGTGAGCTGCCAAACAGGCAGATCTCACTAGCGATGTAGCGACTCAGCAGCAGTCGTTACTTACCTTTCACACGCAGCGATGCTGACGTCCTCCCGCCCGCGTCCACGCGTTGCTCGTCGGTGCCAGCAGGAAGCGCCTAACAAGAAATGGACCTGCATGATCTCGCGCAATCAGTGACAGAAAGCCGGGGAGCCGGTCGGAGGTAAGTATCACACATAGCGATATCGCTAGCAATATCGCTGCTGCGTCACAAAACCGGTAACACTTTAGTGATATTGCTAGCGATATCGCTATATGTAAAACCCCCTTTAGTCTGCACCAGCCAATGAAGAATCTGCAGCCGATGGCAGTATTCTCAGACCCAGGAAGACACCCCCGTCCGTGGGTAGTCTTCTCCTGGATCCAGCTTTGATTTCCTGTCCTTTTCGCCTGAACAGTAGGGTATATGAAGTGCATGCGGTTGCACTGTGCACTCGGTTGTTATACACCCACACTAATTAAGCCACATATTCAGGCCACCGTAATTTCCAATCTTCCTCCATTGTTAGGAGCATCTGGATCAGCATTCAGTTGAAGCATTCACAGGCTCTATTCTCCTGAGAATGATAGGGAGTCGTCCTTGACTTCTCGATCTGGTACAGGCGATGCAACTCTTCCATCACTTGACCTTGAAAAGAAGCGTCTTGGTCAAAATGGATCCTCTTCGGGCAACCGTACACCTGGATAGCCTGCGCCACTGACTGGTCCCGAGTTGGAGTTACCACAGTGAACTTGCTGAAGTGATCACCAGACAATGTTCATACCACAATGTTCATACCCGAGATGAGCAAGGCCCACAGTCAAGTAGTCGATCATCAACAGCTCTAAGGGGGCAGAAGTCATGATGGTCTGCATTGGGGCTCCTTGCTCTGGAAGTTTGGCTAGTTCACAGCTCAGGGGTGATATACCAGCTTCTGCAGCCACTGAAATGTCTTCTCCGGACCAAAGTGAGCCCCTCTCTCATGGGCCTCCATAGCCTCTACTTTGATCAGCTTTTCTGGAAGCACCACTTGCCAGATGACCCCTAACTCCCGCACCAACTGCATTCTTCTATACAGCAAGCCATCTTCCAACTGGAGTCATTCCCACTGCCTTAGAATCTGCAGAGTTCCTGTGGATAGAGCGTCTCTTTCACTCTGGCTGGGGAGTCGCTTCAGGGCCACCCAATGTCTCAGCTGAGCCAGTTCCTTATCTCCCTGCTGGAGTTGCTCCCCATCATCCCGGGGTCGCCCCAGCACCTGTTCTCCGATCTGCCCCTGCGTCACCGCCAACGACCTGTCAAGGTCCCAGAAATCAGGAATCTCTTCTGCATCCAACTCTTCATCTGGGTCACATCCAAGTCGCTCATGAGTCAGCCTCGACAGAGCATCAGCATGCGTATTCTCAGCTCCGGCCTAATATGCGATCTTGTACTGATACTTCGCCATGCGGGCCACCCATCTTTGCTCCAAGGTGGGATAGGGGATTGTTGTCAGTACACACCAAGTTCCGGACAGGTATTCAGCAAATTTCTCGGTTATTGCCAACACTAATGCCGGCAGTTCCAACTTGAAGGAGCTGTAATTGTCCGGGTTCTATTCCAAGTCTTGGAGGGACTGGTTTGCGTAGGCGATCACTCGTTCTTTCCCATCCTGCATCTCAGACAGCACGGCTCCCAACCCATGTAGACTCCCAACCCATGTAGACTCCCAACCCATGTAGACTCCTATCGGTGTGAAGAATGAAGGGCTGTGAGAAGTCTGCGTAGGAGAGTATTGGGGCCTCAGTCAAGGGCATCTTCAAGGCTCAAAAGGCTTCTTCCTGGTTGCTTCCCCACTGTATAATCCAATTCTTCAAACCAGACTGCACTCCTTTTAGTAGTTCCAGCAGTGGAATAGCGATATGGGTGAACCTCCAACCTCGAACCTCCAGTAGTACCCAGTCAGCCCCAGAAAGGCCTAAAAGTCCTTCACTGTCTTCAGGGTAGGCTAATCCTGTACCGCCGCTTTCTTCTCGCGTGCAAGTCTCACTCCTTTTGCGAATATGACATGTCCCAGGTACTCGATCTGCTTACGGAAAAGGTGACACTTTTGGGGCTTCACCTTCAGGCCATGCTTCTGTAGTGGACTCAACACTTGCTCCAGCCACCGGAGGTGCTCTTCAAAGGTGGCTGCATAAACAATGATATCGTCCGGATAGATAAGTGTTGCTTCAAAGTTCAGATTATTATTATTATTATTATTATGCATTTATATAGCACCATTTATTCCATGGCGCTTTACATGTGAAAAGGGGAAATATAGGCAAGTATAATAAACATGTGTAAGACAAGGGACACACAAGTACATAAGGAGAGGGGACCCTGCCCGCGAGGGCTCACAGTCTACAGGGATGGGTGAGGATACAGTAGGAGAGCAGGTCGTGTGGTGGTTCAGTAGACCGAGGATCATTGCAGGCTGTAGGCTTGTCAGGACAGGTGGGTCTTCAGGTTCTTCTTGAAGGTTTCCGTTGATGGTGAGAGTCTGATGTGTTGCGGCAGAGAGTTCCAGAGTATGGGGGAAGCACGGGAGAAGTCTTGTATGCGGTTGTGGGAAGAAGAGATAAGGGGGAGTAGAGAAGGAGATCTTGAGATGATCGAAGGTTGCGTGTGGGTAGGTACCAAGAGACCATGTCACAGATATATGGAGGAGACAGGTTGTGGATGGCTTTGTATGTCATGGTTAGGGTTTTGAATTGGAGCCTCTGGGCAATAGGAAGCCATTGAAGGGCCTGGCATAGGGGGGAGGCTGGGGAATAGCGGGGAGACAGGTGGATTAGTCGGGCAGCAGAGTGTAGGATGGACTGGAGCGGAGCCAGAGTGCTAGAGGGGAGGCCAGAGAGTAGGAGGTTGCCGTAGTCGAGGCGGGATATGATAAGAGCATGCACTAGTGTTTTTGTGGTTTCGTGGTTGAGGAATGAGCGGATCCGGGAAATATTTTTGAGTTTGAGGCGGCAGGAGGAGGCGAGGGCTTGGATATGTGGTTTGAAAGAGAGCGCAGAGTCGAGGATCACCCCAAGGCACCGAGCGTGCGGGACTGGGGAAAGAAAGCAGCCATTGACATTGATGGATAGGTCTGGTGGAGGGGTAGAGTGAGAGGGGGGAAAGATGATGAATTCTGTTTTGTCCATGTTGAGTTTGAGAAAGCGAGCAGAGAAGAAGGCTGAGATAGCAGACATACATTGTGGGATTTCAGTCAGTAAGGAGGCGAGGTTGGGTCCAGATAGGTAGATCTGCATGTCATCGGCATAGAGGTGATACTGCAAACCGTATAGTTCTATGAGCTGTCCCAAGACAAAGGTGTAGATGGAGAATAGTAGGGGTCCTAGGACAGAGCCTTGAGGAACACCAACAGACAGGGGGCGAATTGAGGAGGTGGTGTGTGAGAGGGAGACACTAAATGTTTGGTCTGTTAGGTATGATAAGATCCAGGATAGGGCCAAGTCTGTGATGCCAAGAGATGAGAGATTCTGTAGCAGGAGGGAATGGTCTACTGTGTCGAAGGCAGAGGACAGGTCCAGGAGAAGGAGGACAGAGTAGTGTCGCTTGCTCTTGGCGGTTAGTAAGTCGTTAGTGACTTTAGTTAGGGCAGCTTCAGTTGAGTGATGCGGTCGGAAGCCAGATTGTAACTGGTCAAAGAGGGAACAGGAGGAGAGGTGGGAGGACAGTTCAAGATATACATGCTGTTCCAGTAGTTTTGAGGCGTAAGGGAGAAGAGATATTGGGCGATAGTTAGGCACAGAGGATGGATCAAGGGAGGGCTTTTTGAGGATGGGTGTGATTGAGGCATGTTTGAAGGATGAGGGAAAGGCACCATTTGTAAGTGAAAGGTTGAAGAGGTGTGTTAGAGATGGGATGAAGACTGCGGCCAAGTTAGGGATGAGGTGAGATGGGAGTGGGTTGAGGGCACAAGTGGTGAGGTGTGATCTTGACAGAAGGGTGGAGAGCTGATCTTCTGTCATGGTGGAGAAGCTAGCTTTTGCAGAACAGGGCTGAGCGGCTAAGAGGGGCATTGGGGGCTGCGGGCCAAAGTTTTGTCTGATCTTGTCGATCTTCTGCTTAAAGAAGGAGGCAAAGTCTTCAGCAGAAATGAGAGGAGGGGGAGGAGGTGCTGTGGGATGGAGTAGAGAATTGAAAGTGTTGAAGAGATCCCCCAGGCACCTTTCCACCAATCGCTTGAACGTCCCGGGAGCGTTAGTCAGGTCAAAGGGCATCCAATTAAATTCAAACAATCCCATGGGCAATATGAGTGCTGACTTCGGCCGGTCATGTTCGGCCAAGGGCACCTGCCAGTATCCGCTGGCCAGATCCAGGGACGAAAAATACTTAGCCTTTTCCAAGGCCAATAGTGACTCCTCAGCTCTGGGTAAGGGAATCCTGCACCATACAAGCATTCAGTCACCTACAGTCGATAGAAAAATGCAGGGTCCCATCTTTCTTACAAACTAGGACAATGGGACCTGCCCACGGGCTCTGGCTCTCCCGTATGACTCCAATGTGCAGCATGTGTGAAAACATTTCTTTCACCTCCAGGTACATCTGAGGCGATATCTGCCGGTATCACTCCCGAGTCGGTGTGGCACTTCCTGTGGGTATCTTATGAGTTATGGCTGTAGTGCATCCGAAGTCATCTTCAAGACAGGCAAAGACATCCTGGTAATGCTCCAGTACAGCCTCCACCTGTTGCATCTGTTGTGGTGAGAGTCCCATCAATTCAGCCCTCATTTGCTCCAAGATTCGGCCCCCATCCTTCATGCTTCTAGGTGGGTGATCCGGGATCATTGTAACAGCTACAGTCCATGGATCTCCTTGATTTACTGTCAACTGGACAGCCTCCTGTTGCATCAATTCTTCCGGCATTCCCAGCACCTGCGCTACTTCACTCTTGGGTGGGAGAGTAAGATTATCCTCCCCCAGGTTGACGCACCGCACCACAACATTACCATCATGCACGACGGCTAATGTCCAAGCAATGAGGAGTCCCAAGGAAATCTGGTCCATTGAGGTTGGCTCCATCTGGACTTCCACTCCTTTGAGGGGTGTACAAGCTCATATGGACAACATGAGTACAGTCTGTCCAGGTGGGAGGACGAGTTTAGAAGCTGCAGGGACTATCACTTTTCCTAGAATTTTCCCTTCACTCGACATTTCCTGGGCCTGGGCGACTCGTATCAATTGTTGAAACACCTTCCTCTGGGGGATCATGGGCTCCACCAGTCCAGAAAAGAGTCTGGGGACTTGATGATTAAGAGGGTCCCGAGTTCTTTCAGCACATTCATTCCTAGAGTCACTGGAGGGCCATTGCTATTTTCTCCAGCGGTCAACGAATCCTTTCCGGCCCACATCTTTGATGCACACTGTAATTTGCATCCAAACCACCCCTGCGACTGGGATGGACAGCTGATTGGTTGCCGTCAGCTTGATTACTGGTTCCCACTCCGGCCGCATCACCTCAGGAAAATGACGTCTGAAATATGCTTCCGACATGGCGGTCACCTGTGAACCGGTATCAACTAGGTAGCGGACGGCTCGACCATTGATTTCAGACCATATGAGGGGGCTCATGGAAATTAAACTTTCGGACTGCCTTCTCTCCTCCTTGGCTTCTTATTCTCCGGACGGCGTCCTCCGGCCATGGAGTCCACTAGTTTTACCGGCTGCCGAACCAGAGGCCGCCCCTGTCTCGCACACCCTCGGGCATAATGTCCAACATCCCCACCCTTGAAGCAAGTTGGATTCTTCTCTGCTCGTGGCTGTTCCATTTCCAGGCGGTGATCACCTAGCAAACGAAGTTCGGAGGCACTCTTGTCTCTGGGCATAGTTGGTGCTGCAGTGAGGTGAGGACCCTTCTGAGGCTGGACCACTCTTTTCACATGTCCCGTATTTCTTTCCGGATCTTGCAGGCCCAGTTGAGTTCAGCTGTGGGCAAGACGGGTACCCCACTGCTCTGGACCATCCCTGCCAAGCCTGCGGCCCCCTGCTTCTGCTCCCTTATGCGCACTTCGGTCCTAACTTCTAAGAAAGTCATATGCGGCTTTGCACGCAGGTGCTCTCACAAAGCTTGCTTAAGTGACGTGTCTCTGAGGCCTGCCACAAACTGGTCCCTCAATATCACATTGAGGGCCCCGCTCCTATTACCCCCACATCATCCCATTGGGTAATATGCGCGTGCCACTCTTGTATCACATTAACGTATTGCGTCACTGACTCCCCCTCCCTTTGGACACAGCTGAACAAGTGCATCCGCAATTTCCCAACATTGGTGGGGCCTCCATTCATCTCTTCCAGAATCTGTAACACCTTGGTCAACGTGTCTCGTTCGTGTGTAGAAGTCACAGGCACACGGGATGCAGTGACGAGCAGGATGCAGAGCAACAGTTAAAGGGTTTATTGCAGGGGATACTCCACACAGGGAAAGAGAATAATAAGGGGGGTAAAACTGAGTATTGTAACAGGGTAAGAAAGAATGTTTATGAAACGGGTAAACTTATCAGTCTGATGGTTTCTGGGCAGGGGAAGCTTGAAATCCCACGGTGGCACCGCAAGTGGCATGTGAAGTCTCTAGCCTGGTCCTGAAGGAAGTTGAGGCACTGTCTCCATGCGGAAGTGGCATATCCTGGTTCTCCTGGGTGAGGTGCTGCTCTCCCGGAACGACATTCGTGGTGTGAATTAGTCTGTGGCACCGCTGGAGTGTGACTCAGTTAATTGGCGGAGGTGAAACGACCTGGCTTTATATGATTGGCTTGGTCAGACTTAGGCCGTGCGCCCGCAGCAGTCAGCGAAATGGTGTGGGAAGGATTTTTGGTGACAGGGGTGGGCGGGCACACAGGTATGAGTTGCTCTCAGTCAGTGTGCACACGGTCTGGGGAGCTGTAGCACGGGCCTGGATTATCGTGTAGCTCCAAGGAGAGTGAATCAACCTTCTCATGCTGCGCGCTCTGTCCTGCTTTCCCGCCCACAGTTCCTTTTATCTCTGTCACGCCCCCTACAGTCGAGTGCAAAGGTCCATCCAGGTCAGAAAGCTTTCCCCCCGGCAACAATGATGACAGCCCCAATAGTTCCGGAACCAACGCGAGAGAGGTACCACTGGCCCAGTCCATCTTCCTAAACTCCCCCTCTCCTTTTGCTCGCCATTCCACAGGCGAGTGTTCTTGTAAAATGCATTGGCAGTCTTGTTTTTCCTGGACAGTTTGCTGCCAAATAAATTGGTCTTGATTGTATCGATTGGGGGATATTCCAGATGTTGTTCATTCGGAGCACTGTAAGTCAGAAGTAGTAGAGTCGCCTTGGGAAGTCGAGTTGGGTTGCATAGGTGAGGGTGGTAGCGCGTCCGTTTCCACTGGGACAGACTCCTTGGGAACTTCAGCTACTTGTCCCTCCTGGAGATCTTCAGGTGGCCATTCAGGAATTTCTTCCTCATCACAATCTACTACTGGTGAAGGTACTTCAGGAGCAGCTTGCACCTTTTCCACTTGATCAGGATCCTTTGACAGACAGGGCCGAAGCATATTCCGGTGAACTATACGAGTGGAGGAGTTCTCTTCCCCTTCAGGCTGAATCTGGTAATTGGGCCCTTCAGAGTTGATTTGCTGTTTTACCCAATATGGGTTTCTCTGCCACCGGTACTCTAGTTTATCTCAAGGATGTTTTTCTCATACTAGTACACGGTCCCCAGCTTGGAGATCTGTCCCCTGCAGCGGAGTTCTCTCTGTGTGTTCCAGTTCTTGAAAACTGGTCCGCACCAGGTGAAGCAAAGTCTGTAAATGATGACGATGTTCTCGAACCCAAGTGGACATCCCCGTCCATGGGTAGTCCTCCTCTGGATCCAGCTCCAGCTCGGTGCTCTCTTTCCCTGACCGACCAAATAGCAAGGTATACAGAGTATAACCGTTTACAGGCTCTATTTCCCTGAGGATGATACAGCATTGTGCGAGACTTTTCGATCTGGTACAGATGGTGTAATTCTTCCATTACTTTCCCTAGAAAACAGGCCCACTGGTCAGAATGAATTCACTCTGGTCAGCCGTATACTTGAACCAAATTCTTGCAGATGACATGCGCTGCAGATTCAGCAGTCTGAGCACGTGTTGGGGTCACGACAGAGAACGTTGTGAAGTGGTCCGTCATTACCAGACAATGCTCGTACCCTTGATGAGCCGGCCCAATAATCAGGTACTCTATCATTAGCACTTCCAGAGGGGCAGAAGTCACGGTGGTTTGTGTAGGAGCTCTCTGCTATGGTGGTTTTTCTTATTCACAACACCTGCATAGCCTACAGGTCTCTTCCAGTACAGCCTTCAGTAGAGGATGATAAACTAATTGTTGTAACTAGAGTTGAGCGAAACGGATCTGTCAAATTCAAAAGTCGCCGACTTTAGCTAAAGTCAGGTTTCGCCGATCGAAACCCGACCATAGCGTGAGGTCGGCCAAGAGGTCGCCGATCCAAGCGCCAAAGTCGTGTTTCAAATAATGCTCCCGGCGCCTTTTCTCAGCCAATGATGGAGGACGCACACTGTGGGCAACACGATGACATGGGCAGTGGCCACCACCATCTTAGAGAAGGGCATTGAAGTGATTGGCTGGCTTTGTGTGGCGTCACAGTGGCTATAAAAGGCCGTGACCGCCAACCGCCATCTTACTTCTGCCGATCTTAGAATAGGGAGAGGTGCTGCTGCTGATTCTGAATAGGGAGAGCGTTAGGCAGGGAAGAAGAAAAAAAAAATAGCTTCTGCTGATAGCGCTTTTCACTGTACAGTTAGTGTGCAGTGAAAGGGGAGGATTTTTGTTGTGTGCAGCAGCGCTGGTGGTGATTAGGCTGCCTTTTAAGGCTACCTCATAGCTGCATTGCTGTGTGCACACTGCTGTTCAAACTGCTTTTTTCAAAGCACTCCAACTTTTATTATTTTGTCTTGGTGAGTTACTAAGCGTTCATTTTTTCACACACCGTATAGCGGTGTACTGTTGTGAGTTCATTTTTTCCTTCACCATTGAGGTCTGATGAACTCCCTCCTCTGGTGAAGGAAGGCAGTGAGACTGATTACCAAACACCTGGGCAGCTAGATGATAACTGGATGGCTGGAATCGAGGACTGGATATAAGGCTGCCGACGCCCTTCTTCCTGGCTGGTGATTTTCCTGCTGGATTCCTGGAGACCAGTCTGATTCCTGCGTCTCAAAGCTAAGTTTTTCTGCTCTGATTTGTACTCTTCAGTTTTGTTTTTGTTTTGCCTTGTTTTTGGGAGTTCTGCCATCCCCGGCCGGGGGTGAGCTGAATTCCATTTTTGTCTCTGATCTGTTGATCTTTTGCTCTGTCTTCAGAATATACCTGTGTGCTGATATAGTCTTTTGAAGCCTAGCGACTTCAGGGCCTGTTTTTCCTATCAGTCGGTTGGATCATTTTGATAGGGTTTTTGCGGATGGCAGACAGCAGCTTTCCTATCCTGTCCTACGTAGTTAGCTCGGGCCCCATCATTTGCTCAACCTATCTTTCTATCTGTGTTAGTGTTTTCATCTTGCTTCACCGTCATTATATGTTGGGGGCTGACTATTGCTTTGGGGTCTGCTCTGGGGCAGTTTAGTTTTTCCCCTTTCTGTCTTTAGGCTATGTAGCTCTCCGGCTGTAATCGAGGGGTCTATGGCACCGTAGGAACCCCCCCACGGCTACTGCTAGTTGTTGTGGATAGGGGTCTGCAATCCGATAGCTGCCAACCTCTCTGGTTTTTCTGGACTTAGCTGGTATTTTGTTTTTTCTTCCTTCGGTGACTCATCATAACAGTGTACACTCCTCACACACTACCGTGTACCGATTGGTATCACGGACAAATACAAGCTATCTGTGTGTGACTCTGGAAAAACAAACTGAGGAGATTTTCCATTTTTCCAGACTGTATAGAGCTGTCCGCTTTTCAAACAGTTTTGTATATCTGCTGTTTGATTACGGTCAAAACTATACAGAAACAGTGTGTGTAACTCCAAATAAAAATAGACGGAGATTTAAAATTTTCCATACAGACACTGTATAGCGGTGTATGCTCCTCACACACTACCGTGTACTGGCTGGTATCATGGACAAATACAAGCTATCTGTGTGTGACCCTGTAAAAACAAACCGAGGAGATTTTCCATTTTTCCAGGCCTACACCGTATAGAGCTGTCCGCTTTTCAAACAGTTTTGTATATCTGCTGTTTGATTACGGTCAAAACTATACAGAGACAGCGTGTGTCACTACGTATAAAAATAGACGGAGATTTACAATTTTCCATACAGACACCGTATAGAGCTGTCCGAGTCTCAAACAGTATTGTATATCTGCCGTTTGCATTATGGTCACATCTATACAGAGTCAGCGTGTGTGTGTGACACTCCGTAAATACATATGCGGATATTTCCATTTCTCCATACACCGTATTGATCTGTCCGATCCTCAAACAGTATTGTATATCTGCTGTTCGCATTACAGTCACATCTATACAGAGTCAGCGTGTGTGTTTGTGTGACACTCCGTAAATACATATATGGAGATTGTTAGTTACACAAAAAATGTATACAACTGTACACTGCTGATACAGTACCGTATATCTGCTTGTTGGATTACGGTCAAATACATACTGGGAGAGCATCTGTGACTAGCAAAATATATACGTAGATTTAATTTTTTTAATACACCTTACACAGCTGGACGCTCCTCATACAGTACCATCTCTCTGCTGGTCTTTTTGGTACATTTTCCCAAACATGAGGAAGTATGGTGGAAGAGGCTGCGGACATGGGCAGGGAGGGCGCGGCTGGTACTGATGGTGGTGGTGCATCGGCTGGTTCTGGCAAAAGCACAATAGCAGCTAAGGCAGGAGGTGTTGAGCCTGCGTCATAGTCTGGCCCAAGAAGGCCTGTAAGGTTCCCTTTTCTTGGAGTAGGAAAACCGCTTTTAAAGCCGGAGCATCAGGAACAGGTTTTGGTGTACATTGCCGAAACAGCCACCAGCTCTATTGCCTCCTCTTCTGAACGTTCGAAACCTGCTAGCACGGAGTCGTCAGTGCAGGGTTCTGGTCAGGAAAAACACCTTTCCTTTTGTCCTTCACCCCCACCAAAAGTTAAGGATGCGGGAGCCCACACTTCAGATTACTCTATGGAGCTCTATTCACATACCATGCCTGGGTTATCAAGTCAAATCCTGAATTCCCCAGTCCAAGATGAATCTGACATGGAGTCCACTGATGCACAGCCACTGCTAGATGATTCTGCTGGTAATGGACCCAGAGCACTACGTTGCCCTCACAGTCTACTGAGCCAGAATCTGACCCTGATGAAACTCAGGTGCCCCTTCCCACATACTATACCACCTTACACGGTGACACAGAGGAAGGTAAAGAGGAAGGTGCAGATGACTTTGAAGAGGAGGTGATGGATGACCCAGTTCTTGACCCGGATTGGCATCCGTTGGGGGAGGAGGGTGGCGCAGGCAATAGTTCAGATAAGGAGAAGGATCCGCAGCAGGCATTGACATCGCAGCAGCGGTTATCTGGCAGGCCCGTAGCTGTCCAAAAACGTGGACCAAAAACTAAAAGAGTTGCAGGACAGCTTGGCCAGACGGTCAACTTAGCACAGCGTGCAAGGCCAGAAAATGTATACCATAGTAGGAAGAGTGCAGTGTGGCACTTCTTTGTCCAAAATCCTACTGATGAGGCAAAGGTTACCTGTAAGAAATGCAGAAGGACCTTTAGCCGAGGTAAACAACTCAGAAATTTGAATACCAGTTGCATGCTTAGACATTTAATCAACATGCACTTGTAAGGCTGAGTTCACACGTGGCGTTTTTTTCACGTTTCCGCGGCGGTTTTAACGCGAAAAATAAGCATCCCATGCATTCCTATGGGATTCCGCAATGCTGTGCTAATGCTGCGGTTTTTACCGCGGCGGAATCGCTTCACGGTAAAAACCGCAGCATGCTCATTAATTTGCGGAATCGCGGCGATCCCGCACCCATAGGAATGCATTGTTCCGCTTATTTCCCGCATGTGGCTGTGCACACCATGCGGAAAGTAAGCAGAACAATTGCGGATGGTACCCACGGTCCGGAGGAGAGGAGACTGTCCTCCGGGCTTTGGGTACCATATCCCTGTAAAAAATAAAATTTAAAATAAAAAATATTGTTATTCTTACCCTCCGACGTCCCGCGCAGCCTTCCCGCTTCTCTTCACGCTCTCGTTCCCAGTAGTCGTTTGCGAAAATGCTCGCGATGACGTCCCTTCTCGCGGGATCGCGAAGTCTCGCAGTCATTCGCGCGACGTCATCGCGAATTACCGCGAGACGTCGCGATCCCGCGAGAACCGACGTCATCGCGGGCATTTTCGCAAAGGATTACTGGGAACGGATGTGAGGGACGTCGGAGGGTGAGAATAACACCGTTTTTTATTTTTTTTTTTACATTCTATCTTTTACTACTGATGCCGCATAGGCAGCCTCAGTAGTAAAAAGTTGGTCACACTTGTCAAACACTGTGTTTGACGAGTGTGACCAACCTGTCAATCAGTTCTCCAAGCAATGCTACAGATCGCTTTGAGAACGCTAGCATTCTGCAAGCTAATTCCGCTTGCAAAATGCTAGTTTTTCCGCGGGAAAATCGCGGGAATTTAAAATGCGATTTTCCCGCGGACTGGAATTCCAGAATTCTCACGGTAATTTCCGTGAGAGTTCCGGTACGTGTGCACTTAGCCTCAGCGTGGACGGCTACAAAACCTCAGGTAGCACCTGCTCCGACTGAAGTTAGCCAGCAACGCTCCATCGTTTCCCCCACTGTAAGACCACCGCCGCCGTTAAGCACACCACCAGCACTAAATATTGAGGTGTCGTCGCAAGGCCAAAGCACTCAGGGAATCACAATGGTTTTGCAACACAACACTGAATCTAGGCCATCACCATCAATACCATCACCAACCCCTTCTCACTCCATCCGGTCCACCGCTACTTCCCCCATATGCAGCTCTCCAGTCCAGCTCACCCTACCAGACACCCTGAGCAGGACAAGAAAGTACTCATCCTCTCATCCGCGTACACTGTGTTTGAATGCCTACATTGCCAAACTAATCTCATTAGAGATGATGCCCTACCGTTTGGTTGAAAGCGAAGCTTTCCGTGAGCTCATGGCCTACGCAGTCCCACACTATGACCTACCCAGTCAGCACTTCTTTTCTCGAAAAGCCATCACAGTCCTCCACCTTCATGTGAAAGACCGCATTGTCCATGCACTCAAGCAATCAGTGAGTGGAAAGGTGCACCTCACAACAGATGCATGGTCCAGTAGACATGGCTAGGGCCGTTACATGTCCATCACTGCGCACTGGGTTAATTTGGTGGATGCAGGCTCCACAGTGGACAGCGGTGGTGGAACAATGCTGCCTAGCCCACGGTATAGGAACCAGTTGGCTGTAGGCTTTTGACCCTCCTCCTCCTCCTACTCCAGAAGCGAAAGCTCATCCACAGAGTGCAGTCGCACAAGCACTCCATCCGCAGCTGGCAGTGTTGCACACGAGGTGTCCCACTATCGAACAGCTAGTAGTAAGCGTCAGCAGGCTGTGTTAAAGATGATGTCTTTGGGTGCCAACAGACACACCGCGGAGGTACTGGCCGACTACTTGCAGCGACAAACTGAGTCATGGCTGGGCAGTCTACATCTTGAGCCAGGCAAGGTAGTCAGTGATAACGGCCGTAATTTTGTGGCAGCCATAGCCCTTGCAAAACTCACACACATACCTTGCCTGGCTCACACTTTGAACCTGGTGGTGCAGTGCTTCCTTAATAATTATCCAGAGTTAACATCCCTGCTCCATAAGGTGCGAAGACTGTGCTCGCACATCCGTCGCTCGCCCGTACACTCCAGTCGTATGCAGAAGCTGCAGCGATTGCTTCACCTCCCCAATCACCGCCTAATCATAGACGTTGCAACAAGGTGGAACTCCACCCTGCACATGGTTGAGAGGCTGTGTGAACAGAGGCAGGCTGTAATGCATTTGTGGGAGGATACACGGGCAAGCAGTTTGAGGGAAGACATGGAATTGTCGGGTGTGCAGTGCTCAAAGCTGAAAGACCTCTGTAAAGTCCTTCAGTGTTTTGAGGAATGCACACGGCTGGTAAGCGCAGACAACACCATCAAAAGCCTGAGCATCCCACTTATGCATCTGCCCATGCAAAGTTTGACGCACATTAAGGATCTGGCGTCTGCAGCAGAGGAGGAGGAACAGGAGGAGGAAGAGGAGGAAGGAAGCCTTGCTGACATCAGCCATTGTCTGGTCAGGGAACTGTCCTGGATGAGGTGAAGAAGAGGAAGAGGAGGAGGAGGTGGATGAGGGGGATGATTATTTTGGGCAGGAGGATGCTTCTCAGGGGGCAAGAGAAAATGTTGGCATTCCAAGGTCAGGTACAGGGTTTGTGCGTGAATGTAGGGATGTGGATTTGCCAGAAAGTGCTCCTCCACCCAGCAGTGGCAGTGCATTATTGACACCTGGAACATTGGCCCACATGTGCGATTATGCCTTGCAGATCCTAAAATGGGACCCCCGCATTGCCAAAATGATGAAGGATGGTGAGTACTGGCTGGCCAGCATCCTCGATCCACGCTACAAAGGCAAATTACACAACATCATGCCACAGGAGAACCTAGAGATAATATTGGCTAACAAACAAGCAACTCTGGTAAACTGTTTGTTTGAGGCTTTCCCAGCACACAGCAGCGGTGCTGGTTCTCCCACAAGCCGTAGTGGGCACAATGGAAGAAGTGTTCGTGGTGCACACAGCTGAAGTGGCGTTGGAGACAATGGTTTCATGACCATGTTGTTGACTGATTTCTCAAGTACCGCTCACACGACTGCTAATACTGCATCGATTCAAAGTAACAGGAGACAGCAGTTGTCAACTCTGGTTACAAACTACTTCTCCTCCCATATTGATGTTCTCCCTCACAGGTCATTCCCCTTTGACTGTTGGGCCTCTAATCTGGACACCTGGCCTGATTTGGCACAATATGCCTTACAGGAGCTCGCTTGCCCTGCTGCTAGTGTGTTATCTGAAAGAGTCTTCAGTGCTGCTGGATCAATCCTGACAGAAAAAAGGACCCGCCTGTCGACCCAAAATGTTGATGATCTAACCTTCATTAAAATAAACCATGCATGGGTTTCAATGGATTTTGTCCCACCTTCCCATGATGACACATAGGTTGCCAGAAAACTGCCTCGCTTTTGTCCTCCTCTTCCTCGGACTCGCCCAATTCCGCCATTTGCAGATGCTGAATATCCAGCCTAACATATGCCATTTTTTAAACTTCCCTAACTGGGCTGCCCACCCCCCCCAGGGGCTGGGGTCAACACCTGGTGCACCTGGGCAAGTGCCGTTGCTCTGAACAGGTGGATGGGCCCACTGATGGCCGACGGCACTGGCACAGGTCCCCTCATAGTACAATACAGTATCTCTGACGATGGGGGGCCCACTCGCTGTCAGACACACCAGCGTACTATGAGGGGCTCTGTGCCAGTACTATCGCCCACGAGTGTGCCCCCCTGCTCGGTCAGGGCCACAGCACTTGAGGGTTGCAATACTTACCTCTCCCTGCTCCACCGCTGTGTAGTCTGGGCAGTTAAATCTTTCACAGGGACGGCCACTAGAAATTTGGTGTATTGATAGATGATGGTTAAGATGTAGCTATGGCCTTTCCTGCTGGCCTCTACCTTCAGACGATCAATGGCTACCATTTGTAATGGACGTCAACTTACAAGCGGATGCAGTGGTGCTTTATGATCACCTTTCACAGATTTGATAGCCACAGACGTGTGACATTCCTGCCACCATTTTTCAATGTCTACTCTCATGCCAATCAAATAGAATCGCCTACGGCCTGTGGCTTCTGTTTTTCGCACTCCAAAATGACCAGACACATCATCATAGGCAGTGAGGACCATGTCTACATCTCTCCCTGTGATCACAATTTGATGGAGACGAGTAACGGTGATGTGATACACGCTACTGCAGTAAAGCAATCCTTTCTTCACAAAGAACCGTTTTCGCTGTCTCCACAGACACAGTAATTGAGGGTCTGCATCGCCTCTGCAACATCTACTGGGAGGTTTTCCCGCGATGAATAATTCCCAAATTTCTGCTAACACTTGACTTTCCGTCTGTACTTGTATCCATGTAGTTTCCAGTAGCGGAGAGTCTGGACTGGCTTACTGACATTGAAATATATACGAAGATTTAAAAGTACCACAACACTGTATACTGGTGTACGCTTCGAATACCTTTCCCTTTTTCTACTTTTTAAATTCTGGTGTAATACATACTGAGCCTGTGAGTGTCTGTGTCTGACTCCGGAAGTATAGACGGAAATTTACAATTACCCCTAGACTGGATACACCTGGTATGTGCTGATACAGTACCTTTGTTCAAAATTTTTTATTACGGTATCATCCATAGTGAGTGAGCATGTGTGGTTTATGCCTTCTATATATACGGTGAATCGGATATACCAATTTTTACTCTATATTCGATACAGCTTGTACCTTGTTATACAGTACCTTTGTTCGACATTTAGTATTACGGTCAAATCCATACTGAGTAAGCATCTGAGTGAGCGTGACTATGGGACTATGTATGCGGAGATTTCAATTGTACCCTATAATATATATACTTGCTATCTTGTTATCCAGTACCCTTTTTACAACATTTTTTATTATGGTCAAACACAGACTAAGTGAGTGTCTGAGAGTGACTCCGGAAAATAGGGGCCAGTTTCCCTGCACAGCGGAGACCGGACCTGCAGCTTAGGGCATGACAGTACCCTCCCCCTTACTCCCCCCTTCTTCAAACCTGCCAGAAACTTTCTAAGAAGAATCGGGGCATTAATGTTCTCCTCAGGCTCCCAGGATCTCTCCTCAGGGCTATATCCCTTCCAGTCAGCCAAAAAGAGCGACCTGCCCCCTCTTCTCTTCATGGCCAGGATGTCCTTCACTTCATAGACATCCTCGGAACTGACAGGAGAAGGAAATTTACCTGGATCCTGGGTGAAGCGACTGAGAACAACTGGCTTCAGCAGGGAGACATGGAAGGAGTTATGGATCTGTAAGGAGGCAGGCAGCTTCAAACGATAGTACACATCGTTGATCTGGTGGAGCACTCCAAAGGGAACTGATAAAATGAAGAGCCAGCTTATAAGAAGGGATCTTAAGATGGATGTGCCTGGAAGACAGCCATACCTTATCTCTGGGTTGGAAAGGTGGCGGATCCAGACGTCTCTTATCCTCATGCTCCTTGGTTCGAACCGATGACTGCTCCAGTGAGGTCCTGGTCTCTGGAGCAGGGACTCAGCCACATGATTGCTGGAAGCAAGAGGCAGTGGAGTCGGGATCCTAGGATGTTGTCCATAAATAATGAAAAACGGGGAGTTAGATGAGGTCTCACCAACATGATTGTTTTAGGAAAATGCCGCCCACAGCAGCAGGTCAGCCCAGTTGCTGTGGTGACCATTCACAAAGTGTCGCAGATAGTTTAGAAGGACTTGATTCACTTTCTCCACTTGGCCATTAGATTTTGGGTGATAGGTCTAGGAGAAGTCCAGGGTGACATCCAACAGCTTACAGAGGGACCGCCAGAAGCGGGAAATGAATTGAACTCCTGTCGGAGACGATGTGGAGTGGAAGTCCGTGAAGCCAAAGGACATGCCAAATGAAGAGCTCTGCGAGTTTAGGAGCGGAAGGAAGACCAGACAGCGGAGTGAAGTGTCCCATCTTGGAGAATCAGTCCACAACAACCCAGATTATTGTACAACCGGACGATGCTGGCAGATCCATGATGAAGTCCAAGGCAATGTGTTGCCAAGGAGCAGAAGGAATCGGGACCGGGAGGAGGTGACCGGCTGACAGTTTCTTGGTTTTTTTATTGCGAGCACAGGAGGGACAGGCTGCAATGAAGTCCAGAATATCTTTGCGCAAGGTAGACCACCAGTAGTGTCGAGATATTAGTTGTAACGTCTTCTTTTGACCGGCGTGTTCGGCAAGCTTAGAAGAATGATCCTAGCGTAGAACTCATTTCTTGTCTCTTTCAGTTACAAGAGTGTTACCTGGAGAGATCTGCAACAGCCTGACTGGAGCCACCGTGATCATCTTGGACGGTTCAATGATATGCTGAGGCTCCTCTTCAAGGTCGTCTGACAAGAAGGACCTGGAAAGCGCATCGCCTTTGATATTCTTCTCTGCAGGAAGGAAATGGAAAGAGAAATTGAACCGAGCAAAAAATAAAGACCAACGAGGATGGCGAGAGTTGAGTCTTTGAGCTGACTGGAGGTAGGACAGATTCTTATGATCTGTGTAAATGATGACCCGATGAACTGTGCCTTCAAGCAGATATCGCCATTCTTCTAAGGCTAACTTAATTTCCAGTTACTCTCTATCCTCAATTGAGTAGTTACGTTCGCAGGGCGAGAATGCCTTAGAAAAGAAACCACAGATCACCATCCTACCGGTAGACAGTTTCTGTGTGAGGACTGCTCCGGCTCCGGACGACGAAGCGTCCACTTAAAGGAAAAACTGCTTGTTGATCATTTATCTGTGAAGAGCCGGGGAGGTAGAGAAGGTTTGTTTGAGGGAGGTAAAAGCTGACTCGGCCTAAGGAGTCCAATCCTTTATTTTGGCACCTTTACAAGTCAAGGCGGTGAGTGGTTTTACCAAAGTGGAGAAGTGAGGAATGAATTGCCGATAGTAGTTGGCGAATCCCAGGAACCGCTGTATGGCCTTGATTCCCTCAGGTCGGGGCCACATAAGCACGGAAGAGACCTTCTCTGGATCCATCTCGAGACCTGTATCGGAAATGATAAAGCCAAGAAAGGGTAAAGATCTCTGTTCAAACAGACATTTTTCAAACTTCGCGTAGAGACGATTCTCCCTCAGTCGTTGAAGAACGAGATGAACATTCCTCCTGTGAGTTGGTAAGCCGGGAGAAAATACCAGGATGTCGTCCGGATACACCACCAAGGAAACATAGCGCAGGTCACAGAATACGTTATTGACAAACTCCTGGAAGACGGCGGTGAGTAGCACCAGTGGAGCTGCGAGATAGGCGCTGGTCTCCTTGCACAGCAAAGATCGGGCCTGCGGCTGAGGGCATGACAATATCATAGTCGTTCTGCTGTACACAGTAATGATAAGCATGGTCTCCAAACGTCTGGATTCTGTAGGCGCCATTTAAATCCTTCCTGAATATATGGCGCTTTGCCTTTAATTAGTGAAAACATCGGTCCCTGGAGTTAAGTACAGTAAACAGCTCCCTGCCTCAATCAGTGGTTTTCATGTACTAACTCATCCACGTATAATTAACACATCCATATTTTAATGTGAATGTTATTAGTACCTCTGACTTTGGTATCGCCTTTGATTAAACTTGATTTCTGCCTTCGTCTTCCGTACATCTGCTAGTGACTTAACAGCTATTTAAGATAAGAGTCCAAATGAGGATAATTGCAGGCCAAGACGGTCCCAGCTATTTACCCATCAGCTCTAGAAATAATCTTCTGAGGATGGAGCCTTTTATGGCAGAAGTATAGGTATAAACACAAGTCCTGGATGAACTGTGCTCCATTCAGTGAGATTGTGCGGAAAGCTGGCTGCGCCTCACTGTGAATATCAGTCAATATCTACAGGGTGCTGCAGACACCATCAGAATATTAACACAGCGATTGTCTATACATTATGCTGTACAACACAGTATTTCATAGCCTCTTCTACCCTATGAAACTCATGTTAGTACTATTTTTTCTATGTATCCAAGGCTGTGTTCACATCTGTGTCAGAGGCTCAGTCATAGATTCCATCATATTTGACATAAAATACAGAGGTATGTATATGAGTACATCCAGCAAGAAACGACTGACACAGGATCCATCACAAGTCAATTGTGTTTGTGAGATGAATCTCACACAAAAATGGAAAGGACAACACTAATGTGAACTCAGTCTGAGTTGTATCTAATCCTAATCATGTGAAAACTGTGTTCTGAGCAGTGTAAGAGGGGGCAATACATAGTATTAATGTAACGGGTACCAGGGCAGTAGTCGTTGCTAATGGTGGCTGCTCCGGCACACCTTGGCTCCCCGCAACAATACAGCATAGCATTCTTCACACAATATAATCATTTGTTTCTCTGCACTGTCTCTTGATGTTCCTAGAATATCACGTTCCCGTACCATTCTCTCCGGTACTGCAGCTCCCCAACCGGTCAGACTAACCCACTTCAGGAGTTCCCCGCCCGCTTCCCCTTGCTGTAAGCCTCGGACGTTAAGGGTTGTTCCCATGAGTTTAGCCACTACTATTCTCATGCTGCTCTGATATTCTTCCACCACGGTGTGACTGTCAGCCTCTAGGCCCTGGACCGCTGAGCTCCTCTGCTTAAAACTTTTCCCAGACATGACTGCTTTGTTCTCGCTCCTAGCTCCAACTGCCTTCCCTCGGAACGTCTCCCTCTACCTCCTGGCCCCTCCTGACCAGACTTCTCCTAATCCCCTACCGGTCTAAGTCCTATACTCTCCCTATAGCCCTACAATGCACAAACATAGGCACAATATAACTGCGTATACCACAAGACATGTGGGACATACCTGTTTCACCAGGGACATACGCAAGGAGCGCGGAGCATAAATGAGCCCCCATATACCCCTTTATACACTTCCATCCTAAAACATGGTCATCCCTGACCATACAGTGTCAGCACTACATAATCTTAATATAAACACATTTTTTTTTATATAAAACTAATTTAACCGTACAAAGAAAAATCACTTTACCCTACATAAGAATCCATTTTTTTCTCCTTTTACGTCCATCTCTTGACCTTCTGGCCAGTAATACACCTCACTATGACCCGGCACGATCCTCGGGTCGTCCTGCTTGGGGCCTTCCCCTCCCTCCTATGGAAGGGGAACGCCCCTTTAACATGTATGCTGCTTTTCCTAGGAATAAAATTCAGGTTACACATAACCAACTAAAACACAGTCCTTAGCAGCAGATACATGTAGTCGGAGAGCACGTACCCTCTCAAGGTTAAAATCCTGCAATCCAGCAGGGGAAGCGCAAGAAGTGCAACAGAACTGGGAGAGGAGGGGAAAACAAAGAACAACGTTCTTCCTTCAACTTAAAACTGCACCGGGCTCCAACGTCACAGGGCTTCCGCCCTCGGGCACGCAGAACAGTCCCGTACTTCTGTTCCTTGTGCAATGAGCACAACTCCTTGGTTACAGAAATTGACCTCAGTCATTGTCCCTGCGGCACACATTCCGTTCCGCTCCATCCAACATAGGGCTCAGCGCCCGTTATTCAATGGGTGATGACAGTCCTGACACTACTGCAGGTGTCATGTCCTCCCGCATCAACGACGGGGGGGAGCACAGCTCGGCCGTTCAGTGGGCAGTGAACGTGAGGACGCCTGCGCCTGTTTCTGACACTCGTGCAACTCCGGGTCGTCCTCCGGGAGTAACAAGGTGATCGCCACTGCATAGTAACCTCGTGGCGCGCTTTCTTTTATAAAAGTGACCAGGTCTCCTTCTCGCAAAGGCCGTTGAAATTTCACGGAGCTCGCGTTGACGTACACCTTATCATTAGTGCGGAATTCTCTGAGGAACCCATAATTGCTCGCAGGTTTGGTATAAAACAGTAGGCCGCTGGTTCGTTAGCCTGCCATCGCGCCCCCTCCTGGTCGGCGCAGCTCTGCCCAGCTCTCTCTCTTTCTTCTTTTCCTTTATCACTCCCTCTATCCACGCCACCTGCCCGGGGGATAGGAAGGGGTCCTCTCCTTTCAGATATCTAGGTGGGGGCCCAAGGGATGAAGTCACCACCAACATAGGCCGGCGTTCTGGGGCCATTCACCGCCTGGTCTCTGACAGCTTGCTCCTGCTGCTCCAATGCCGCTGCCACGATCACTTTGCGACCGCCCAGCTCCATCGACACAGCTGCTGCATCCTCCAGTTCCGCCTCCTCCGGGCTACTCTCTTCATACTCCGGCTCTGGTTCAGCCTCTTCTGGGCCCTGGCTCTTTCAAATCAATTCTTTTTAACTCACATTACTCGGGTTCGCAAACCTCTTCGGGTGCACGATCATGTCTTGGAGCCAGCAGCCGCCAGTACTGTTCTGCCACTTCCAAGGGAAACCTATCGAAGCCATATTCCTCCTCATGCCCAGTCTTTCCCCATAACCGTCCAGGACATGCTCTCTCCTGTGCTTTCCGCCATTTCCATTCAATGTGGCTGACACTATCACAGCACCGAGTACACGAATGTTCCATCGTGAACGGTGCCGTGCCTCGTAATGGCACCACATAGCTGCACACGAGGTTCTCTTCTTCCGGGCTCCATTCGTTCAGCATTAGACTCCGCCCACTCCTCGGGAATCTGCTGCAAGAGACGAGGCCTCCTTTTCTTCCAACGTGCCCACCGCGGGCGGGCACTGCTCACCAGGGGATGCATCTTGGGCTCCGGCCACTGTTTCTGCCAGATGGATTTTCACACCTTTACCAGCTTATGATGCCCACAAGGGGCGGAGCTATTCACAGTCTCTGCACCATCATCCGCCATTGTTGTCGCATTGGGGGTGTCTCAGCTTCCTAGGTGTGTGGCATCCAAATCCTGCTGACTACACCAAGTGTAACGGGTACCAGGGTGGTAGTCTTGGCTAATGGTGGCTGCTCCTGCACACCCTGGCTCCCTGCAACATTAGCAAAATGTCCCATCTGCTGAGTGTACTGCATTCCACTCACTTGTGAATGAGGGTCCTTCTCCGACTCTCCCAACGTCATGCAATGAGATTCAGAGTCCAGGTTCATTTTCAGCAAAACAACTTTACTCAGTTCATCTAGTTTAGTCACCGATACAGCACAGTATTCTTCACACAATATAATCATTCGTTTCTCTGCACTGTCCCTTGCTGTTCCTAGAATATCACATTCTCTTACCATTCTCTCCGGTACTGCAGCTCTTCAACCGGTCAGACTAACCCGCTTCAGGAGTTCTCCGCCCGCTTCCACTTGTGAGGGCAAAATTGAAGGATGACACTTTCCAGGCCGTAGGTGTCGGTTGTTAAGGGTTGTTCCCACCAGTTTAGCGGCTACCATTCTCATGCTGCTGTGACATTCTTCCACCACCCTGTGACTGTCAGCCTCTACGCCCTGGACCGCTGAGCTCCTCTGCTTAAAACATTTCCCGGACACAACTGCTCTGTTCTCGCTCCTAGCTCCAACTGCCTCCCCTTGGAAAGTCTCACAACTACCTCCAATCCTGGCCCCTCCTTACCAGACATCTCCTAATCCACTGTGCCCCCTTCAGGTCTGAGTCCTACAGTTGTGGCCAAAAGTATTGACACCCCTGCAATTCTGTCAGATAATACTCAGTTTGTTCCTGAAAATGATTGCAAACACAAATTCTTTGGTATTATTATCTTCATTTAATTTGTCTTAAATGAAAAAATACAAAAGAGAATGAAGCAAAAAGCAAACGATTGATCATTTCACACAAAACTCCAAAAATGGGCCAGACAAAAGTATTGGCACCCTCAGCCTAATACTTGGTTGCACAACCTTTAGCCAAAATAACTGCGACCAACCACTTCCGGTAACCATCAATGAGTTTCTTACAATGCTCTGCTGGAATTTTAGACCATTCTTCTTTGGCAAACTGCTCCAGGTCCCTGATATTTGAAGGATGCCTTCTCCAAACTGCCATTTTTAGATCTCTCCACAGGTGTTCTATGGGATTCAGGTCTGGACTCATTGCTGGCCACCTTAGAAGTCTCCAGTTCTTTCTCTCAAACCATTTTCTAGTGCTTTTTGAAGTGTGTTTTGGGTCATTGTCCTGCTGGAAGACCCATGACCTCTGAGGGAGACCCAGCTTTCTCACACTGGGCCCTACATTATGCTGCAAAATTTGTTGGTAGCCTTCAGACTTCATAATGCCATGCACACGGTCAAGCAGTCCAGTGCCAGAGGCAGCAAAGCAACCCCAAAACATCAGGGAACCTCCGCCATGTTTGACTGTAGGGACCGTGTTCTTTTCTTTGAATGCCTCTTTTTTTCTCCTGTAAACTCCATGTTGATGCCTTTGCCCAAAAAGCTCTACTTTTGTCTCATCTGACCAGAGAACATTCTTCCAAAACGTTTTAGGCTTTTTCAGGTAGGTTTTGGCAAACTCCAGCCTGGCATTTTAATGTCTCGGGGTAAGAAGTGGGGTCTTTCTGGGTCTCCTACCATACAGTCCCTTTTCATTCAGACGCCGACGGATAGTATGGGTTGACACTGTTGTACCATCGGACTGCAGGGCAGCTTGAACTTGTTTGGATGTTAGTCGAGGTTCTTTATCCAACATCCGCACAATCTTGCATTGAAATCTCTTGTCAATTTTTCTTTTCCGTCCACATCTAGGGAGGTTTGCCACAGTGCCATGGGCTTTAAACTTCTTGATGACACTACGCACGGTAGACACAGGAACATTCAGGTCTTTGGAGATGGACTTGTAGTATTGAGATTGCTCATGTTTCCTCACAATTTGGTTTCTCAAGTCCTCAGACAGTTCTTTGGTCTTCTTTCTTTTCTCCATGCTCAATGTGGTACACACAATGACACAGGACAGAGGTTGAGTCAACTTTAATCCATGTAAACTGGCTGCAAGTGTGATTTAGTTATTGTCAACACCTGTTAGGTGCCACAGGTAAGTTATTATTATTATTATTTATTGTTATAGCGCCATTTATTCCATGGCGCTTTACATGTAAGGAGGGGTATACATAATAAAAATAAGTACAATAATGTTAAACAATACAAGTCATAACTGGTACAGGAGGAGAGAGGTCCCTGCCCGCGAAGGCTCAAAATCTACAAGGGATGGGTGAGAATACAGTAGGTGAGGGTAGAGCTGGTCATGCAGCGGTTTGGTCGAACGGTGGTTACTGCAGGTTATAGGCTTGTCGGAAAAGGTGGGTCTTCAGGCTCTTTTTGAAGGTTTCGATGGTAGGTGAGAGTCTGATATGTTGTGGTAGAGAATTCCAGAGTAGGGGTGATGCGCGAGAGAAATCTTGTATGCGATTGTGGGAAGAGGAGATGAGAGGGGAGTGGAGAAGGAGATCTTGTGAGGATCGGAGGTTGTGTGCAGGAAAGTACCGGGAGACGATGTCACAGATGTATGGAGGAGCCAGGTTGTGGATTGCTTTGTATGTCATGGTTAGGGTTTTGTACTGGAGTCTCTGGGCAATGGGGAGCCAGTGAAGGGATTGACAGAGGGGAGAAGCTGGGGAATAGCGGGGGGACAGGTGGATTAGTCGGGCAGCAGAGTTTAGAATAGATTGGAGGGGTGCGAGAGTGTTCGAGGGGAGGCCACTGAGCAGGAGGTTGCAGTAGTCAAGGCGAGAGATGATGAGGGCATGGACTAGGGTTTCTGCAGATTTTTGGTTGAGGAATGAACGGATTCATGAAATATTTTTAAGTTGAAGTCGGCAGGAAGTGGAAAGGGCTTGGATATGTGGTTTGAAGGAGAGATCAGCGTCAAGGATTACCCCGAGGCAGCGAGCTTGAGGGACTGGGGAGAGTGGGCAGCCATTTACTGTAATGGATAGGTTCGTTGGTGGGGTCACATGAGATGGGGGAAAGATGATGAATTCTGTTTTGTCCGTGTTAAGTTTCAGAAATCTAGCGGAGAAGAAGGATGAAATAGTGGACAGACATTGAGGGATTCTGGTTAGTAGGGAGGTGATATCTGGTCCAGAGATGTAGATCTGTGTGTCATCAGCATAGAGATGATACTGAAAGCCATGAGATTCTATGAGCTGTCCCAGGCCAAAGGTGTAAATGGAGAAAAGCAGGGGTCCTAGGACTGAACCTTGTGGGACTCCGACAGATAGGGGGCGAGGTGAGGAGGTGGTGTGTGAGTGGGAGACGTGGAATGTCCGGTCTGTTAGGTATGATGAGATCCAGGCTAGGGCCAAGTCTTTGATGCCAAGGGATGAGAGGGTCTGTAATAATAGGGAATGGTCCACTGTGTCAAAGGCAGCCGACAGGTCCAGGAGGAGTAGGACAGAGTAGTGTCGCTTGCTCTTGGCGGTTAAGAGGTCATTGGTGACCTTAGTAAGGGCAGTTTCAGTGGAGTGGTGTGACCGTAAACCAGATTGTAAGCGGTCGAAGAAGGAGCAAGAAGAGATATGGGAGGACAGTTCAAGGTAGACATGTTGTTCCAGTAGCTTGGAGGCATAGGGGAGAAGTGATATACGGCGATAGCTAGATACAGAGGATGGGACAAGAGAGGGCTTTTTGAGGATAGGTGTGATGGAGGCATGTTTAAAGCTTGAGGGGAAAACACCAGTTGTTAGTGATAGGTTGAAGAGATGGGTTAGGGTTGGGATGAAGACTGTGGTGAGGTTTGGGTGGTGGTGAGATGCGATCTTGAGAGTAGAGTGGAGAGTTGATCTTCTGTAATGGTGAAGAAGTTGGTTTTGGAAGTGGAGGGCTGGGAAGTCAGGAGGAAGGGCTCTGGGGGTTGTTGACCAAAACTGTCTCTGATGTTATCAATCTTCTGCTTGAAAAATGAGGCAAAGTCTTCCGCTGAGATGAGTGGGGAGGGAGAAGGTGCTGGGGGACGGAGGAGAGAATTGAAGGTGTTGAATAACTGTTTAGGGTTGTGAGACAGGGAGGATATGAGAGATGAGAAGTAGGTTTGTTTAGCTGTGGCGAGTGTGGTCTTGAAAGTAGTGAGGGACTGTTTGAATGCGATGAAGTGCTCGTTGGAGATCGATCTTTTCCATCTGCGCTCAGCAGCCCTGGATGCTCGCCTCAGTTCTTTGGTCAGGCTGGTGTGCCAGGGCTGTCTGTTGATTTTGCGAGCTTTGGTATGTGTAAGTGGGGCAGCAGATTCCAAAGCTACAGCTATTGTGGTGTTATATAGAGCAGCAGCATCATCCGCATTGTGTAAGGAACTTATATCTGTGAGAGGGAGGAGGGATTCCGAGAATGAGTGTAGGTCAAGGTGTTTAAGATTTCTGTGAGGGTGTGAAAGTTTGTGGGGTGGGGATTGTAGACATGGAGTGGAGAGGGAAGAGAATGTGAGAAGGTTGTGGTCAGAGAGAGGAAGAGGTGAGTTAGAGAGGTTAGATAGGGAGCAGAGGCGGGTGAAGATGAGGTCCAGTGTGTGGCCATCTTTGTGGGTGGCTGTAGAAGACCATTGAGTAAGGCCGAAGGAGGAAGTGAGAGATAGAAGTTTAGTGGCAGCTGAGAGGGAAGGGTCAATGGGGATGTTGAAGTCGCCCATGATGATAGTAGGGATGTCCGCGGAAAGGAAATGAAGTAGCCAGGTGGTGAAGTGGTCAAAGAAGGTGGTGGCTGGCCCTGGGGGGCGGTAGATGACAGCCAGTTGGAGGTTGGAGGGGGAGTAGATGCGCACAGAGTGCACCTCAAAGGAAGGGAGGGTAACAGAGGGTGGCAGTGGGATTGGGGTGAAGGAGCAGGTTTCTGACAGGAGAAAACCAACTCCTCCGCCATGTTTGCTGCTGGGGCGGGGGGTGTGAGAAAGGTGGAAGCCACCATATGAAAGTGCAGCAGGAGAGGCTGTGTCAGAAGGGGTGAGCCAGGTTTCGGTGATGGCGAGGAAGGAAAGTTCGGTAGTAACAAAAAGATCATGGATGTAGGAAAGCTTGTTGCAGACAGAGCGAGCGTTCCACAGAGCTCCTGATAGTGGGACTGGGGAAGCGGGGGCTGGGTGAATGGGTATAAGGTTGGAGTGGTTACGGAAGGTTGTGATAGAGCGTGGATGGGAGGTAGAAATGACTGTGGGAATGTGGTGAGGAGGACCAGGATTTGGAGAGATATCACCAGCAGTGAGAAGGAGCAGAGAAAGTGTTAGCAGGTGGGAGCAGGAGAGGGCATGAGGGGGCTGTCTGTGTTTGGAGACAGAGGATTGTATGTTAAGGTACAATTTTGAGGAGGAGGTGAGGTGGATGGGGAGGATTGAAGAAGAGATGAACAGTTCCTTACTAGGAGTAGGGATTAGGGGAATTAGCAGAAAGTGAAGGATTATTGGGGTGAAAGTGAAAACAAACAGAAACATTGTTTACAGTGACTGTGTACAGTTACCTTCAGTTCCCTTCTGGTTCAATTCTGGTTTTAATTCTAAAATTTATCTTCACACTTCTAGAACACACTTATAGTTACAGGTGCTGTTAATTACACAATTTAGAGAAGCATCACATGATTTTTCGAACAGTGCCAATACTTTTGTCCACCCTCTTTTTTATGTTTGGTGTGGAATTATATCCAATTTGGCTTTAGGACAATTCTTTTTGTGTTTTTTCATTTAAGACAAATTAAATGAAGATAATAATACCAAAGAATTTGTGTTTGCAATCATTTTCAGGAAGAAACTGAGTATTATCTGACAGAATTGAAGGGGTGTCAATACTTTTGTCAACAACTGTATACTCTCCCTATATCCCACAATGCAAAAAAATAGGCACAATATAACAATACCACAAGACATGTGGGATGTACCTGTTTCACCAAGAACGAATGCAAGGAGCGCAGAGCATAAACAAGCCCCCGTACAGCCCTTACATTAAGAAATGGAGTAAGTCAACTTTTGATCAGGGTCATTTGGATGTTTTGGGTTGTCATTATGATTTAAAAAGAGAAAACACTGTAGTTTGACAATAAATGGCTTCACCCAACCACTAACCATGAGTGGAGAAAAAGTTTTGGTGTTATCATTCATATTCTCTGAAAAAAGGCCAGGAAAGCAAAAATCCTGCCGGGGTATGTAAACTCTGAGCACAACTGTATATAATCCTCTCACAGATGATCCAGGCACTAAGAACCACAGAGCACTACTCTTCCCATGATGTAATGTATTTTGGGGAGCCATTGTGTGTGAACTGCTCTGGAGACAATCTTGGCATTTCAGTCTAACATCCACCAGTTAGAAGTACTAAGTGGGTTCCCTCGTTTCCACAATTCGGGGCCTCGGTGCCAGAGATGATTACACCTGTCTCCTGGCCAATGCAGGTCTTCCATTGAGATAGATGAACAAAATTCATATTCTTTTCATCTGCAGAGTCTAATTAACGCAACAACCAAGTAACAGACGAGTCGCTGTAAATTTCCAAAGGAATTACATTAATAAATTTGCAACATAAAATCCCTTTACTCGTCCAACAATACAGGGAATATTCATGTGCAGTCCTGTCACCGGTCGCCACTTATGATCCTGAAATTAATTCTTTTAAGAACTTTTCTCGGTTTTACGGCATAATTGCTATTCCCAGAGATCGCCGCGATCCATAAAAATGCTAAAAAAAGGGGACATTCGTAATTAAATAAAATGCCAGAACTTTCTAAATCATTATGAGGAAGTATAGTGACATACAGGCTGTTTATGCCACCTCCGATCCACAGCCAATTTCAATAATATATTCGAAGGAGGGGATAAAAGACTTCTAAAATTAATTTTAGGTAAATCATCAACATTAATGGCATAAGTCTGTCACTAGCAACTTTCAGTCATTTGGCCTTCATGGGAAAATAAGAGGTAAATGATAGACTGCCTTGTGACTTTGACAGGGGAATGGAGTGCTGAGAAGCAGGCAAATAAATCCCTGGCACCTTTTAAGATATGACATGTTTATTGCGCTGCCATATTTGTCCTGGGAGAGGCGACTAATAATGTATTGTCAGTGACCCAGGCCACTGTTCAATATTTTTTCCTTAGTATTGGATCTCTGCCTGAGGAAAAAAATCCATGGAGGAACCATTAGTGAGTCCAGCCGGACTTACAGTCAAGTTTAATGTTTGATTCTATTTAATCAATATAATATTCCAGTAACTGCATAACTGATGCCAGTAGTGGTGTATCGGCCATATAGGCCATCACTATACAGTCTGGGGGTAATGGGCCTGGATGGAGATCATTACTGTTTAGTCTGAAAGAGTACAGATAGAGGTCATTATTATACAGCTAAGGCTGGTTTCACATTTGCGTTTTTTAGCGCTGGAAAAAAACGCATATGTGCGCATGCGTTTTTTCCCCTATATTTAACATGGGTGCGCATACCTGCGCGCTTGTAAGCGCATGTATGCGATTTTCATGCGCTGCGTTTTTTTGGGGTGTGCGTTTGTATTTTCCAGACGCAGCATGTTGCATTTTTTGGCCCTGCAAAAAAGCGCATGCGCACATATGCGCACGTTTTGCGCTAAAAATGGCCATTATAGCCTATGGATGCGCATATGTGCACACTGGCATGCTCATGTATGCGTTTTTTTGCATATGCGTTTTTTTTTTTTAACCATGGAATTTAGGGGTTTGGGTTAGAGTTAGGGTTAGTTAAGGGGGTTTAGGGTTAGGGTTAGGGTCAGGGTCAGGGTTAGGGTTGGGGTTTGGGTCAGGGTTAGGGTTAAGTATGGTTTGGTTAAGGGTTAGGGTCAGGGTTAGGGTCAGGGTTAGGGTTAAGTATGGTTTGGTTAAGGGTTAGGGTCAGGGTTAGGGTTAGGGTTAGGGTTAGGGTCAGGGTTAGGGTTAGGGTTAGGGTCAGGGTTAGGGTTAGGGTCAGGGTTAGGGTTAAGTATGGTTTTGTTAAGGGTTAGGGTCAGGGTTAGGGTCAGGATTAGGGTTAAGTATGGTTTGGTTAAGGGTTAGGGTCAGGGTTAGGGTTAGGGTTAGGGTCAGGGTTAGGGTTAGGGTCAGGGTTAGGGTCAGGGTTAGGGTTAAGTATGGTTTTGTTAAGGGTTAGGGTCATGGTTAGGGTTAGGGTCAGGGTTAGGGTTAGGGTTAGGGTCAGGGTTAGGGTTAGGGTCAGGGTTAGGGTTAGGGTCAGGGTTAGGGTCAGGGTTAGGGTTAAGTATGGTTTTGTTAAGGGTTAGGGTCATGGTTAGGGTTAGGGTTAGGGTCAGGGTTAGGGTTAGGGTTAGGGTTAGGGTCAGGGTTAGGGTTAGGGTCAGGGTTAGGGTTAGGGTTAGGGTTAGTTAGGGTTTAGGGTTTGGGTTAGGGTTAAGTATGATTTGGTTAAGGGTTAGGGTCAGGGTTAGGGTTAGGGTTAGGGTCAGGGTTAGGGTTAGTAAAGTCATGGTTTGGGTTAGTGTGAGGGGCCACCTAATGTTGGAAAAAAATGCAAACGCGGTAAAAACGCACTAAAAACGCATACAAACGCATAAAAACGCTGCGTTTTTTTCATGCATGCTCATAAAAATGCTTGAAAAAAACGCAGCAGTTGTATGCTTTTGTATGCGTTTTTTCAATGCGTTTTTTTGCGGGAAAAACGCGCTGCAAAAAAAAGCAAGTGTGAAACTAGCCTTAGAGGTAAAAATTCCAGATAGAAGGCATTACTGTACATCTTGGTGTAAGGTGCCCAGATAGAGGCCCTTACTATACAGTCTGAGGGTAAGTGGTTCAGCTAGACACCAATACTATAGATGGGGACACTCTGACAGTGACATGTGCAGTCACTTTCTCTGACCTGGCACCTTGCCATTGCAGCGCCTGCTTTGACTTACTGACTGGATTAGTTTTTTCTTACTTCCCAAATCTTTATATAAACTACCCTGATAAATTCCCACCATTGGGGAAGAAACGTGTAGGAAGTATTCAGCCCCATATCATTGGAGGTATCACTATAGGGTCCACTTGGGGCCAGTCCTTGTTAGGACAGGAGCAATACTGGGGCACGACAGGGAGTCTAGGAAATTATTACATACTGCTTATGTCTCTCTCCCCATATATATTCCCCTTTCCCTTGTTTGGATCCATCTCCTGGCAAGGTACTTCCGGAAGGCGGCCGGGATCTTCTGTCCATCAACAGTGGTGAGACCAAACCATTTTTTAATGAGCACTGGTTTGCACGAGCACTTTATTTGGTTTGTTTGTGATATTTGTCTTTTTAATAATTGATTAAAGGTTATGTTTTTATATTTGGGGACCCCTTCAGGCTATATTCGGTAGTTAACCCCTGAGGGTACTTTGAATGGTTTTGAGAACCTCACACCATAGCTGACATCGTTGACATAATAGGTAGAGCACAACTATGAGAGTCAAAATGAGAAAACAATTCCAGAAAATCACCTTTTCTGATTTGGCAAGATTTATTTTGCTAATTGTGGTGGAAAATAAGTATTTGGTCATTACAAAAGTTCATCTCAATATTTTGTTATATATCCTTTGTTGGCAATGACAGAGGTCAAATGTTTTCTGAAAGTCTTCACAAGGTTGGCACACACTGTTGGTAGTATGTTGGCCCATTCCTCCATGCATATCTCCTCTAGAGAAGTGATGTTTTGGGCCTGTTGCTGGGCAGCACAGACTTTCAAATCCCTTCAAAGGTTTTCTTTGGGGTTGAGATCTGGAGACTGGCTAGGTCACTCCAGGATCTTCATATGCTTCTTACGAAGCCACTCTGTTAAGAATGGGTCACCGAGGAGGAAAAAACAAAACAAGCTAAGTCACAGAAAACCAGAGAGGTTGGTAACTATGCAGATTGCAGATCCCTGATCCTAACCACACAACTAGCAGCAGCCGTGGAGCGTACCTACGATGAACCTAGACGCCTCGTCACGGCCGGAGGACTAAATAAGCCTAAAGCAAGAAAAGGGGAAAACTAACTGCCCCAGAGCAGACCCCAAAGGAATAGACAGCCCCCACACATGTATTGATGGTGAAACAAGATGAAAACACAAAGGCAGGAAAATAGGCTGAGCAAACGATGGGTCCCAAACTAACTAGAAAGGATAGGAAGGAAAGACACTGTCTGCAATCTGCAAAAAACCCTACAAAAATAATGTCCAACACTTCTGATAACAAAATTAACCCTGAAGTCACTAGACTTCTCCCACTATATCAGCACTCTGAAATATTCTGAGGCAGAGCAAAAAGAGGCCAATCTAATAAGGGACAAAAAGCAAATTGGCAAAAACAGATAAATAAGAGTGGAAATTCAGCACAGCCCCAGCCGGGGTTGGCTGACCACACAAAAAACTGAATAGACCAACAAAATCAAGTGTGAACATTAGCAGAAAAACTTAGCTTGAGCTGACTGGAACAGAGCTGATAGCCAAGACCTGACAAGCCAGAAGGAATCACCAGCACCAGAATAGGGCGTCGGCTGTCTTAAACCCAGTCTGAGATTCCTGAGGTCCAATCGTCATCCTCCTTATCAGGTGGCAGATCTCCACTGATTAAATCTGCCTCACTACCTCCTGTTACCACCAGAGGGAGCCTGGAAGGAGAACTCACAACTGGTAGACCAGAAAATGAACTCACAACAGTACCCCCCCTGAGGTGTCACCGAACCCTCATCCATGCCACCAGGCCGATCAGGATGGGCCCGGTGAAAAGCACGAACCAATCTATTGGCATGAATATCAGAGGCAGAGACCCAAGAATTATCCTCCTGGCCATAACCATTCTGTCATGGTTTGAACAGGGTTCTTGCCCTGCACTCACAGGGTTAAGTGTTCGTGGCCTCTTTCTGGATCTGGGAGGGGTATTTATACTCACTCTTTACCATGGTTGTCTGTCAGCTATACTGTTGTTCTGGTGTGTCTGACCCCTGGTGTGCGTGTATTCTGCGTTGCTTGTTTGATTCCCGTGTATGACCCGGCCTGTTCCCTCACTCTGTACTCCGTTTCTCGCTTTCGTACTACTGTCTTCTCCGGTTCTGACCTCCTGGCTTGGCTATTGTTACTCCGTTACAGTTTGTCCCTATTGTACCGTCTATTGCCCGTTCTGGTTTTCTGACCTATTGCTACGTCCTGACTATCCTTTCTGTCTAAACCCCGTGGTACTGTATTGCTATCTGGTGCTTTGACCCTGGCTTCATCTGGTTTCTGTCTCTGTCTATGCCCCTTGGTAACATTGCCCCGTAGTTACCTTTCTAGGAGTCTCCCTGCAGCTCCTAGATCTGTGGAGCTTAGGCCACGCCCCCAGCAGTCATGTGCTTCAGGTCCTGATACTCTGAAGCACGCATCGTCACCGCTGCTGCCCTGCTCCACAGGTATCTGTGAGTACTGTCTTTGTACTCAGGACACCCGCACTTGTACAGTGAGCAAGTGCAGTGCGGTGTTCCTGACATTATAGCTGAACATTTCAGTTTTTTTTTTCCCCCTCTGAGAAAAAAAAAAAAAAAAAGTGTGTTATCCTCATGGATCCCATACAAGCCTTGGCTGATCAGGTCAAGCACCTGACCCAAATGTTCCACAAACTTAATGTGGAACAGCGCATGATGGCCCAGACCCAGCAACAGTTGGTGGATACGGTACAGGGGGCTGCCTCTACAGGGGATTCTTGTGCTGGGGATAGAAATGTGTCATTGGCATTCCCAGGATCTCCGGTCAAATTGCCAGACCTTTTCTCAGGGGATAAAAAGGAGTTCAGGTCTTTCAGAGAAGGATGCAAGTTTTTTTTTCTCTGAGGCCCCGCTCTTCCGGGGATGAGTTCCAGAGGGTGGGGGTCGTCATTTCCCTACTTCGGGGGGCTCCACAGGCATGGGCTTTCTCTCTCTCTTCCTCTGCTCCTGAACGCATGTCTGTGAATTTGTTCTTTGAGGCTCTGGGGCACATTTATGATGAGCCTGATAGCATGCGTCTGGCAGAGGATATGGTGATGAGTGTGACACAGGGAAGGAACTCTGCTGAATGGTTCTGCTCTGAGTTCAGACGCTGGGCAGCGGAGGTCTCCTGGGATGACGCTGCCCTCCGGGGTTTGTTCTGTAGAGGCCTGTCCGAACGTTTGAAAGATGCCCTAGCCCTTCATCCTCCACCGGATTCTTTGGAGGACGCTATGATCCAGGCTGTCCGCATGGACCGTAGGCTGCGGGCAAGAGGGGTCATGCTGCAGGAGACCCCTTTATTCTCCAATCTGAGAGACTCTGCATCTAGTCCTGAGCCCATGGAGGTTGGTGCCACGTCATTGGAGGAAAAAGAGAGGAGACACCGAAGAAACAACCAATTGTGCTTTTACTGTGGATCCGCTGGACATTGGAGAAGGAACTGTCCTTCTTGCCCTTCTTCAGTGAGGCCGTCAGGAAAATGACTGAGTCTGAGTAACAATCGAGGAGGTTGCCCAGACTCCCAGGTACCCTTTTACTCGCTTACTAAAATTCTGCTTCCGGTGGAACTGGAACTTACAGGCGGTCCGGTTGGGACTACCGCCTTTGTTGACTGTGGTTCTTCTATTAATCTGATCGATGCCAAAGTTGTGACTTTTCATAAGATAGGGACAGTCAGGTTAAAAGATCCTGTTAAAATCGTGGCAATTGATTCTTCTCCTATCACCCAGGAGGGAATTTGTTTCATGACTGATACCTTTTCTCTGAAAGTGGGTTCCACTCACGTGGAAAAATTAAGATGTTTTGTCATAAATAATCTGCCGGCTGGACTGATACTGGGTATGCCTTGGCTTCAACGTCACAATCCTACTATTGACTGGGTCACAGGGGAGATCATTCAGTGGGGTTGTATGGCTAATGTTGTAACTTGACAACCCTTGTCACCCCAGTAAAATCTGTGTCAGTGTCGTCTGTCGATCTGGAAGGTATTCCGGAGTGCCTGAAAGATTTTCAAGACGTATTTTCTGAAAGTGAGGCTGAGGCGCTACCACCACATAGACCCTTTGATTGTGCCATTAATCTAGTCCCTGGAGCCAAGTTACCCAAGGCTCGCCTGTTCAATTTGTCCGGGCCCGAACGTCTAGCCATGAAGGAGTACATTACTGAGAGTCTCCGCAAAGGGCATATTAGGCCTTCTGTTTCACCTGTGGCAGCGGGCTTCTTTTTTGTTAAGAAAAAAGATGGTGGTTTGCGGCCGTGCCTCGACTTTCGGGAATTAAACAAAATTACTGTGAAAAATACATACCCTCTCCCCCTAATTCCTGATCTATGTAACCAACTCACCGGGGCCAAGTGGTTCTCTAAACTGGATTTACGTGGGGCATATAACCTTATAAGAGTCCGTGAAGGGGACGAATGGAAAACAGCATTCCTGACGACTGAAGGGCTGTTCGAAAACTTGGTTATGCCCTTTGGTCTCACCAACGCTCCTGCTGTTTTTCAGAATTTTATTAATGTAATTTTCTCTGATTTAATCGGTCATTTTGTGGTTATCTATTTGGATGACATTCTGGTGTACTCGGTGGACAGTCAATCTCACTTGCACCATTTGCGGATGGTTCTCATGAGACTGAGGGAGAATCATTTGTATGCCAAGCTGGAAAAATGCTCATTTTTCATGCAAGAAGTATCCTTTCTGGGGTTGATTGTGTCAGGAGAGGGGTTCCGCATGGATCCTAAGAAAGTCCAGGCTGTTACGGAGTGGGTGCAACCTCATGACTTGAAAGGGTTGCAACGATTTTTGGGCTTTGCCAACTTTTATAGGAAATTTATTAAGGGCTTTTCGCAGGTGGTAAAGCCTCTAACGGACCTCACTCTCAAGGGAGCTGATGTAAAAAATTGGTCTGTAGCTGCAAAAAACTCTTTCATGACATTAAAAAAGTGCTTTTCTTCAGCCCCTGTATTGGTACAACCCGACCCGTCAAGACCTTTTGTCGTGGAGGTTGACGCCTCGGAAGTGGGGGTGGGGGCAGTTTTGTCTCAGGGCCCTCCTACCCTTACTAACCTGAGGCCTTGTGCCTTCTTCTCTAAAAAATTTTCCTCTGCTGAGAGAAATTACGATGTCGGCAATAGAGAGTTGTTGGCGGTAAAGTTGGCTTTTGAAGAATGGAGGCATTTCCTGGAGGGGTCTGTTCATCCCATTACAGTCATCACTGATCACAAAAATTTGGCCTATATCGAGTCTGCCCAGAGATTGACCCCCAGACAGGCTCGGTGGGCGCTTTTTTTTTCTCGATTTCAGTTTACCATCACATTCCGCCCGGGATCTAAAAACATCAAGGCTGATGCCTTATCCCGAAGCTTTGATTCGGTGTCCCCTCCAGAACCTCCCTCCTCCATTCTTCAGCCAGGAGTAGTGGGGGCCCAAATCTCATCTGAGTTACAGAGAGGGATTTTGGAGGCCCAGGCTTGGGCTCCTGGTGGTAAACCCCCGGGTAAATTGTTTGTACCGGAACGTTTCCGTCTCGGACTTATGCAAGAATTTCATGATTCTGTGTTGAGTGCTCATCCTGGGATTGCAGCTACCCGGGGGGCAATTGCGAGGGATTTCTGGTGGCCCTCTATGGTAACAGATATTAAAAAGTTTGTGACTGCATGTGGGGTGTGCGCTCTTTCTAAAAGTTCTCAGGTCCGGCCGGCCGGGGAATTGGTGCCTTTGCCAATTCCGGATAGACCATGGACACATTTGTCCATGGATTTTATCACAAATCTTCCTCCTTCCAGGGGCAACTCGGTGATATGGGTGGTGGTGGATAGGTTTTCAAAACAAGCTCACTTTGTACCTCTCCCCGCGTTACCATCTGCTGAAACCCTGGCCCGCTTATTTATGCAGCATATAATTAGGTTACATGGAGTGCCTATGAATGTGGTGTCAGACAGAGGGGTACAGTTTGTAGCCAGGTTCTGGAGGGCTTTTTGCAAAAAGCTGGGGATTTCGTTGTCCTTCTCCTCTGCCTACCACCCAGAGTCTAATGGACAGACGGAGCGCACGAACCAATCGTTGGAGCAGATTCTGAGATGCTTGGCCTCTTCCAGGCAGGAGGACTGGTGTGAGGTATTGCCCATGGCAGAGTTTGCATTCAACGGTCGTGTGAGTCAGTCTACTGGGAAGTCTCCTTTTCAGGTCAACTATGGCTTTAACCCACATTTTGGAGAGTTTTCCCGTATGGATTCAGGTTGTCCTGGTGCTGAGGATGTGACACAACGTCTTAGAATTCTTTGGAGGGAGGTTCAGAGGAATATTTCCAAGGCCCAGGAAAACTATAAGCGGTTTGCTGACAGGAGGAGGGGGCCAGGTCCAGCATTTGCAGTAGGGGAGAAGGTGTGGCTATCCACCCGCAATATCAAGCTTAATATACCTTCTATAAAGCTGGGCCCCAAGTTTATTGGCCCATACAAAGTTGTGGAGGTTGTTAACCCAGTAGCCTACCGACTGCAGCTGCCCACCTCCTTTAAAATTTCTAATGTCTTCCACAGGTCCCTGTTAAAGCCTGTGGGGACGGTGAGAGAGGATCCCTCATCAAATGCTCCGCCAGTGCTGGTAGAGGGGCAGCTGGAGTATGAAGTAGGGCGCATTGTTGACTCCCGGTGGGTGCGCCGGAGACTCCAGTATCTGATACACTGGAAGGGGTACTCTCTGGAGGATCGGTCATGGGTTCCGGCCAGTTCGGTGCATGCCGATCGTCTGGTGCGGGCTTTCCACGCCAGATACCCAGACAAGCCTGGGGGTCCAGTGGCCCCCCATTAAGAGGGGGGTACTGTCATGGTTTGAACAGGGTTCTTGCCCTGCACTCACAGGGTTAAGTGTTCGTGGCCTCTTTATGGATCTGGGAGGGGTATTTATACTCACTCTTTACCAGGCCCGGATTGGCAATATAACCAACCGGGCATTTTCCCACTGGGCCGCTGTCATGTGGGCCGCGGGCGGCAGCTCCCGATCATCTGGCCGCTTGCCAGCTGCTGCGGCCACTGTTGCTCCTGCCGCCGGCCCTCTGCGGGCATGGCGGTGATAGTTTCCAAGTTCCTCCTGCACAGCAGGGAGATAAGCCACCATGCCTCCCCCACGCACCCCATCCTCGCCGCAGCCACTCACAGTGTTGCTTGCCTTCTCCGTTCGCAGGACCTGTGATGAGGTGACAGGAGGGGAGGAGTCAGGGGGTCATATGATCAGGAGCCTTTGTCCAGACCCCTGACTCCGCCCCTCCTGTGACCTCATCACAGGTCCTGTGCGCTCAGCTTTGCCTCTTGGTGTCTGCAAGACTGCTGTGCTGTTGTCATGTTGCTTGATGAGATAAGTATGTATGGGGTCAGGAGGGGTTTACAGGGTAGATGTAGCAGAGCTGTATGTGTATGGGGCGTACTGAGCGGAGCCGCGTGTGTACGAGGTGTACGGAGAGGAGCCGCGTGTGTGCGAGGTGTACGGAGAGGAGCCGCGTGTGTGCGAGGTGTACGGAGCGGAGCCGTGTGTACAAGGTGTACGGAGCGGAGCCGTGTGTACGAGGTGTACGGAACGGAGCCGTGTGAGTACGAGGTGTACGGAGCGGAGCCGCGTGAGTACGAGGTGTACGGAGCGGAGCCGCGTGAGTACAAGGTGTACAGAGCGGAGCCGTGTGTACGAGGTGTACGGAGAGGAGCCGCGTGTGTACGAGGTGTACGGAGCAGAGCCGCGTGTGTATGGGTTATACGGAGGGGAGCCGTGTGTGTACGGAGTGGAGCCATATGTGTACGGGATGTACGGAGCCAAGTGTGTACAAAGCATACAAAGCGTGCTTTTCCCACGGACACAGGAGTACATGGCGGAGCCCCGAGGAGCATTTTAAAACACACACATGATGTTCCACCTGAAGTGATGTGCTTGAAGCTGACCGTAAATGAGATAATTTCTTGAGGAGATTGTAACAGAACCAGGAATGCTTCAGATCCATCACCGTGTCCTCCTCCGACAGCAGACAGCAGGATCGCCTTGGAATCGGGGATGCCGGCCATGTGAGCGGATCATGATATGTCCTGCATCGGGAGGCTCAGGTGGGCACTACAATGGGAGCCGGGCTGCTGTAGTATCTTTATAGAATCTTTCTTTATTTCTTTCTCTCTTTTTCTTTCTTTCTCTGTTCTTTCTTTCTCATTCTCTGTTCTGTCTTTCCCTCATTTTCTTTCTCTCTCTCTGTTCTTTCTTTCTCTCTCTAATCTTTCTTTTTTCTTTCTCTCTCTCTGTTCTTTCTTTCCCCTCTTTCTTTCTTTTTCTTTCCTCTCTTTCTTTCTCTCTGTTCTTTCTTTCTTTTCTTTACTTCTTTCTTTCTCTCTCTATTCTTTCTCTGTCTCTCCCTGTTCTTTCTTTCCTTCCCCTCTTTCTTTCTTTCTTTCTCTTTTTTCTTTTTTCTCTCTCTCTCTCTCTCTCTCTCTCTCTGTTTTCTCTCTTCCTTAGTGCCAGTCAGTGTGCCCATAATGCGAGCCACTGTGCCCTCAGTACAAGTCAGTGTGATCAGCAGTGCTAAATGGGTGCGATTAGGCGTGGACATGGGTGTGACTAGTTGCGGAATGGGTGTGGCCGGGCGTGGCCTAAAATTTGTCCCTCTTTCCCTCCCTCAAAAGTTGGGAGGTATGATAGAGGCAGCTATGACCAGGGGGTCTGGTTGCCCAATGGATAGCAGTTCTGCCAGGAATTCTGTCACCATGCGTACAAAAGGGGACAGAGCTTTGGGAGGAGTACTGTACCTAAAAGCAATAAATAGGACTGAGCTGAAATACTGGGCACAGCTCTGACTACATGTTATATAGTCATGTTAATCTCCTCTCACTTCTTGTAACCTACAACTGTACAAAAATATTATATAGTCACCATGTGACTAGTGGGCCTGTGTAACTTCAAATGCCAGGGCTGAATTTTAGTCCCAGTCCGGCCCTGCTCTTTACCATGGTTCTCTGTCAGCTATACTGTTGTTCTGGTGTGTCTGACCCCTGGTGTGCGTGTATTCTGCGTTGCTTGTTTGATTCCCGTGTATGACCCGGCCTGTTCCCTCACTCTGTACTCCGTCTCTCGCTTTCGTACTACTGTCTTCTCCGGTTCTGACCTCCTGGCTTGGCTATCGTTACTCCGTTACAGTTTGTCCCTATTGTACCGTCTATTGCCCGTTCTGGTTTTCTGACCTATTGCTACGTCCTGACTATCCTTTCTGTCTAAACCCCGTGGTACTGTATTGCTATCTGGTGCTTTGACCCTGGCTTCGTCTGGTTTCTGTCTCTGTCTATGCCCCTTGGTAACATTGCCCCGTAGTTACCTTTCTAGGAGTTTCCCTGCAGCTCCTAGATCTGTAGAGCTTAGGCCACGCCCCCAGCAGTCATGTGCTTCAGGTCCTGATACTCTGAAGCACGCATCGTCACCGCTGCTGCCCTGCTCCACAGGTATCTGTGAGTACTGTCTTTGTACTCAGGACACCCGCACTGGCACAGTGAGCAAGTGCAGTGCGGTGTTCCTGACACATTCCATTTGACCAAATACTGGAGTCTCCGTCTAACCAAACGAGAATCCAATATTTTCTCTACCTCATATTCCACATTGCCTTCAACCAACACAGGGTCAGGAGGTGCTGCCATAGGAACCACTGGCTCAACAAACCTCTTCAACAGAGATTTGTGAAATACGTTATGGATCTTGAAAGTAACTGGAAGAGCCAATCGAAAAGAAACAGGATTAAGAATCTCCAAAATCTTATAAGGTCCAATAAACCTTGGCTTAAATTTTGGAGATGCAACCTTCATAGGAATATTCTTAGACGACAACCAAACCATATCACCCACTTTAAACCGGGGACCAATGGTCCTATGCCGGTTGGAAAATCGCTGGGCCTTTTCCTGAGAGAGTGACAACTTACCCACTACTTGGTCCCATATCTGCTGCATTCTTTCAACCACAGTGTCCACACCTGGGCAGGACGAAGATTCCACTTGCCCTGAAGAGAATCGAGGATGAAACCCAAAATTACAGAAAAAGGGAGACATCAAGGTGGCAGAACTAGCTCTATTGTTCAGCGCGAGTTCGGCCAAGGGCAAAAATGAGACACAATCATCCTGATCAGCAGATATAAAACATCTCAAATAAGACTCCAAGGTCTGGTTTGTTCTCTCAGTCTGTCCATTGGTCTGGGAATGAAACGCGGAGGAGAAGGATAACTGAATTCCCAGATTGGAACAAAAGGCTTTCCAGAATCTGGAAACAAACTGGACTCCTCTGTCAGACACAATGTTCTCAGGAATCCCATGTAACCGAACCACCTGTAGTAAAAACAAGGGTACCAACTCAGCGGAAGATGGCAACTTTGGGAGTGGATAAAACACACCAACCAACCAATCAAAGGACCTCTTAACCATACAAAACCAGACAGGGTGTACTTATTAAATTATATTTTATTTTATTTATACAGGTGGTTACATTAAAACCAATTAAAATCAAAAAGAGTGCACGTATAGGAACAGTTTTCACAAAATTGTAAAATGATAAGACCCAATTTATATATCAGATATGCATACCCCACATATTGTGGAATAACAATTTGAAAAGGATTGTAAAAAAGGTGCAAAAATTACATAAAGAACATTATAATACATAAAAATAATTAACAAAAAAAGTGCAATGTGCAATGTGCAAAATTGTCACACAGTGGATCATATACAGGAAAAATATTTTTTAGAAAGAAAAAACACATAAACATATGTCCTTTTAAACATCAATTGTGTGTATTCACAAAACTTCCATATATCCAGAATAAAGTGCAGAGTGCCTGTGCAATAGAATCATGCACAATATGTAAAAGTAACCAGTGCCACCTTTTCATTAGAAAATTACAACTCTTCACATATACAGAGGTATGCCATAGACAGATCCTTTACCTATAAGGGTCACCACGTCCCTATCACACGCTCCCCGACGCGCGTTTCGGAATCCTTCCTTCATCAGGAATGAATGATGAAGGAAGGATTCCGAAACGCGCGTCGGGGAGCATGTGATAGGGACGTGGTGACCCTTATAGGTAAAGGATCTGTCTATGGCATACCTCTGTATATGTGAAGAGTTGTAATTTTCTAATGAAAAGGTGGCACTGGTTACTTTTACATATTGTGCATGATTCTATTGCACAGGCACTCTGCACTTTATTCTGGATATATGGAAGTTTTGTGAATACACACAATTGATGTTTAAAAGGACATATGTTTATGTGTTTTTTCTTTCTAAAAAATATTTTTCCTGTATATGATCCACTGTGTGACAATTTTGCACATTGCACATTGCACTTTTTTTGTTAATTATTTTTATGTATTATAATGTTCTTTATGTAATTTTTGCACCTTTTTCACAATCCTTTTCAAATTGTTATTCCACAATATGTGGGGTATGCATATCTGATATATAAATTGGGTCTTATCATTTTACAATTTTGTGAAAACTGTTCCTATACGTGCACTCTTTTTGATTTTAATTGGTTTTAATGTAACCACCTGTATAAATAAAATAAAATATAATTTAATAAGTACACCCTGTCTGGTTTTTTATGGTTAAGAGGTCCTTTGATTGGTTGGTTGGTGTGTTTTATCCTTAATAGTGTGTAATCACTAATTTCACTAACACTGGTGGTATATTTTATTATTTTTATTATGGTTACTAATAATTGATTGGTTTACTATAGTCCAGTGTTGGTGTGTTTCTGTCTAACTTTGGGAGTGGTACAAGATGGACCATCTTCGAAAATCTATCACAATTCACCCAAATAACAGTCATTCTCTGAGAGACAGGAAGATTAGAAATAAAATCCATTGAGATATGGGTCCATGGCCTCTTGGGAACCGGCAGGGGCATCAGCAACCCACTAGAACGAGAACAGGGTTTAGACCGAGAACAAGTCCCACAGGACTGTACAAAATTCCTGACATCACAAGATAAGGCAGGCCACCAAAAAGACCGACTCACCAAATCTCTGGTACCAAAAATACCTGGATGACCAGCCAATGCGGAGCAATGAATTTCAGACATCACTCTCTTTCTCCACTGGTCAGGAGCATACAATTTTCCCATAGGGCAACGCTCAGGTTTATCCTCCTGAAATTCCTCCAGAGCGCGTCTCAAATCGGGCAAAATGGCAGAAAGAACTACTCCCTCACCTAGGATGGTAGTAGGCTCGGTCACATTAAGAGAATCAGAAAAGAAACTCTTAGAAAGGGCGTCTGCCTTAACATTCTTAGTGCCCGGAAGAAAAGAGACCACAAAATTAAAACGCGTGAAAAACAAGGCCCATCTAGCCTGTCTAGGATTCAAGCATTTGGCCGACTCCAGATAAATCAAATTCTTGTGATCGGTGAGGACCACAACTTGATGTCTAGCTCCCTCCAACCAATGTTTCACTCCTCAAATGCCCATTTCATGGCCAACAATTCCCGATTCGCCACGTCATAGTTGCGTTCAGATGGGGAGAACTTTCGAGAAAAGAAGGCACAGGGATTCATCTTAGAAATCATAGGGTCTTTTTGGGACAAAACAGCTCCTGCACCAATCTCAGAAGCATCTACCTCCACCTGAAATGGAAGTGAGACATCAGGTTGCCGTAAAACTGGAGCTGAAGTAAATCTCCGCTTAAGCTCCAGAAATGCTGAGACAGCCTCAGGAGACCAATTCAGCACATCAGCGCCCTTCTTGGTCAGATCAGTCAGTGGTTTGACAATACCAGAAAAATTACCTATAAATTTACGATAGAAATTAGCAAAACCCAAAAACTTCTGGAGGGCCTTCAAAGAAGTAGGCTGAACCCAATCATAAATGGCCTGTACCTTGGCCGGGTCCATTTCAATAGTCGACGGAGACAAGATAAATCCCAAAAATGAAATCCTCTGTACACCAAAGAGGCATTTCGATCCCTTAACAAACAGGGAATTCTCCCTCAAAATCCGGAACACAGTCCGGACGTGTTCCACATGAGACTCCCAATCACTAGAAAAGATCAAAATATCATCCAGATAGATGATCAAAAACTTATCCACAAAGTCACGGAAAATATCATTCATAAAGGACTGGAAGACAGAAGGGGCATTAGTGAGCCCAAAAGGCATCACCAGGTACTCAAAATGTCCCTCCAGAGTATTAAACGTCATCTTCCTTTCATCCCCATGCTTGATGCGAATAAGATTATACACCCCCCTGTGGTCAAGCTTCGTAAACCAGCAGGCACTCTTAACTCTGGAGAATAAATCAGACATCAGAGGTAACGGGTACTGATATTTAACCGTCATCTTGCTAAGGGAACGATAATCAATACACGGTCTTAATGAACCATCTTTCTTGGCCACAAAAAAAACCCAGCACCTAAAGGTGACGAGGATGGTCTAATATGACCCTTCTCCAATGACTCCTTAATATAGGATCGCATAGCATCATGTTCGCGTACTGATAAGTTGAAAAGCCGACCCTTGGGAAATTTACACCCAGGCATCAACTCAATTGCACAGTCATAACTCCTATGAGGAGGCAAAGACGCAGACTTACTCTCACTAAATACATCAGAAAAATCGGCCAGATAATCAGGAATATCATGAGACTGAGGAGAGGTGGAGAAAACAGGACCGTCCCTAAGAACAAACTGACAACCCCAACTCACCACAGTCCCAGATTTCCAATCCAAAACTGGATTATGAGTTTGCAACCAGGGAAACCCAGAACAATAGTATCATGCAAATTATGCAGCACCAAAAATTTACAATTTTCTTGGTGGTCTGGGGCAACTCGCATTATTACCTGGGTCCAAAACTGAGGTTTATTCTCCACCAAAGGAGTGGCATCAATACCCCTCAAAGCAATAGGCGTCTGCAGAGGCGTCATAGAAAAACCACAACGTTTAGCAAAGTCCAAATCCATCAGATTCAACGCTGCTCCTGAATCCACAAAAGCCTTTGTGGAAAACGTGGTTTTAATGTAACCACCTGTATAAATAAAATAAAATATAATTTAATAAGTACACCCTGTCTGGTTTTTTATGGTTAAGAGGTCCTTTGATTGGTTGGTTGGTGTGTTTTATCCTTAATAGTGTGTAATCACTAATTTCACTAACACTGGTGGTATATTTTATTATTTTTATTATGGTTACTAATAATTGATTGGTTTACTATAGTCCAGTGTTGGTGTGTTTCTGTCTAACTTTGGGAGTGGTACAAGATGGACCATCTTCGAAAATCTATCACAATTCACCCAAATAACAGTCATTCTCTGAGAGACAGGAAGATTAGAAATAAAATCCATTGAGTTATGGGTCCATGGCCTCTTGGGAACCGGCAGGGGCATCAGCAACCCACTAGAACGAGAGCAGGGTTTAGACCGAGAACAAGTCCCACAGGACTGTACAAAATTCCTGACATCACGAGATAAGGCAGGCCACCAAAAAGACCGACTCACCAAATCTCTGGTACCAAAAATACCTGGATGACCAGCCAATGCGGAGCAATGAATTTCAGACATCACTCTCTTTCTCCACTGGTCAGGAACATACAATTTTCCCATAGGGCAACGCTCAGGTTTATCCTCCTGAAATTCCTCCAGGGCGCGTCTCAAATCGGGCAAAATGGCAGAAAGAACTACTCCCTCACCTAGGATGGTAGTAGGCTCGGTCACATTAAGAGAATCAGAAAAGAAACTCTTAGAAAGGGCGTCTGCCTTAACATTCTTAGTGCCCGGAAGAAAAGAGACCACAAAATTAAAACGCGTGAAAAACAAGGCCCATCTAGCCTGTCTAGGATTCAAGCATTTGGCCGACTCCAGATAAATCAAATTCTTGTGATCGGTGAGGACCACAACTTGATGTCTAGCTCCCTCCAACCAATGTCTCACTCCTCAAATGCCCATTTCATGGCCAACAATTCCCGATTCGCCACGTCATAGTTGCGTTCAGATGGGGAGAACTTTCGAGAAAAGAAGGCACAGGGATTCATCTTAGAAATCATAGGGTCTTTTTGGGACAAAACAGCTCCTGCACCAATCTCAGAAGCATCTACCTCCACCTGAAATGGAAGTGAGACATCAGGTTGCCGTAAAACTGGAGCTGAAGTAAATCTCCGCTTAAGCTCCTGAAATGCTGAGACAGCCTCAGGAGACCAATTCAGCACATCAGCGCCCTTCTTGGTCAGATCAGTCAGTGGTTTGACAATACCAGAAAAATTACCTATAAATTTACGATAGAAATTAGCAAAACCCAAAAACTTCTGGAGGGCCTTCAAAGAAGTAGGCTGAACCCAATCATAAATGGCCTGTACCTTGGCCGGGTCCATTTCAATAGTCGACGGAGACAAGATAAATCCCAAAAATGAAATCCTCTGTACACCAAAGAGGCATTTCGATCCCTTAACAAACAGGGAATTCTCCCTCAAAATCCGGAACACAGTCCGGACGTGTTCCACATGAGACTCCCAATCACTAGAAAAGATCAAAATATCATCCAGATAGATGATCAAAAACTTATCCACAAAGTCACGGAAAATATCATTCATAAAGGACTGGAAGACAGAAGGGGCATTAGTGAGCCCAAAAGGCATCACCAGGTACTCAAAATGTCCCTCCAGAGTATTAAACGTCATCTTCCTTTCATCCCCATGCTTGATGCGAATAAGATTATACACCCCCCTGTGGTCAAGCTTCGTAAACCAGCAGGCACTCTTAACTCTGGAGAATAAATCAGACATCAGAGGTAACGGGTACTGATATTTAACCGTCATCTTGCTAAGGGAACGATAATCAATACACGGTCTTAATGAACCATCTTTCTTGGCCACAAAAAACACCCAGCACCTAAAGGTGACGAGGATGGTCTAATATGACCCTTCTCCAATGACTCCTTAATATAGGATCGCATAGCATCATGTTCACGTACTGATAAGTTGAAAAGCCGACCCTTGGGAAATTTACACCCAGGCATCAACTCAATTGCACAGTCATAACTCCTATGAGGAGGCAAAGACGCAGACTTACTCTCACTAAATACATCAGAAAAATCGGCCAGATAATCAGGAATATCATGAGACTGAGGAGAGGTGGAGAAAACAGGACCGTCCCTAAGAACAAACTGACAACCCCAACTCACCACAGTCCCAGATTTCCAATCCAAAACTGGATTATGAGTTTGCAACCAGGGAAACCCAGAACAATAGTATCATGCAAATTATGCAGCACCAAAAATTTACAATTTTCTTGGTGGTCTGGGGCAACTCGCATTATTACCTGGGTCCAAAACTGAGGTTTATTCTGCACCAAATGAGTGGCATCAATACCCCTCAAAGCAATAGGCGTCTGCAGAGGCGTCATAGAAAAACCACGTTTAGCAAAGTCCAAATCCATCAGATTCAACGCTGCTCCTGAATCCACAAAAGCCTTTGTGGAAAACGTGGATAAGGAGCAGATCAGAGTAATTGCCAAAAGGATCTTAGTTTGTACACTGCCCTCAGCAAATGTGTGTGCAAAACGTTTCTCTCGTTTAGAGCAGACAGAAATAGTATGAGAAGCGTCTCCACAGAAAAAACACGGCTTATTACGCCTTCTAAACTCCTGACGTTGTGCCCTAGACAAAACCCCATCACATTGCATAGGTTCAAACGTTTGTTCAAAAGGTGGCAGCGCCTCCCGTGTAGTTTTACGTTCACGTAAACGCTGATCAACTTGAATGGCTAATGACATAGAATCATCCAGACCAGAGGGAACAGGAAATCCCACCATAACATCTTTTACGGTCTCTAATAAACCCTTCCAAAAGATAGCTGCCAATGCACTATCATTCCATGTAGTAAGGACCGCCCACTTTTGGAATTTTTGACATTATAACTCTGCAGAATCCTGACCCTGGTTTTATGCCAACAGGGTTCTCTCAGCTTGATCAACAGCATTAGGTTCATCATACAACAACCCCAAGGCTTGAAAAAATGCATCCACATTAGTCAGAATAGGATTTTCAGGTGTCAGAGAAAAAGCCCAATCCTGGGGATCGCTGCGCAGCAAGGAGATGACAATTTTAACCTGCTGCACAGAGCTCCCCGATGAGTTAGGCTTCAAGGCAAGAAATAATTTACAATTATTCTTAAAATTCAGAAATTTAGACCGATCCCCAGAAAACACATCAAGAGTAGGGATCTTAGGTTCAGCAGCATGTGACTGATTGAGGTAGGTGGAAATTCCCTGCACTTCAGCAGCAAGTTGCTCCACACGATCAGACAATTGCTTAATCTCCATTAGGAAAAAAAAATCCTCCTACGGCCCCAGAAAAAAAAATGAGAGGAAAAAATACATTAAAAAAAGAAATTTCTGACACTTTTTTTTTTTCTTTTTTAACAACTTTCTCCTGCTTTTGAGTACCCTGGGATCTGCGGTATGGCTGGTGATTCTGTTATGAATGGGTCACCAAGGAGGAAAAAACAAAACAAGCTAAGTCACAGAAAACCAGAGAGGTTGGTAACTATGCAGATTGCAGATTCCTGATCCTAACCACACAACTAGCAGCAGCCGTGGAGCATACCTATGATGAACCTAGACGCCTTGTCACGGCCAGAGGATTAAATAAGCCTAAAGCAAGAAAAGGGGAAAACTAACTTCCCCAGAGCAGACCCCAAAGGAATAGACAGACCCCACACATGCATTGACGGTGAAACAAGATGAAAACACAAACACAGGCAGGAAAATAGGCTGAGCAAATGATGGGGCCCAAACTAACTAGAAAGGATAGGAAGGAAAGACACTGTGTGCAATCTGCCAAAAACCCTACGAAAAAAATGTCCAACACTTCTGATAACAAAATTAACCCTGAAGTCACTAGACTTCTCCCACTATATCAGCACTCTGAAATATTCTGAGGCAGAGCAAAAAGAGGCCAATCTAATAAGGGACAAAAAGCAAATTGGCAAAAACAGATAAATAAGTGAAAATTCAGCACAGCACCAGCCGGGGCTGGCTGACCACACAAAAAACTGAATAGACCAACAAAATCAAGTGTGAACATTAGCAGAAAAACTTAGCTTGAGCTGACTGGAACAGAGCTGAGAACCAAGACCTGACAAGCCAGAAGGAATCACCAGCACCAGAATAGGGCGTCGGCTGTCTTAAATCCAGCCTGAGATTCCTGAGGTCCAATCGTCATCCTCCTTATCAGGTGGCAGATCTCCACTGATTAAATCAGCCTCACTACCTCCTGTTACCACCAGAGGGAGCCTGGAAGGAGAACTCACAACTGGTAGACCAGAAAATGAACTCTCAACACCATGCCTTCATTGCCCTGGTGATGTGTTTGGGATCATTATCATGCTGAAAGACCCATCCACATTTCATATTCAATACCCTTGCTGATGGAAGAAGGTTTGAACTCAAAATTTCATGATTCATGGCCCCATTCATTCTTTCATGTACACGGATCAGTCGTCCTGGTCAGTTTGCAGAGAATCAGCCCCAAAGCATGATGCTGCCACCCCCATGCTTTACAGTAGGTATGATGTTCTTTGGATGCAACTCAGCATCCTGTCTCCTCCAAACACGATGAGTTTTGTTTCTACCAAACAGTTCTACTTTGGTTTCATCAGATCATATGACATTCTCCCAATACTCTTCTGGATAATCCAAAGGCCCTCTAGCGAACTTCAGTCGGGCCGGGACATGTACTGAGTCTGACTTAAGCAAGGGGACACGTCTGGCACTGCAGGATGTGCGTCCCTGGCGGCATAGTGTGTTACTGATTGTATCCTTTATTACGGTGGTCCCAGCTCTATGCAGGTCATCTACTAGGTACCCCCATATGGTTCTGGGATTTTTGCTCACCGTTCTTGTGATCATTTTGACCCCACAACGTAAGATCTTGAGGGCAACCCCGGATCGAAGGAGATTATCAGTGGTCTTGTATGTCTTCCATTTTCTTATTATTGCTCCCACAGTTGATTTCATCACACCAAGCTGCTTGCGTAGTGCAGATTCAGTCTTCCCAGCCTGGTACAGGGCTACAATTTTGTTTCTGGTGTCCTTCGACAGCTCTTCACCATAGTGGAGGTTGGAGTGACACTGAGGTTGTGGACAGGTGTCTTTTATACTGATAACAAGTTCAAACTGGTGCCATTACTACAGGTAATGAGTGAAGGACAGAGGAGCCTCTTAAAGAAGAAGTTACAGGTCTGTGAAAGCCAGAAATCTTGCATGTTTTTAAGTGGCCAAATACTTATTTTCCACCATAATTTGCAAAATAAGTCTTCCCAAATCAGACAAGGTGATTTTCTGGATTTGTTTTCTCATTTTGACTCTCATAGTTGTGGACTACCTATGATGTCAATTACAGGACTCTCTCATCTTTTTAAGTGTGAGAACTTGCAAAAATTACTTTTTTCCCCACTGTATTTCCCCGAATCTGCTCGACTTGAAGTCCTCAAACTTGTCCGTGATTCTAAATTTGTAGGACACCCTGGGGTCATGAAATCGCAAGAACTACTGATTCGTTGTTTTTGGTGGCCTAATTGTAGGAAGAATGTGAGAACATGTTTCCTACTATTTAACATGTGTACGGAACAAGGCACCACGGTCTTCACCTTTAGGACTATTTCAACCTCTTCCAGTTCCATCCAGGCCTTGGGGTTCAATCTCAATGTATTTTATTGTGGACTTCCCTCCCTCTAATCAAATGACTGTTATCCTTGTTGTAGTGGATCGGCTCACAAAGATGGCCCATTTAATTCAAACTAAAGGGATTCCTACAGCTGAACAAACCACAGAATTAATGGTCAAAGAGATATCTAGGCTGCATGGAATTCCTGACAATGTGATTTCTGATAGTGGTGTTCAGCTTACACTAAGAGTTTGTAAAAGCTTCTGTACAGCTTTAGAAGTTTCTGTCAATTTGTGTACTGCCTTCCACCTACAATTCAATGGCCAGACTTAAAGAACTGACCAAACTCTTGAACAATACCTACGATGTTTTATTTCTTACAAGTGTGGTGTGACTGGTGGTCGCGTGGTTAATGGAAGGTATGTGTCACTGGGATGGCATCTCCCTGTGATGTAACCCGGAGTGTTTTCTTAAGAAGTTGTTCACATTTGGGTCCGGGCTACGGGTAGCTTTGAGAGTTGGGAGGGTCGGGCTACCCATGTACCACATACTGTGGTGAGGGGGCTCACTGTACCCCGTTTTGTCTGAAGACATGTGTGTGGTTGTGAATCTGCAGGACCTGTGATGAGGTCATGATCATGTGACTAGCCATGTGGTAGGTAACTGCGAGTGGTTACAGGCTATCTAAGGCAGGTGTACTGCACATGGTAGGGAGTGTGTTGGAGACTGTCAGCCCAGACAGAGCTCCCATGTTCCAGGCTCGGACGTCGCATAGCCTGGGGAAGCCGTTCCGGCGAGTCCGAGCCAAAAGGAGCAGACGGTCTTGAAAACTGTGTGATACTGACCGGGGTCAGAGAGAAATGTGTACAGGATGCTTCTGCGGTAAGAGGGATCTGGGAACCTGCGTGGCCAACAGGTAACGGTCTTGAAAACCGTGTGATACTGACCGGGGTCAGTGAAAGACTGTGTGAGAAGTGGCTATAGGGTGCTCCTGAGGATAAGAGGTACCCGGGAACCTGTACGGCCGACACCAGCAGGTAACGGACAGGTGTCCGTGTTATACTGACCGGAGTCAGTGAGAAGTATTTTCAGTGAGAGACTGTATCTGTATTCATGTGCTAAAGCTGAATGTTTAACAGACAGTGCAAATTGGCTGCTGGAACTGTCTTAGTAATAAACTGAATGGCTTCATTTTAAACCCTGAGCGTGCCAGTGTTTACCTCAAAGACCTGCAAAGTGAGTAATCCCCGTCCACTCACATGGTGGAACATTACAATTGGTGCTAGAATGCTGGCAGCGGTCCAAGGAGCATGCATGCAGGTGTTTTGCTGTGGATCAGTGGGTCCATGAATTTTTTCTTTTTTTTTTCTCTTCCCAACTTGCTGTGGCTCAGTGGGGTCATGAAGTTTTTTTTTTCTCAAGTCTGCTTGTGGTGGCTCGGTGGGGCAACGAAGGTGACAAGCATCTTGCTGTAACTCGACGGGGTTACGAAGATTGCTGTGGATCGGCGGGTCCACGAAGACGGCGCAGCAGGAGTATGCACGGACTTGTGGCAATGGGAGCTGCAGTTGCAAGTTGCAGCAAGAGGTTCTGCAGCAGCAGGAGCTGCAGTGACAGTCGTAGCGGCTTGTGAGCGGCAGCCGGAGGTGCCGGTGATTTATGGCTACAGCAGGAGCTGTGGCACTGCCAACAGGAGCTGGTGTGTAGTAAGAGGTTATCAGAGTGTTCAACCTTTTAAAGGGCCAGTACAAGCCCGAAAGACATAAACTGGACTGTGTGAACTTGGTCATGAGAGTGCCATGGGGGAGTCCATGGAGTGTACCCCAGAGAGGGGTGGTGTCCCTAAACAGGGTGGTGTCCCAAAAAAGGGGGTGTGTTATGAATGGGTCACCGAGGAGAAAAAAAACAAAACAAGCTAAGCCACAGAAAACCAGAGAAGTTGGTAACCACGCAGATTGCAGATCCCTGATCTTACCACACAACTAGCAGTAGCCATGGAGCGTGCCTACGATGTTCCTAGACGCCTCGTCACGGCCAGAGGACTACATAAGCCTAAAGCAAGAAAAGGGAAAACTAACTGCCCCAGAGCAGACCCCAAAGGAATAGATAGCCCCCACACATGTATTGACGGTGAAACAAGATGAAGGCACAAACACAGGCAGGAAAATAGGCTGAGCAAATGATGGGGCCCAAACTAACTAGACAGGAAAGGAAAGGCAAGTCACTGTCTGCAACCTGCAAAAAACCCTACAACAATAATGTCCAACACTTCTGATAGCAAAATGAACCCTGAAGTCACTAGACTTCTCCCACTATATCAGCACTCTGGAATATTCTGAGACAGAGCAAAAAGAGACCGAACTAGTAAGGGACAAAAAGCCAATTGGCAAAATACTGATAACTAAGAGTGGAAATTCAGCTCAGCCCCCAGCCGGGGCTGGCAGACCACACAAATAACTGAATAGACCAACAAAATCTAGTGTGAACATTAGCAGAAAAACTTAGCTTTAGATGACTGGAACAGAGCTCAAAACCAAGAGCTGACAAGCCAGAAGGAATCACCAGCAACTGAATAGGGCATCAGCTGTCTTAAATCCAATCTGAGAATCCCGAGATCCAATCATCATCCCCATCCTCAGGTGGCAGATCTCCACCAATCAAACCAGCCACACCACCTCCCGACACCACCAGAGGGAGTTCAGAAGGGGAACCAGAGAATGAACTCACAATAGGGGTGGTAACCCAAAACAGCGATGGGTGCCAAAAAAGGGGTGGAATCCCAAAAGGGGATAGTGGCCCAAAAAGGGTGGAGTCCTGTTATGAATGAGTCACCGTAGGAGGCAAAAGCAGAAATACAAGCTAAGTCCAGAAAACCAGAGAAGTTGGCAACTATCAGATTGCAGACCCCTGAACCTATCAACACAACTAGCAGTAGCCGTGGGGGGTTCCTATGATGCCCTAGACCCCTCGATCACAGCCGGAGAATTACATAGGCCTAAAGAAAGAAAGGGGAAATCTAAACTGCCCCAGAGCAGACCCCAAAGCAATAGGCAGCCCCCAACATATAATGACGGTGAAGCAAGATGAAAATACTAACACAGACAGAAAGATAGACTGAGCAAAGACGGGGCCCAAAACTACCTAGATAGGAAAGGACAGGAAGGCTGCTGTCTGCAATCTGCCAAAACCCTATCAAAGACATAAGCCAACAAGCTGATATGAAAAAGGCCCTGAAGCAGCTAGGCTTCAAAAACTAAATCAGCACTCAGGTATTTTCAGAAGACAGAGCTAAATGAATTCAGCACACCCCAGCAGGGAATGGCAGAAATCCAGAAAAACAAAGCAAAACAAAGTCAAAGCACAAAAGCAAAAGGCCGAGCAGCAAACTTAGAGGAGCAGGACTTCAGCAAACTTTAGAGGAGCAGGAATTCAGACTGGTCTCCAAGGATCCCACAGAGAAGCACCCGCAGGGCAGAAGGGCGTCGGCAGCCTTATATCCAGTCAGTAACTCCACTCAGCCAGTCATCATCATCAGCCTCAGGTGTTTGATAATCAGGCTCACTACCTTTCTTTACCAGAAGAGGGAGTTCCTCGGGCCTCAGTAATGAAGGGGAAAATGAACTCACAACAGTACCTCCCCCTTGAGGAGGGGTCACCGAACCCTCAACTACGCCACCAGGGCGATCAGGGTCAGCCCGATGAAAGGCACGCACCAATCTTTTGGCATGAATATCAGAGGCAGAGACCCAGGAATTATCCTCCTGACCATAACCCTTCCACTTAACCAAATACTGGAGTCTCCGTCTAGCCAGACGGGAATCCAGTACTTTCTCTACCTCATATTCCATGTTACCTTCAACCAATACAGGGTCTGGAGGTGCCACCCCCGGAACAACAGGTTCAACAAACCTCTTCAACAAAGATTTATGGAACACATTATGGATTTTAAATGTGACAGGAAGAGCCAAACGAAAAGAGACCGGATTAATAATCTCCACAATCTTGTAAGGTCCAATAAATCTAGGCTTAAACTTAGGAGAAGCCACCTTCATAGCAATATTTTTTGATGATAACCACACCATATCACCAACCTTAAACTGGGGACCAATGGTCCTATGTCGGTTGGAAAACCGCTGGGCCTTTTCCTGGGAGAGAGATAACTTATCCACCACTTGGTCCCAGATCTGGTGCATTCTCTCCACCACAGTGTCAACACCTGGGCAGACAGAGGGCTCCACCTGCCCTGAAGAAAATCGAGGATGAAACCCAAAGATACAAAACAAAAGTGACATCAAAGTGGCAGAACTAGCTCTATTATTTAAAGCAAATTCGGCCAAGGGCAAAAATGAAACCCAATCATCCTGCTCAGCAGAAATAAAACATCTCAAATATGACTCCAAGGTCTGGTTTGTTCTCTCTGTCTGCCCATTGGTCTGAGGGTGAAAAGCAGAGGAGAAGGACAACTGAATTCCCAGCCTGGAACAGAAAGTTCTCCAAAATCTAGACACAAACTGGACTCCTCTGTCAGATACAATGTTCTCAGGAATCCCGTGCAAACGAACCACCTGTTGTAAAAACAGGGGCACCAACTCAGAGGAAGACGGCAACTTAGGGAGTGGTACAAGATGAACCATCTTAGAGAACCTATCACAAATCACCCAAATAACAGTCATCCTCTGAGAGACAGGCATATCAGAGATGAAATCCATTGAAATATGGGTCCATGGCCTCTTGGGGACAGGCAAAGGCATCAACAACCCACTAGAGCGAGAACACGATTTAGACCGGGAGCACATCCCACAGGACTGCACAAAATTCCTGACATCACGAGACAAGGAGGGCCACCAAAAAAAACGACTCACCAGATCTCTAGTACCAAAAATACCTGGATGACCAGCCAAAGCAGAGCAATGAGCTTCAGACATCACTCTCTTCTTCCACTGGTCAGGAACATACAACTTTCCACTGGGACAACACTCAGGTTTGTCCTCCTGGAACTCTTCCAGAGCACGTCTCAAATCGGGCGAGATGGCAGAAAGAACTACCCCTTCGCCTAAGATGGTAGCAGGCTTGGTCACCACAGGACAATCAGCAAGGAAGCTCCTAGAGAGGGTGTCTGCCTTGACAATCTTTGTTCCAGGAAGAAAAGAAACCACAAAATCAAAACGTGTAAAAAACAAGGCCCACCTAGCCTGTCTAGGGTTCAAGCGCTTAGCCGACTCTAGGTAAATGAAATTCTTGTGGTCAGTGAGGACCACGACTTGATGCTTAGCTCCCTCCAACCAATGTCTCCACTCCTCAAATGCCCATTTCATGGCCAACAGTTCCCTATTCCCCACATCATAGTTACGTTCAGATGGAGAGAACTTTCGGGAAAAGAAAGCACAGGGATTCATTTTAGATGTTACAGGATCCTTTTGGGACAAAACAGCTCCTGCACCAATCTCAGAAGCATCCACCTCTACCTGGAATGGAAGTGAGACATCAGGTTGCCGCAAAACCGGGGCGGAGGTGAATCTTCGCTTCAGCTCCTGAAAGGAAGAAACAGCCTCCGGAGACCAATTTAACACATCAGCACCCTTTTTAGTCAAATCAGTCAATGGCTTGGCAATACTAGAAAATTTTCCTATAAATTTCCGATAAAAATTAGCAAAACCCAAAAACTTCTGGAGGGCCTTCAAAGAAGTGGGCTGAACCCAATCGTGAATGGCCTGTACCTTGGCCGGGTCCATTTCAATAGTTGACGGGGACAAAATAAATCCCAAAAAAGAAATCCTCTGTACTCCAAAAAGGCATTTAGATCCTTTGACATACAGGGAATTCTCCCTCAAGATCCGGAACACAGTCCGATTATGTTCCACATGAGAATCCCAATCCTTGGAGAAGATCAAAATATCATCCAAATAGATAATCAAAAATTTATCGACAAAATCTCGGAAAATATCGTTCATGAAGCACTGGAAGACAGAAGGGGCATTAGTGAGCCCAAAAGGCATCACCAGGTACTCAAAATGTCCCTCCGGAGTATTAAACGCTGTCTTCCATTCATCCCCATGCTTAATGCGAATAAGATTATACGCCCCCCTGAGGTCAAGCTTGGTAAACCAGCAAGCACCTTTAACTCTGGAGAATAGATCAGAAATCAGGGGTAACGGATACTGATATTTAACAGTAATTTTGTTGAGGGCACGATAATCAATACAAGGTCTTAATGATCCATCCTTTTTGGCTACAAAAAAAAAAACGGCACCTAAGGGTGACGAGGATGGTCTAATATGACCCTTCTCCAACGCCTCCTTAATATAGGATCGCATAGCCTCGTGCTCGGGTACAGATAAATTGAAGAGCCGACCCTTGGGAAATTTACACCCCGGGCTCAGTTCAATAGCACAGTCATAACTCCTATGAGGAGGCAGAGACGCAGACTCATTCTCACTAAATACATCATAAAAGTCCGCCAAATAATCAGGAACATCATGCGACTGAGGAGAGGTGGAAAACACCGGAGCCTCACTAAAGGCACACCGACAACCCCAACTCACCACAGACACAGATTTTCAATCCAAAACTGGATTATGAATCTGTAACCAGGGAAACCCCAGAACAATAGTATCATGCAGATTATGCAACACCAAAAATCTGCAATTTTCTTGATGGTCTGTGGCGACCCGCATTACCACCTGGGTCCAAAACTGGGGTTTATTTTTAGCCAAAGGAGTAGCATCAATCCCCCTCAAAGGGATAGGCGTCTGCAGAGGTGTCATCGGAAATCCACAACGTTTAGCAAAATCCAAGTCCATTAGGTTTAGGGCTGCTCCCGAATCCACAAAAGCCTTGGCGGAAAATGTGGACAGGGAGCAGATCAGAGTAATAGCCAGAAGAAACTTAGGTTGAACACCCCCAACAGAAAACGTGTGTGCAAAGCGTTTCTCTCGTTTAGGACAGACAGAAATAATATGCGAGGCATCTCCACAGAAAAAACACAACTTATTACGCCTTCTGAACTCCTGACGCTGCTCTCTGGAAAAAACTCTATCACATTGCATAGGTTCAGACATTTGTTCAACAGGTGGCAACACCTCTCGTGCAGCTTTGCGTTCGCGCAAACGCCGATCAACCTGAATGGCTAATGACATAGAATCGTCAAGACCAGAGGGAACAGGAAATCCCACCATAGTATTTTTTACGGCTTCTGACAACCCCTTCCGAAAGAGAGCAGCCAAGGCATTATCATTCCAGGTAGTAAGTACTGCCCACTTTCGGAATTTTTGACAGTACAATTCTGCAGAATCACGACCCTGGCTCAATGCCAGCAGGGTCTTTTCAGCCTGATCAATGGCATTAGGTTCGTCATACAACAACCCCAAAGCTTGAAAGAATGCGTTCACATTAGTCAGAATAGGATCATCTGGTTTCAAAGAAAACGCCCAATCCTGGGGATCGCCACGCAGCAAAGAGATGACAATTTTAACCTGCTGCGCGGAGCTCCCTGACGAGTTAGGCTTCAAGGCAAAAAATAATGTACAATTATTTTTGAAATTCAAAAATTTAGACCGATCCCCAAAAAATACATCAGGTGTAGGAATCTTTGGTTCAGCAGCATGTGAATGAGCAAGGTAGGCGGAAATTCCCCGCACTTCTGCAGCGAGCTGCTCCACATGATCAGACAATTGCTTTATCTCCATTGAGAGAAAAAAAAATTCCCCCTACGGCCTCAGAGACATAGAGGAAAAAATATACACACTTTTTTTTTTTTTTTTTTTACAATTCTTTCCTGCTATTGAGTACCCTAGAATCTGCAGTATGGCGGGTGATTCTGTTATGAATGAGTCACCGTAGGAGGCAAAAGCAGAAATACAAGCTAAGTCCAGAAAACCAGAGAAGTTGGCAACTATCAGATTGCAGACCCCTGAACCTATCAACACAACTAGCAGTAGCCGTGGGGGGTTCCTACGATGCCCTAGACCCCTCGATCACAGCCGGAGAATTACATAGGCCTAAAGAAAGAAAGGGGAAATCTAAACTGCCCCAGAGCAGACCCCAAAGCAATAGGCAGCCCCCAACATATAATGACGGTGAAGCAAGATGAAAATACTAACACAGACAGAAAGATAGACTGAGCAAAGACGGGGCCCAAAACTACCTAGATAGGAAAGGACAGGAAGGCTGCTGTCTGCAATCTGCCAAAACCCTATCAAAGACATAAGCCAACAAGCTGATATGAAAAAGGCCCTGAAGCAGCTAGGCTTCAAAAACTAAATCAGCACTCAGGTATTTTCAGAAGACAGAGCTAAATGAATTCAGCACACCCCAGCAGGGAATGGCAGAAATCCAGAAAAACAAAGCAAAACAAAGTCAAAGCACAAAAGCAAAAGGCCGAGCAGCAAACTTAGCTTTAGAGGAGCAGGAATTCAGACTGGTCTCCAAGGATCCCACAGAGAAGCACCCGCAGGGCAGAAGGGTGTCGGCAGCCTTATATCCAGTCAGTACCTCCACTCAGCCAGTCATCATCATCAGCCTCAGGTGTTTGATAATCAGGCTCACTACCTTTCTTTACCAGAAGAGGGAGTTCCTCGGGCCTCAGTAATGAAGGGGAAAATGAACTCACAACAGAGTCCCAAAAGGGCATGGTATCACAAAAGGGAGTAGTTGCCCAAAAAGGGTTGGAGTCCCAGGGAATGGTGGCCCAAAAGGGGTGGAGCATCCCGACGTAAAAAGGGTGGTGCAGATGAACTGTTGCCAGGGGCAAATGTACTATATGTGTCCTGTCTGCCTTGTGAACTATCCACCTGGCACGATGCTACGGGCATGTGCCCTACAGATAAATAATGAAGATGTGGTTGGTCTGGTCGACCCTGGGAGCCCGGTGACTCTAGTGAGGGTTGCACCTGAGGGATTTGAAATCCCCAGTAGAAAGGTCAGGGTCACATGCAACCACGGGGGCACTAAGGATTATCCAGTGGCCAGGGTTGCCTTTGAGACAGGTCGGGACATTGCGGGACAGGATGTCGCTATAATCCTGAATTTGTCTTGTCCAGTGGTTATAGGCCAGGACTCTAAACTGTTCTCCAACTTGTGGGAGAGGGGAGTACCTCTACAGCAGGAGGATGGAGGCCTCTCTACTGTTAGAGTGGCATGTATTGAGACAGTGACGCCTCCTAAAGTGGACAGGTCAGATGTAGAAGTGACCTACTCAGATGTAGATGTAGAGATGTAGAGTCTGACCAACTCAGGGACTTAACAGAGGGGTCCGACACCGTTAGAAGTGGGGACTGCTTGTTCAAGGATGACCGATCGAGTGGTGGTGACTCCCATTCAGATGGTGACACAAGAGGAAAGGGTGCGTCTCCCCAACTTACGGACCTGATGTCTCTTGACATGTACCACAGAATGACTGATAGTGATGTGGTAGATAAAACGTCTGGAATGGACACCCAGTTAGAGGGTAACTTCATTCTACTGTGGGCTGTGACTCAGACTCTGGGGGTGACTGTGACTCTAAGATAGAAAGGGAGTACAGTGATGAAGGTACAATAATTCGAGAGGCATGTGTGTGGTTGTAAATCTGCAGGACCTGTGATGAGGTCATGATCATGTGACTAGCCATGTGGTAGGTGACTGGGAGTGGTTACAGGCTATCTAAGGCAGGTGTACTGCACATGGTAGGGAGTGTGTTGGAGACTGTCAGCCCAGACAGAGCTCCCATGTTCCAGGCTCAGACGTCGCATAGCCTGGGGAAGACGTTCCGGCGAGTCCGAGCCAAAAGGAGCGGACGGTCTTGAAAACTGTGTGATACTGACCGGGGTCAGAGAGAAATGTGTACAAGATGCCTCTGCGGTAAGAGGGATCCGGGAACCTGCGTGACCAACAGGTAACGGTCTTGAAAACCATGTGATACTGACCGGGGTCAGTGAAAGACTGTGTGAGAAGTGGCTATAGGGTGCCTCTGTGGATAAGAGGTACCCGAGAACCTGTATGGCCGACACCAGCAGGTAACGGACAGGTGTTGTGTCAGTGTTATACTGACCCACCCCGGTCAGTATAACACAGACACAACACCTGTACGTTATCTGCTGGTGTCGGCCATACAGGTGAGAAGTATATTCAGTGAGAGACTGTATCTTTATTCATGTGCTAAAGCTGATTGTTTAACAGACAGTGCAAATGGCTGTTGGAACTGTCTTAGTAACAAACTGGATGGCTTCATTTTAAACCCTGAGCGTGCCAGTGTTTACCTCAAAGACCTGCAAAGTGAGTAATCCCCGTCCACTCAAATGGTGGAACGTTACAGAAGGGTAACAAAAAAGAAGGGGGTCGGTCACAAATAACTCGTACTTCCTATCAAACAATAGACCCAAACAGAAAATGGAAGTAAAGAGCGAACTTTACTTCCATTTTCTGTTCGGGTACTTTATTTCTTACAGGATGACTGGGTGAACTATTTACCAACAGTAGAATTTGCCTATAATAACTCCAAATACAGTTCTACACCCCAAAATTCATTTTTTGTTAACTATGGCTTGCATCTGGTATTTATTTCTAATCTCCCATTGAATACTTTGGTTCCTGCTGTTACTGACAGACCTACAAAGTTGCAGACAGCTCAGGAAGAACTAGTTGAGATGTTACAAAAGGCCCAAGATGATTACAAAGGAACAGCAGATAAACATTGCAAAGCCCCTCCTACCCTTCTGGTTGGTGACAAGGTTTTACTATCTACAAGAAATCTGAAAATGAATGTACCATCTTCTAAACTGCATCAAAAATTCATAGGACCTTTTTAAATTTCTGCACAAATTAAGACAGTTGCTTTCCATTTAAAACTTCCTAACAGCCTGAAAATTCACCCTGTGTTCCATGTATTCTTACTCAAACCATTTAATGAGAACCTGTTTCCAGGAAGGACTCAGCCACCTCCTCCACCAGAAAAAATCCATGGTGAAGAAAAGTACATTGTGGATAAAATTCTGGACTCTAGAAGATTTAGAGGAAGATTACAATTTTTGGTGTAATGGAAGGGTTACAGACCAGAAGATAATTCATGGTAGCTAGAGGGCAATGTCCATGCACACAGGCTTACAAAAGCCTTTCATCAGAGAAGCCAGCACCTGAGATGTCCAGAAGCCATCCAGGAAGGAGGTGAGGTCTGTCAAGACTCGAACACAGCAGCTCTTGTGTCCAGGCGGCAGCTCTTCCCTTTGAGGTATTCAGTTTGCTAGACAGTTCCTTGCTAACGCAGATACTAGTACCTATGTTGTTCCTGATTGTCTACACCTTAGTTCCTGATTGTCTCCACCCTGCGTTCCTGATTAGCTCAACCCTGTGATCTCCTGATTGAATACCCTACTTAAACCTGGCATTGCACTTCCTTGCAAAATTATAGCGCTACCTGCCTTTATTCTAGCTTGTTTCCATCTGCTACTTATCCTCAAGATTATACTGCTGCTACCGTGTACCAACTTCTGGCTATTCCTGACTACGTAACTTGTTGATCCTTTAACTATACTGCTGCTCCTGTGTACCGACTTCTGGCTATTCCTGACTATGCTACCTGCCGGTGCTGACCTTAGTGGTTTCAATACCACTACTCCAACTCAGGTCAGTACACAGTATATAACACAGTGTATGGGTAAGAGTCCCAGATAGAGGCCATTTTTATACAGCCTTGGGGTAATGAGGCCTGGATAGAGGACATTATTGTAACGCAGTGACTTGAGACTGTGGGCGCTAACCAGATCCCTAGAACTAGGGCTAGTAGCCGCAAATCATTCAGCTGAGGTGATGAAAACTAAATCTCCGAGCGTGCCAAAATACTCAGAGGACACCCTAGCATTCTCGGGGAAAACCCGAGCTACGAGTATACTCCTTCATCACTAGTTAGGATTTATCCTTCCCTTAATAATAAAGACCTTCATTTAAAAACGGCATTTCTGTTTACTTGTCTTTGTCTACTATTAAATTTGTTTGGTGATCTGAAACATTAAAGTGTGACAAACATGCAAAAGAATAGGAAATCAGGAAGGGGGCCAACAGTTCACACTACTGTATACTGTAAATACTCAAACATACAGTAAACCCATTTCACGTTTTCTTAGAGTCTTGTACTTAGCGTGTGGACATCACCTCCAGATAGTAACAAAGACGATTTAATGTCCCTACATTCAGGGTCTTATGAAGAGTATGTCAGATGCGGAAGCGGCAGGTAACTGATACTTTTAATGTAGTTAATGCAGATAATTGTGGTTTTTGTATAAAAGACAAAAGAGGGCTTACAAAAAAGAGAGCTCATGAAAAGAGAGAACTCTGGCAAACGGTATGAACTATATGTATCCACGCATTGGATTTTTTTATTGATTTCAATTGTCCGGGACAAGATGAGTGTGGGTGGCAGACTGCCAGGTGGAAAGTGGTTCCAGTCATAGCATAAAATATCTTATAGAAAGATTAGAAAAGACAGCAGCCTCACTTCATATAGAAGACCATCTAGCCTCCACCTTTCTTGCATTAGCCAATCTCTCAAGTCTCACAACTGATTCCTTTTCCATATCTCATTTTTACTACCTAGTGGTGTTGTTTACTCACCTTCTATAAGCCCTGACAGTTTTAAATGTTTGGCAGCACTCTGAAAAAGTGCTGTGCAGTCCTCCACAATGGAGAACACTTCATAACAATCACCTCCATTATAATTGCAAATTAATCCATCAAAGTGAATCTATGCTACATATAAATGACAATTGCTGAGATCAAGCTTGACTTCTCTACTGGTGAAGAACATGTTAAATAGACTGCTCTAATAGATGACCCAGTGAGATGTCTTCTGGCTCATATGGGTCACTATGACAGGGGAAAATAATGTGTTTCACTACAAGTGATATTCATAAGTTCTAATTTTCTCTATGAGATCTCAAGACATTGCCATTAATATGCTGCAAAGTTTCATCAGAGTCTGGAAATCTATCCACCTCCTTCTTAGCATGGGTGATGCTCATATACTACCTTGACACACCCCTTACCTTTTCTTTGGTACATAGTACAAAATGGTTATAAACTGGCAGTGACATCAGACAAATATGGCTCTCAACAAACCTGTCATTAATCATTAACTGATTAAATACTCCATAACCATTCAGAGGTGGAATCTGTAAATGGCACTCATAGCAACATTTATTAGACATTTCCCTGACTACATCTCAGCTGTCTCTCGGCAATGAAGACAATCCTCAGAATCAATTTTCCACCACATACTAGAAACCAGCATGACAAAATGGAGCAGTATTATAGTAGTTATATTCTTGTACATAGAGGACAGTATTATAGTAGTTATATTCTTGTATATAGGGGCAGTATTATAGTAGATATATTCTTGTACATAGGAGCAGTATTATAGTTGTTATATTCTTGTACATAGGAGCAGTATTATAGTAGTTATATTCTTGTACATAGGAGCAGTATTATAGTAGTTATATTCTTGTACATAGGAGCAGTATTATAGTAGTTATATTCTTGTACATAGGAGCAGTATTATAGTAGTTATATTCTTGTAAATAGGGGGCAGTATTATAGTAGTTATATTCTTGCATATAGGGGGCAGTATTATAGTAGATATATTCTTGTACATAGTGGCAGTATTATAGTAGTTATATTCTTGCACATAGGGACAGTATTATAGTAGTTATATTCTTGTACAGAGGAGCAGTGTTATAGTAGTTATATTCTTGTACATAGGGGCAGTATTATAGTAGTTATATTCTTGTACATAGGCGGCAGTATTATAGTAGTTATATTCTTGCACATAGGGACAGTATTATAGTAGTTATATTCTTGTACAGAGGAGCAGTATTATAGTAGTTATATTCTTGTACATAGGGGCAGTATTATAGTTGTTATATTGATGTATATAGTATGTATAAACAAAATTAATAATTTTCTCTTGCCTTAAAAAACTGATTTTCTTTATCTAGCAGTTGTGTGACTGGCACAATATGGGTAGAGATAATCTTACATGACAATTTAGCAGGGGCAATATTCTTCATTACTCAGCATTTGGAGTGTGTCAGCAAGGCGATTGCAAAAAAATTCATAATTTTCTTTTGCCTTAAAAAACTGTGTTTCTTTATCTAGCAGTTGTTCAACTGGTGCAATCTGGGTAGAGATAATCTTACGTGACAATTTAGCCGGGGCAATAATCTTCACTACTCTGCTGTTGGAATGTGTCAGCAAGGCAATCGATATGGAATACAAGTTTCACCATTGCACAATGTGCCAGGTTTTCACAAAGTACAAAACATTACCCACGTGGGGTATACATACATGACCAATAAGTACTTGTTGCAGGAGGAGGGAGAGGAGGAGGAGGAGATTTCATGAACAAAATGAGTTTGGATGGTAAGAGATGAATCTTAAGACAACTTCCCGAAAAAAAATATCTAGGCTGCTTTTACATCACTTGCTGTTATTCGTAGGGCTTACAAATGCACAGTAAATCCAGCCCTTGTTCAATTTTAGAAGAGTCAGCCTGTCTGCATTTTCCGTTGACAAGCGTTTGTGCCTATCCGTTATGATTGCACCAGCTGAACTAAAAACCCGCTCAGACAACAGACTTGCAGCAGGGCATGGCAGCACCTCCAAGGTGTAGAAGGTGAGGCTGGGCCAATTGTGGAGCTTGGACAACCAAAAGTTAAAGAGCACTGAAGAATAAGGAAGGATGCTGGCATGGTAACTTAAGTAGTGCTTCACCATCTTGGTCAACTTCTCCCTCCTCGGCATAGTTACACCCACCTATAACCCTTGCTGATGTGACGGTCTCATGAAAAGGGCCCAGTTGGTGGACATTCCCCGCCCCCCAGTGTGCGTGGCCTTCCCCTGTAATCTTTGTGGGTGAAAAGAGCCGGTACCTCTGCCAGCAGCTTTGCCTATGGGTAATATTTTTAGCAAGTCTTCCACAATGGCCCTTTGGCATGCATGCACTGAAAATGTCCCATCTTCCTCTGCCATGAGAGAAGCAAATTTCTTCTTGTACCGTGGGTCAAGAAAGGTGCACAGCCAGTAATTCATGGTGGACAAAATGTATTTCACGCAAGAGTCTTGGGAAAGGCATCTGGACATGAACTCTGCCATAAGTGGCAGACTACAAAGAGGCAAACGTTCAATGTCCTCACCAGGAAAAACACTAACCATGCTCTCCACCTAATGACGTATAGCCTCCTCCTCCTCTTCAGGCCATCCATGCTGGACCGGCATGAAGCTGGGATTGGGAGTCCGCTCTGTAGCGCAGACCAAAAACTCCTGTTCCTCCTCATCCTACTCCTCCTTCTCCTGTTCCTTGTCATCACCCAATGTGGCTTGAGAATATTGTGTGAAGCTGGGCTGTGTGGTATCAGCCACTGTAAAATCTTGCCCCATAGCCACCTGCTCGGCATTCAAAGTTTACTCTTTGAGATTCTGCAGCGATTGTTTTAATAGGCACAGCAGCGGGATATTACGCTAACAAAAGCGTCATCAGCACTCACCATCTTGGTGCAGTACTCAAAATTTTGAAGAACCTCACAAATGTCATCGATCTACACCCACTTGGCAGTTATGTGTGGGGGATAAGTGTTACTCTGACAGGCATTGAGAAGCTGGAATTCAGACACTGCTCCTGCTGCTCACTAAGCTTTGCCAACACATGAACCGCCTACCGCCTCAACACGTTTATCTACTGTAACTATCCCTGTGTTGCCCATTCAAAATTTTCTTCATAACCAGGATCCTTGTATCTTGTTCCCACACACTTTATGCATTTAATAGCCCTCTGTGTCTGTACTTTTACACATACTGCTTGGTAACGGGTTCATGCAGAATTATATGAACACCTGATTTATTACATTATGGCTGGTCAGAATAATGAAAGCAATTGTTGCCATTCACCTTTCGTGTTTCCCCTATTTCCTCATAGATTGTAAGCTTGCGAGCAGGGCCCTCACTCCTCTTTGTATCTGTTGTTTATGTGATGATTATTATTATTCTGTAATGTCTTTTATTGTCTGTACAGGTCCCCTCTAAAATGTAAAGTGCTGCGGAATATGTTGGCACTATAGAAATAAAATGATTTATTATTATTATTAATAAAGGTCGAATTATAACGTGTGGGCAGGTCACAAATCAGTCGGTGACAAGGTAAATTAAAGCACTGCTGCAGTAAAGCTAGTCTGTCGAAAGCCTGAGATGACTTTCTAAATGTGCACTGACATTCTGTAAGTCAGGGTATGTTTTCAAAAAACGCTGTACAACCAAGTTCAGCATGTGGGCCATGCATGGAACGTGTTTACCAGCTTGCTGAGCTTTAACCCCTTTCCGACATCGGGAGCAACATTACGCCGATGTCGGACTCCTTCCCTTTGATGTGGACTATGGAGGTGAGTCCACTTCTTTCCTGGCACATGTCAGCTGTTTTGAACAGCTGACATGTGCCCGGAACAGCTGCAGGTGGCTTTGCGACCCACCCATGGCTATTAACCCGTTATATGCCACTATCAAACTCTGACAGTGGCATTTAACATGCGCTTCTGGTAATTGTGCCAGAAATCCGCCCACCCATTACTCCCGTCACATGATCGCGGGTCACCAATGGGTTGGCATGACAATCAGTGGTCTCCTGGAGACCTCTATGGTTTTCAGTGCCAGATTGCTATGAGTGCCGCTTGGTGGTCAGCACTCATAGCAAGTCAGCAATTCTGCTACATACAAGTGATCTGATCATCGCCTGTATGTAGCAGAGCCGATCGGTTTATGACAGCTTAAAATCTCCCATGACCATTGAAGCATGCCAAAAGGAAAAAAAAAGGTTTTTAAAAATATAAAAAATTTAAAAAATATATAAAATTTCAAATCACCCCCTTTCGCCCCATTCAAAATAAAACAATAAAAAAAATCAAGAATATATATATTTCATATTGCCACGTTCAGAATTGACCGATCTATCAATAAAAAAAGGATTAACCTGATTGCTAAACAGCGTAGCGAGATAAAAAGTCACAAGCCCTGAATTATGTTTTTTGGTCGCCACGACATTGCAATAAAATTCAATAACGGGCGATCAAAAGATCGTATCTGCACCAAAATTGTATCATTAAAAACGTCAGCTCGGCACGCAAAAAATAAACCCGCAGACAACCCGAGATCTTGAAAAAAGGAGACGCTACGGGTATCAGAATATGGCACAATTTTTTTTTTAAGCAAAGTTTAGAATTTTTCTTCACCACTTAGATAAAAAAGAACCTAGAAATGGTTGGTGTCTATGAACTCGTAGTGACCTTTTTTTTTTTTGCAATTTCACCGCACTTGGAATTTCTTCCCGTTTTCGAGTAGACAACATGGTAAAACCAATAGTATCGTTCAAAAGTACAACTTGTCCCACAAAAAACAAGCCCTCACATGGCAATTTTGACCAAAAAATAAAAAAGTTATGGCTCTGGGAAGAAGGGGAACAAAAAAATGAAAATGCAAAACCAAAAATACCTCTGGTCCTTAAGAGGTTAAGGCCACCACCAAGTTACACCCATAATGGCACACAACCAGACCTGGTTGGAGGTTCAGCGGGGAGAGCCGCTGAGCGGTCTATTCTTTTATCACCTTAAACAGCTTGGCTGCATTATGAGCTTTATTACCTAAACAGATGAGCTTCAGCAGAGCATGCTGCTGCTTTGCCAAGGCAGTGCTGCAGACCTCCCAGCTGGAGAGTGATGTTGAGGCTACTTTCAGTGTGGAGGAGGAGAGACAGGAATTGTAATACCAGGAGACTGAAACCCTGATGAAAGTTGGGACCGCTACACTTGGTGTGGGTAACATGTGTGATGTCCCAGCCTCTGACTCTGTCCCAAACTCCACCAGGATCAGCCAGTGTGTCATAAGGGAAATGTAGCGTCCCTCTCCACAAGTACTTGTCCACGTATCTGTGGTAAAGTACTGTGACTTTGTTGGCCACAGCACGGCAGATATTGTGTAACGCGTGTTTGCTTATGTAACGCGTTGACAGCACACCATGAAAAATAGTGTTGGATGGGAATCGAGTACCGTGGTGCTGTCACCGCCGAGAGGTCACGGAAAGACTCCCACAAGTCAAAATGGCAACATTTCCAGAGCTACCAATCTGTCAAGGTTGGTGTTTATAATTTTTGCCTGTGGGTGGGTGGATATTTCTGCTTTCTGTTAAATGTCTGGGGCAGGGACAAGTGAACGCTGCACTGGGACAACAAACTGGACATGGTTGCTGTCTGTTGTGTCTGTTTAACTGCAGGGTATGGGCAGGAGGCATCAGCGCCTTCTTACAGCAGATTTGGAAGGCCGTAACACAGAGGAAGGGGCAGTGGTTTCACCATCAGACAAAGATTTTGTACCCAGGCGTTCAGCCCACCTATTGGGTTGCTTGGCTGCCATGTTCTTTTGCATGCTGGTGGTGCTCAGGTTGGCAGTGTTCTTGCCTGTTCTTAGTTTAGTTTGGCAGATGATGCAAATTACAGTTGTTTTGTCTGAAAAAATTTCAGAAAAAAACTGCCATACAGGGGAACAACTCACTTTGTTAGCTAGCCGAGTGCAGGGGCTCTGTGGAACAGCTGACCGAGTTCTCCCTCTGGTTAAACCACTTCCTCTTCTTGCCTGTTTTTATGCTACGGATCCATCCCCATCTGCACTGCTGTGCTTGCTATGTATGCCACCGTGCCAGGTTGGATCAATGGCCTCATCATCGACCACGTCATCTTCCAATTCCTTAATCTGATCCTTTTTCTGAGTTGCGATTTTAGGCTGACCTCATAGCAACTCTGCGTCATGATTACCCTCCACCTCTTCAGACATGAATTAATCTTCCCCAACGTGGCTTTCTCCTGGTCACGGGTGCTCAAATGTTTGGGCATCACTGCACTGCACCTCCTCATGACCCTTTTTAATGGTGCATGATGAGAGGCCTGACAAATTACAAGGGAACGTAAACAGTTCCTCACAGTGGCCAGCTTTGGGGTCATATGTCTCCTGGGACTCTTGATGGTGGGAGGAAGAAGGACCAGGTTGAGGATTCAGAGGCTCAATCTCTTGGCTACTGAGACTGGACCGTGTAGAAGACTTCGTGGTGCTGCTCGTCAACACATTGGAGCCTTTGTCTGCCATCCAACCCACAGCATCCTGGCAATTGTCTGGGTTTGTCAGTGGTGTGCCATGCTTACCACATTTTGACAGGAAGCTAGAACGAGATCCAGTCACTTTCTGATCTGTAACACGGCCTTGGCGGGCACCACCATATCTACGTCCCTTAACGTCACCCTTTCTCATATTGAATGCTTTATGGTTATGAAAAAAAATTCCTGGCTTTATTTTTGACACGTACCCTCACAAAGGTGTTATGTACAAATTCAATATATCTAGCAATGTGTGGCAATTTTTTTTTAAAGATATCAGCATTATTACACACGGCAACAGCATACTCAATAAAATTAGAGATAAATAGTCACGTTTGCGTATCTCTGCAGGTTTTGCGCCAGTCGCACAACTGCTAGATAAAGATGCCCTATTTATTAAACCAATAGAAAATGTGTAGGCTTGTGCAGATTGGTCATTGGCAGTCCTGCTTTTTTCCCTTGAGGAGACTGCTTCCAAGTAAAATGAGGCTTGTACAACTTCCTGACGTGGGTTTCAGGCCTGACAGACTGACCACAATACAGGCCCTCACTTGCATATACTGTATTCAGAATTTAATTCTAATGCTTTTGGTGTCTGGTAGAATACAATTTACTGACACCGATCAAACAGCTCCCCCAATTCCTGTATTATATACACCGTACAGTGGCTTCCCCCTGCTATGACAGTTGTTCCATTGGGATCTACCAACTTTGTGACAACACGGAACTTGACTACTGAATTCAGCTTGACTGACTGGAGGAGAAAAACTAACACCTCTACTGTGACCAAGATGGAATCTGTGAGATTGGCAGGAGATGGTGAAGAAGCAAACAACAACGAAAACTGCGTCCTTCATGGGCATTGCCGTCACCTCTTGGCACCAAAACCTGCCTGTCAGTATGCCCTGGTCCACCCCTGGTGGGTGCAGATGAAGAGGAGAAAGCCTCGCCCCTTGCCACTGACCAACAATGGAGGGAAGGAGCAGCTGGAGGCAGTCCCACCTGGTGACAGGCGGGACTCAGAAGAAAACCCCAGAAGGAGCTGTGCTGTGCCATCTTGTACACTTGAACCAGCTACGATGCTGCACTTGTGCACCTGTAGCTGCCAAGGCGTGGGCCGCATCGAGTGGAGGTGGCGGCAGGAAAAAGAGAGAGCCCAGCCTCCTGAAGTCAGCGAGGAACCTGCGGAGACCCCATGTGTTCGTCTGTGGAGTTGCCTCGACCACAGTGTGTCCAGCGGATGGAGTTTGGAGTTATAACCTTTCTAGAGGTAGGATACTGGATGTGTGGCACCAGTGTTGCAGTGTCAGACCCGTGGATTGGGTGAACCAGAGCCCCCCCTGTTTGCTCAGCGGGAACCGGAACTGGCGACTGCCCAGGAGGAACTGCGACCGGAAGTTAAGAATGAACCGGCACTCCAGTCAACCACCAGGCGCGCGGGCGTTCCCGTGGAAGGAGGAAATGTGCCGGGGATCGCCGCGCCCACTTCGACCCTGGAAGGGAGGCCCTCCCCGCAAAATTCCGTCCAAGAGGCCTTCGTTCAACTTCACGTTCCCATGAGAGAGCCAATCCCTTTGCCCCTGCTGTCGGAGATCTGACCGGTTTCTCACTCAGCCACAGCTCTGGGAGCCACACATTCCAACCCGGCAGCAGAGGGTCCCTTCCCCACGCCCAGGCAGGCCACCTGGGTGGAAGGAGTGATCCATGATAAGGAGCAGCAGAAGAGGGAGGTTTGGAAAGAACTGCGGCGGCCTGGCGGGGGCACTCTGGCACGGCAACGCACTAGCAGATGTTTGGTGTATACAGACACCAACCGGGGCTACGGCTTCTTTCATGAAGAAGGAACGGAAGACAAGGTGTATGTCAATGTGGCGTCCGTTAGGTTTGGGCGATTTGCTAAACAAGGAAGACTGGGTCTCCTTCAAAGAGGACTGTCCTCACGGCTATTATGTGGTTGCGGTTGCCCACTACGACAAGGGCGACATGGGCCTCTTCCCGGTGTCAGTGCAGGCCCAAACATCAGCTAGCTCCTGGGAGCCTGACAGCGCCACGATGACGTACTATACATCTTCTGCGGCTGCAGAAATAGTATCTGAAAATGAAAGAGTGACACGCAGGGCCTGCCTTTGAAATTTGGAAAAAAGGAAAAAATGTGTTATGCTTGTTGCATCCCTATTGAAGCTGCGGGGACTGTTCCGCGTCCCTGTGGGCACTGTAGCCTCTCTGGAAGAAATTTTTCCCCCGCTCACGGTAAGAGGGAGTAGTTCGGCCTCTGGCTATGCTGAAGATGAAGCGTTGTCCACGTCAGTTATGTGTTTTTGGTATGTGATTTCAGCCTAGAGGACTGCGAGCTAGACAGAATACATGGAACCTATGGACTCTTTTGTTTCCTTACGCCCATTCTTCTGGAAAAAAGGAGAGACTGCCTTTCTAACCGGAGACCCCTGGAAAGACTGTACTCCCCTCAAGAGAAGGGGGAGTATCTCTCCTAGCACTGCTTCCTCACTTGTGGAAGGTGTGTAGGTGTCTATAACTCCTGGTGGACTGGGAACTAGGAATGTTATCTGTGCATCATGAACTTTGGTGCGTACCGGATGCAGCTTACATTAAGCCAATTGACTTGCTGGGTTTTTACAGTTAAAAAAAATTAAAAATTGTTTTTGTATCATGCCTTGGTCGAGGACGACCAAGTTTAAGGAAAGGCGGAGTGTAAAGGTGTGAGATATATTGTCCTTCTTTCTTCCCTTCCTCTAATTGCCGTTGCTTTGTTGATGTTAACATATTGCTAATATTGATAATGTATATGTTGAATGCTTGCGGTACTGCTACATATGAAGATGTATTACCGCTCATTTTACTGGTACTGCCACATTTATATATGTGTTACCATGCTCTTGAGACAGCATTTCTTAATGTTATAATGTATATATTCTAAAGTAATGTACATTGATATTTACGGTATGTACAGTTTAGGGTAAGTCAGTGCATCCTTTCTGGGGGACATTAGAGGGGGGCACTTCAGTAGTTTTTATACATAGGGTAACTGTAGTTCTGTTGTGAGCCACTAGATGGGGGCATACTAGTGGGCCTTATACAGTAGGTATAGCTGATAGGACGTTTATAGAGGATTAATTGTAGGAGGGGCTGCCGGGTAGTTAGAGAGAAGTTTGTAGGAAGTTAAGGCAGATGAGGCCAGGATGCCCTAGTGTACACACATGGGCTATAAACCCGGACAGCTTGGCAGCCACATAACATTAAATCGCTGCAGCCCACGTTACCCACGGCCACTGTGTGTCATAGCAGTGGACCAGAACAGGAAAGGAAAGACTTATCACCTGGGCAGATGCTTTTAGGGCAGGAGTCGGTTGGACTGAGCAGATGAAGGAATTTGGAGCTTTGACGAGATCGGTACAGATGGGCCGGATGCTTTACCAGAGGCATCCAAACCTGGTGACTGATGATTTTGGGTCTGGGTTGCAACAGGCAGAAGGAATTGTCATCATGGCAAGGTCAGGCCAGGAGGAAGGAACTGGGGAGCAGTCTAGGACGGTTCGGTCCGGGCGTGTACTGCACAGAAGCGACAGCCAGAAAGGGAAAGATGAGGAAACCAGTAAATGTCACGATGTACCAACTGTGGATGTAACGTGTGAAGCATTCAATAAAGAAAATGTTAAAGTTAACTTGGACTGTGTCTCCATTGCTGGGGGTCGCCTGGAAAAGGGACCGTCATCGTCTGGGAAGTGCCTAGAGGAAGCTGAACTTGGAGATGCAGGTACACTGAAGAGAAGAGAACAGTTTTCTGTAGGGGAATGACTGGACATAGATGTTGCAGTAATTCAGGTCACGACTACAGTCCTTTCCCTCCCTTACAAGTCAGAAAGGCATGTAGGCATCTTCTCCATACTATTCCCAATTAGTTTTAGCTCTTTCCCATCCATTTCAGCTTTTTTCGTATGCTCCCTGACCTGTTTGTTGGGTCCAGCAGAAAAATATTCGGCTTTCCCATTAACTTGCATTGGATTCGTTGTTCTGTACGAATACACAGAAATGATAAATTATTCATGATGATTTTCCCGAATCCAAATATTTCACTACTTTATTTGCTCATCACTAGTAATATTCCCTTTACTCATCCTAATGTTACACAATTCTGTGAATAGTTAAAAATACTCATTACACCCCTAGATTAATTCCTTAAGATGTGTAGTTTCCAAAATTCGGTAAAATGTGGGGGTTTCTGATGTTTTGGCATGTCATGGGCTCTTCAAACTTGACATGGCATCAGCAATCTATTTCAGCCAATTTAGCACTGCAAAAGTCTAATGGTGCTCCTTCCCTTCTGAGCATCCAAACAGTAGTTTTCCACCACATATGAGGTATTGATGTACTAAGGAGAAATTTCTCAACAAATTGTATGGTTCATTTTTTTCATGTTACCCTTCTGAAAATAGAAATTTTTTTTCATTTTCATGGCTCAACGTTATAAAATTTTGTGAAGCACCTGTGGGTTTAAGGTGCTCACAACACCTCTAGATAAGTTCCTTGAGGGGTATAATTTCTAAAATGGGGTCATTTGGGGGGGTTTGCACTGTTTAGGCACATTATAGGCTCGGCAAACACAACATGGCATCCGCTATCATTTCCAGTCAATTTTTGCATTAAAAAAATCAAATGGTGTTCCTTCCCTTTCGAGCCTTACCGTGCACCCAAACAGTAGTTTTCCACCACATATCAGGTATCGGGGTACTCACAAGAAATTGAACAACAAATTTTGAGGTCCATTTTTCCCGTTACCCTTGTGAAAATGCAAAATTTAGGTCTAAAGCAAGATTTTTGTGGGAAAAAAGAACATTTTCATTTTTTCCTTCCACGTTGTTTGAAGCAAAGGGTTAATACTTTTTTTTTAATGCGGTTTTGAGCAGTTTGGAGGGTGCAGTTTTTAAAATGGTGTCAATTTTCTTTTTTTGCTGTTATATAGGACCCTCAAAGTCACGTGATGTGTTCCAATTTTGGTGAAAAAATTAAAAATTGCCGATTAACTTTTAACCTTTCCAACTCTGTAACAAAAAAAATATGTCTCCAAAATTATGACAATGTAAATTAGACATGAGGGAAATGTTATATATTAACTATTTTGTGTGACATAACTCTTTCATTTGAGGGCATAAAAATTAAATTTGGAAAATTGCAACATTTTTGCAAAATTTCCGTTATTTTCATAAATAATTGCAAAAAATATTGTTCTAAATTTACTACCAGCATAAAGTGCAATGTGCTCATTGGGATAAATTGAAGCAATCCATAATTATTACCTCATAAAGTTACACTGGTCAGAATTGTAAAATTTGGCCTGGTCAGGAAGATGAAAACAGGCTCGGGATTGAAGGAGTCTGATCTGCTGGACTAATGTTTCCCTGTCCCTTTGCCTATGCGCTGCATGACATTATAGAGATACAAATTCATTACCCAGTCTCTGGGATATTGTTTTGGCTGCTGCACATATATGATGCATTTGGGTATTAATCAGAGTGGAGCGGTCATTTATTTTTCTGAATTTCTTTTAGGTTACAGGGCAGAGTCATTCTACAGTTCAGCATTTGCAAAGACTCACATGAGAGCTTTTCACTCATCAGAAAAAAATTACTATTAAAAATATCCACAATAATTCAGTCTTTTTTTTTTTATATCGGCTTTAAAATCAGAAGCTGTGACGAAGCACAAAGTAATCGAAGACATTTCTGAACAGTAAACAAGATTCATATCTTATTTTTTTAATGCCCTATGCGCATGTTTGAGTAGAAAACATTCTCTACAATTATTCAAGTCGCTTCTACACTAGCACAGCTTTCCACAAACCCCAAATGACATAGTTGAGATTTTTGCAGCAGCAGAATTGCACATAAATCTACATTATTTTGTTAAAACCGTTCTGCTCTAAGCATGGAGCAGTTACAAATAATGCATGCTAGTCCACTCCAAAGCTTTTCCTAGTGTTTAAGTTGAGCCAAGTGCACAAACCCAACAGGGGATATACTGCTGCCCGCAGGGCTGTGATCAGGCATTACTGCCTTTACTGCTGTATGGGTCCCAGTGAGCAGTGGTATAGTGTGGGGGCCTGTCTCTTGTGCTTCTGCTCACCAGGCCCCATCGTGCACTAAAATTCTGTGCGCTGCAGCACACACATCAGCGTGGGGGCCTGGGAGCTTTCTCGGAGCTCCTAGGCCATGTAACCTAGATGGCTGCCCAGCTCCTGCCCCGTTCCCTGGACTTCTGGTCAGATGTCGATGTGTACGCAATGGTGTCATCACGTATGCGCCGACATGCACAAGGACACTAGAAGCAGAGCTGCGCCTGCTGGGGATCACCTGTGAGGTAAGTATGAAAAACGTTTTTTTTTTTTATACAATGAACTAAATGGGTGAGGGAGAGGTGGAGGGAGAGGGACTGCACTCTATGAAGGGGGCTGCAAAATATGGAGGGTGGCTGAAAATGATGAAGGGAGCTGCAAATGATGAAGAAGGGCTGCAAATGCTGAAGGGGGCTGCAAATGATGAACGGGGCTGCAAATGATGAAGGGGGCTACAAATGATGAATGTGGGATGCAAATGATGAAGGTGGGATGCAAATGATGAAGGGGCTGCAAATGATGGAGGGGGACTGAAAATGAAGGGGATATGGTGTTTGTTGGGAACTGTTAATATCTGATTGGTGAGGATGTGGTAGAGAGGTTGAGTTTTTCCAAGAGTGGGAGGTGAGACTGTGGAAGGTTCAAGGTGTGGACATGGAGCTGGGGTGGAGCCTGGGCGGACTCTCAAGAGGGCCTGAAAATGTTGCCAGTATGGGGCCCTGAAGATCCTACTAGCAGCCCTGGCTGCTCGGTCTGAATAAGATGCACTCTGGTGTAAGATGGGTCTGATCTATTAAACATAGTAACATAGTTAATAAGGTTGAAGGAAGGCTTTAAGTCCATCTAGTTCAACCCATATCCTATCATAACTTGCCCTAAGATGCTGATCCAGAGGAAGGTAAAGAAAACCCATGTGGCAAACAGTAAGCTTCACATTGGGGAAAAAAATTCCTTACCGACTCCACATACGGCAATCAGACTAGCTCCCTGGATCAACGCAATATTAAGGAAACTAGTGTATATACCCTGTAATATTATACTTTTCAAGAAAGGCATCCAGTCCCTTCTTAAATTTTAGTACAGAATCACTCATTACAACATCAAATGGCAGAGAGTTCCATAGTCTCACTGCTCTTACAGTAAAAAATCCGTGTCTGTGATTTTGCTAAAACCTTCTTTCCTCCAGACTTAGAGGATGCCCCCTTGTCCCCGTCACAAGTCTGAGAGTAAAAAGAACATTAGAAAGGTCTTGGTATTGTCCCTGCATATATTTATGCATTGTAATAAGATCACCCCTAAGCCTTCGAATTTCCAAACTAAATAACCCCTAGTGTAATAACCTGTCTTGGTATTGCAGACACCCCCAGTTCCCTAATAACCTTGGTCGCTCTTCTCTGCACCCGCTCCAGTTCAGCTATGTCTTTCTTATACACCAGAGACCAGAACTGTACACAGTATTCTAAGTGTGGTCGCACTAGTGACTTATATAGAGGTAAAATTATGCTCTCCTCATGAGCATCTATGCCTCTTTTAATGCATCCCATTATTTTATTTGCCTTTGCAGCAGCTGCCTGACACTGGCCACTAAATGTGAGTTTGTCGTCCACCCATACACCCAGGTCTTTTTCAGTGACAGTTTTGCCCAGTGTTTTACAATTAAGCACATAATTATACATCTTGTTTGTTCTACCCAAGTGCATGATCTTACATTTATCCCCATTAAAGCTCATTTGCCATTTATCAGCCCAAGCTTCTAGTTTACATAAATCCTCCTGTAATATAAAATTGTCCTCCTCTGTATTGATTACCCTGCAGAGTTTAGTGTCATCTGTAAATATTGAAATTCTACTCTCTATTCCCCCTACAAGGTCATTAATAAATATGTTAAAAAGAAGCCCAATACTGGCCCCTGTAGTACCACTGCTAACCGTGACCCAGTCCGAATGTGCTCCATTAATAACCACCCTTTGTTTCCTATCCCTGAGCCAGCTCTTAACCCACTTACACATATTTTCCCCTATCTCCATTGTTCTCATTTTATGTATCAAACTTTTGTGTAGCACCTGTGACGTGGCTAAGGCTTGTATAGTCGATGGGAGATATGTGTCTCAGAGATGGCTTGTCTCCGTAATGTAAGGCAATATCATATTACTATACCTCTAATGTTCTGCAAGGACCTGTGGTGAGGTCACAATCACGTGACCAGTCAGCTGCTGGGTTCGTGGATGTGGCTATACCTTTATAACGTGGACTGCTCCTGAAACACAGAGCTGTATGTGGGGAGGACTAAGCCTCCCGTGTGTGCTGAGGCTCCAGGACTGAGTCTGAAGTAACAGACATTTGTGTTCTCTTTTTGCCTAAGCTAGAGGCTCTCTCTTTTGTTACAGTCATATGTTAAAGTTTGGGCACCCCTATTAATGTTAACCTTTTTTCTTTATAACAATTTTGGTTTTTGCAACAGCTATTTCAGTTTCATATATCTAATAACTGATGGACTCAGTTATATTTCTGGATTCAAATGAGGTTTATTGTACTAACAGAAAATGTGCAATCTGCATTTAAACAAAATTTGACCGGTGCAAAAGTATGGGCACCCTTATCTTTTTCTTGATTTGAACACTCCTAACTACTTTTTACTGACTTCCTGAAGCACTAAATTGGTTTTGTGACCTCATTGAGCTTTGAACTTCATAGCCAGGTGTATCAAATCATGAGAAAAGGTATTTAAGGTGGCCACTTGCAAGTAGTTCTCCTATTTGATTCTCCTATGAAGAGTGGCATCATGGGCTCCTCAAAACAACTCTCAAATGATCTGAAAACAAAGATTATTCAACATAGCTTTTCAGGGGAAGGATACAAAAAGTTGTCTCAGAGATTTAACCTGTCAGTTTCCACTGTGAGGAACATAGTAAGGAAATGGAAGAACACATGTACAGTTCTTGTTAAGCCCAGAAGTGGCAGGCCAAGAAAAATATCAGAAAGGCAGAGAAGAAGAAAGGTGAGAACAGTCAAGGACAATCCACAGACCACCTCCAAAGACCTGCAGCATCATCTTGCTGCAGATGTTGTCACTGTGCATCGGTCAACAATACAGCGCACTTTGCATAAGGAGAAGCTGTATGGGAGAGTGATGCGAAAGAAGCCGTTTCTGCAAGCACGCCACAAACAGAGTCGCCTGAGGTATGCAAAAGCACATTTGGACAAGCCAGTTACATTTTGGAAGAAGGTCCTGAGGACTGATGAAACAAAGATAGAGTTGTTTGGTCATACAAAAAGGCGTTATGCATGGAGGCTAAAAAACAGCATTCCAAGAAAAACACTTGCTACCCACAGTAAAATTTGGTGGAGGTTCCATCATGCTTTGGGGCTGTGTGGCCAATGCCGGCACCGGGAATCTTGTTAAAGTTGAGGGTCGCATGGATTCAACTCAGTATCAGCAGATTCTTGACAATAATGTGCAAGAATCAGTGACGAAGTTGAAGTTACGCAGGGGATGGATATTTCAGTAAGACAATGATCCAAAACATTTTGGAAGAAGGTCCTGAGGACTGATGAAACAAAGATAGAGTTGTTTGGTCATACAAAAAGGCGTTATGCATGGAGGCTAAAAAACAGCATTCCAAGAAAAACACTTGCTACCCACAGTAAAATTTGGTGGAGGTTCCATCATGCTTTGGGGCTGTGTGGCCAATGCCGGCACCGGGAATCTTGTTAAAGTTGAGGGTCGCATGGATTCAACTCAGTATCAGCAGATTCTTGACAATAATGTGCAAGAATCAGTGACGAAGTTGAAGTTACGCAGGGGATGGATATTTCAGTAAGACAATGATCCAAAACACCGCTCCAAATCTACTCAGGCATTCATGCAGAGGAACAATTACAATGTTCTGGAATGGCCATCCCAGTCCCCAGACCTGAATATCATTGAACATCTGTGGGATGATTTGAAGCGGGCTGTCCATGCTTGGCGACCATCAAACTTAACTGAACTGGAATTGTTTTGTAAACAGGAATGGTCACAAATACCTTCATCCAGGATCCAGGAACTCATTAATAGCTACAGGAAGCGACTAGAGGCTGTTATTTTTGCAAAAGGAGGATCTACGAAATATTAATGTCACTTTTATGTTGAGGTGCCCATACTTTTGCACCGGTCAAATTTTGTTTAAATGCAGATTGCACATTTTCTGTTAGTACAATATACCTCATTTGAATCCAGAAATATAAATGAGTCCATCAGTTATTAGATATATGAAACTGAAATAGCTGTTGCAAAATCCAATATTGTTATAAAGAAAAAAGGTTAACATTAATAGGGGTGCCCAAACTTTAACATATGACTGTATGTGCTGTTTTATGGGTTTATGATGCAATAAACCCCATGAACTTTAAAGGAACCTTCCTCCTGATTGTCTCCCGCTGCACCTGAGCGAGTAGAATACCTACACACCGTATCAAAAGCTTTTGAAAAGTCCATGTACACCACGTCCACTGCATTCCCTTGGTCCAGTCTGGCGCTTACCTCTTCATAAAAGCTTATCAGATTAGTCTGACAGGAACGGTCCCTCGTAAACCCATGTTGATATTGGGTCACAAGGTTATTCGTCTCCAGATACTCCAGTATAGTATCTCTTAGAAAACCCTCCAGGATTTTACCCACAGTTGAGGTTAAACTTACTGGCCTATAATTTCCAAGTTCAGTTTTTGTCCCCTTTTTGAATATTGGCACCACATTTGCTATACGCCAGTCCTGTGGTACAGACCCTGTTATTATGGAATCTTTAAAGAGTAAAAATTATGGTCTATCTATGACTGTGCTTAATTCCTGCAGTACTCGGGGGTGTATCCCATCCGGGCCCAGGGATTTGTCAATTTTAGTGATTTGTAGATGCCGCCGTACTTCCTGCTGGGTTAAGCAGGTGAAATTTAATGGAGAATTTTTATCACTGATCATGTTATCCGTCATGGGATTTTCTTGTGTAAATACTGTTGAAAAAAAGTAATTTAGCATATTGGCTTTTTCCTCATCCTCATCCACCATTTCACCCAGACTATTTTTAAGGGGGCCAACACTATCATTTTTTAGTTTTTTACTATTTATGTAGTTAAAGAATATTTTGGGATTATTTTTACTTTCTCTGGCAATGAGTCTCTCTGCCTCAATCTTTGCTGTCTTGATTTGCTTTTTACAGAATTTATTTAATCTTCTGTATTTAGTTAATGCCTCATCACTACCTACTTGCTTTAATTCTTTAAATGCTTTATTTTTATCTCTTATTGCGCCCCTTATAGCTCTATTTAGCCATAGTATTTTCCTCTTATTTCTAGCATGTTTATTCCCATATGGTATATATTGTGCACAGGTCCTATTCAGGATGCTAATAAACGTCTCCCATTTTCTTTGTGTATTTTTATGTCTCAGGATATCGTCCCAGTTAATTGCACCAAGATCATCTCTCATCCGTTGGAAATTTGCTTTCCTGAAGTTTAGTGTCCTTTTAACCCCTGTACTACACATCTTATTAAAGGATACTTGAAAACTTATTATTTTGTGATCACTATTACCCAAGTGACCCTCAACCCTTATATTTGATATGCGGTCTGGCCTGTTGGTTAATATTAGGTCTAGCAGTGGCCCCCCTCTTGTTGGGTCCTGAACCAGTTGTGAAAGGTAATTGTCTCTCATAGTTGTCAAAAACCTATTACCTTTGCTGGAACTGCAGTTTTCGGTTCCCCAATGTATTTCAGGGTAGTTGAAGTCCCCCATAATAATGACTTCTCCTTGAGTCGCAGCTTCATCTATTTGCTTTATGAGGATATTCTCCGTTGCTTCCATTATTTTTGGAGATTTATAACAAACCCCTATCAGTAATTTATTATTTTTCCCCCTCCCCTTATCTCTACCCACAGGGACTCTACATTTTCATTAGATTCACATACTGTATATTATCACGCAGGATAGGTTTTAAGGATGGTTTTCCATATAAACACACACCTCCCCCTCGCTTATTTGTACAGTCATTTCTGAACAGACTATAGCCCTGTAAATTAACCACCCAGTCATGGCTCTCATCCAGCCATGTCTCAGATATCCCCACCATGTCATAATTATGTTCCAACAACATTAACTCCAATTCCTCCATTTTGTTGGCGAGGCTTCTGGCATTAGTATACATACACTTTATGTATCTCTCTGTACCTCTATTCTTTCTTAAATTATTAACTGTTCTAACCCTACCCCCCATTCCACCCCAACCCCCAATTTCATTATTTGTGCCCAGGTCTCTATCTGTACTGTCTTCCCCTCCTATAAAAGGAATACCCTCCCCCTCGTCCCTAGTTTAAACACTCCTCCAACCTTCTAACCATTTTCTCCCCCAGCACAGCTGCACCCTCCCCATTGAGGTGCAGCTCCTCCCTAGCGTAGAACCTGTAGCCAACTGAGAAGTCGGCCCAGTGCTGCAGGAACCCAAACCCCTCCTTCCTACACCAATTCCTGAGCCACTTATTAACCTCCCTAATCTCCCGTTGCCTCTCTGGCGTGGCATGTGGTACAGGAAGTATTTCCGAAAATACCACCTTGGAGGTCCTTGCTTTAAGCTTACAGCCTAATTCCCTGAAATCATCTTTAAGGACCTTCCACCTACCTCTATCTTTGTCATTTGTGCCAGTGCACACCATGACCTCTGGATCCGCACCAGCCCCTCCCAGTAATCTGTCAACCCGATCATGTGTCGGACTCGAGCGCCAGGAAGACAGCGCACTGTTCGACGATCCCTATCTTTATGACAGATTGCCCTATCTGTTCCCCTAATAATTGATTCCCCCACTACCAGCACCAGTCTGGCCTGACCTGCTCTCCTATTTCCCCCCTTACTGAAGCAGACACTCCTCCGGCTTTCAGAGGACATGCCTTGCTGCAGTAGTAGTACTCCTGCACTGATACTCCCCTCATCTGCCAACTTAGCAAACTTATTGGGGTGTGCCAGATCAGGACTAGCCTCCCTGGTGCTCTTCCCTCTACCCTGTCTTCTAACTGTCACCCAGCTAGCTGCTTCACTGTCCTGCAGCTCCAACCTAGCATCCCCCTCATCTATCCCATTGAGCGTTTGCTCAGTGAGCAGAAAACTCCTTTCCATATTGTCTATGGATCTCAGTGTTGCCAGTTGCACATTTAGATCCAGTATCTGGGCTTCCAAATGCACAACGTGCTCACATCTCCCACAGCAGTTTGCGCCCTTGACAGGCTGTTCAAGGATTTCATACATGCGGCAAGACGTACACTGGATGGCATTGGCAATAGTGGAGCACATCCTAATGGGGATTGCATCAGACAGAAAAGATAAGTAAAAATAAATAAAAAGTATTAATGAAATATAACAGTAATTCAGTAATTCCTCCCTTGGAAACTCCCTGAATCCAAAGTCACTGAATCACAAGTCAAACACTTACCACAGTTCGCACTTACGCTTAGGTCACACTCGCTCAGGCAGAAGATTTAAATAGATTTTTTTTCCCCTTCACCCTGCTGCTCAATGCACTTCCAAAATGACACACACTTCATAATAAATTAAGCACATTGCGTGCTCCAGAAATAAAAGACTATGCCAGTTGTGTGCTGGCGTACGCTTGTACTGTAATTTACTCCACTTTTCTGGTGTATACAATGGTAAATGTCTTAAGTAGCATAGAGCCCAACCCCTCGCGCTATGTTCAACACTCCTTTTTGAAATTGGTTGTGAGTGGCGAACAATATTTTAAGAACTTATGGAATAGAAATGTCTGTGCGACTTTTTTAACTATAATTTCTGCTGCTGAAACGAACATCAAATTAAAAAACAAACATCACAGCCATAATACATGGTTGCGATACTATGGCACTGCAGGTTGCAGAAAGCTCCATGATAAAAGCTAGAAGCAGCGCAGATGCAAAATACTGATAAAAAGAACCACTCACATTCCTAGTAATCATAATGGTGGGTGCTTAGTATTATAAATGTTTAATGATAAGTCTTGTAGAAGGTGCCAGTCATACAGATATGTGTAGTGCATCATGCCAACGCAATACTGAATGTCCCCAAATGGGCAAAATTATCCTTATACAGCTTTTTTCTGGAGTTAAAAAGTAAAAACATTTGGTGCAAGACGTATTTGTGGAAACATTTTCTGACTATTGAAGACCCGTGGCACTTTTATAAGAAAGAAAGGGTTGCCATCTATTCCACAACAAATTCACCATAATTCACAACAGAAAATGTAAATGGTAGATGAAATCAATACCGGCTCATAGCTGCCATAGAATTAATTTTATATATGCCACATTTCTTAAAAGTAGTGTGCTTAAATTTGGTGCACCTTACTATATTGTCTCTTGCCCCAGATTGTAGTATGAAACTGTAAGGCTACTTTCCCACAATCCAGAAGTAGAAGCGCTTTGGACGCAGCGTATGTTCGCTGCGTCCAAAGCGCTGCTGTCTATTGAACCATGAACCATGCGGATTTACCGCATTCAATACATTCTACTAATTTAATTTCTGTTGCGGAGACTAGCTTCCCCACAAGAGAAATTGACATGCTGTGGTCTTGAAAGATGCACCGCATGCAGGCGCAGATGCACACATAATGGACATGGGATTTCTAGAAATCCCATCCACTATGTTGTAACATCTGGCAGCTGCATGTTTGATGATGCTGCAAAAGCCCATCAAGCCCACTGCAATTCCTGATTGTGAGCACATACCCTAAGAGGATGAGCAGGAGCTCAAGAAGATGTTGTGTTAAGTGAGCTAAAACTGCTAAAAATATTTTATTTGCCCATGTTTTATATATATATGTGTGTTTTATCCTTATGATAGGTGTGTGTTTTGATTTCCTATAGGTTTAACCTCAAGGCCATCCCCAGGGAGTGGGGAGGTCTGTCCAATAAATTAACTAGTGGAAGGCTGTAGGAATATATTTAGAACACACTGGGTAAGATACAGTTAAATGGTTTGGGAATAGCTCACATACTGGAAGAGGTTAAAGAAAACAAAAATGAGAAGCACTTCCGATATAGCAGTCTTAGATAGTGGTATGGAAGTGAAAGGTTCAGGTTCACGTACAAGCTGCGATGAACCCTAACCATACCAAGCTTCCAAACAGCATGAGGACGCATTGAAAATCTAAGGTAGATCATCGGACAGTCTGGGGCCTATGGCCCATAGTAGGCATTGGAATCTATGTCCCATTCTCTTCTAAGAGTACTAGGCCAGTTGGGGAAGAGCGAGAGGGAACGGTGGCGGGTCTCAGGAAAGATGGGTTGCTGGACGGGGAGTTCCTAGTACCAACAGAAGCTATTCAACTGGGGACAGTTCGGGCAGACCTTAAGCAAGATCTTGTAGCGCACTATCACTGTGTAATGGGAATAACAATCGAAGGTGACCCTGTCTCATACTGCATGATGCAGCTGAATGTTTCCGAACTAGCGAAAATTTACTTTTCAACGGAAGGTTGTTATTATAAAAGGAATTGTCCACAGGCACAACTTCTCTGCATTTCTACTATTTCAAAAATGAACCAGAAGGTCCAAGATGACTGGGGTGCTGCAGATGCCCAAATCCAAAGTTACATAAAACATATCAACTCTTTTATAAACCGTTAATCACAATAAATATGTGTGAAATCAGCCCACTGGAGGTTGGAAACCACAAATCTATCTGCTCTCATTGAAAGTCACTAGTAAAGAGCGTTAAACTCGCTGAATAGCTTTTCTGGAACCTGAAATATTATATGGATATATTGTATCATTTTTTCATAGGTTATTGAACCAATTCGTTATAAGATATGCAGAAAATGAAATGTTTGCACTTCCACCAAGGATTGTTAGTTGTCTGTTCTTAAACTGGACAGATTACCTAGTTTATAGTTTTACATCTTCATAAACTAAACCTCTCCAAGAGCAGCAGACTTCCTGCTGGGAGATGAAAAGGAATGGAACGTGGCAGCTGGGAGGAAAAACAGACCATTAGTTGGTTCATCAAAATGAAAATTTAGTTTAGAAACAGACACACTTTGTGAATCAATATGCAATTAGTTCTGGCAGTGTGCAGGGCGCTGCTGAGCGGCTCAGGCCTTGTTCCGTTACTGTGTTATTTCTTTCACATTCAGATAATGAATGAGTCTGACACATCAGGGCACACAGAACACTCGTCCCGGCGCTCATCGTCTGCAGAGTGAGCATCTTATAGACAAGTATCAATAGCTATTAAACCGCCGCCAGAGCTGCGCGATGGCGACTTCAACTCCATCACTATTACTTCACACCTACTGCTTGCAAACTAGAGATATACATATGTAACATAATAACAGGAACATTATGAGCTGGGAGATGCAGCGGAGCATGGACCTCTGTCTGTATCACACATGACAGCATTAGATACACCAGGCAGACAGCATCACACAGGAAAGACAGTATCAAACTGAAAAGGATTACAAACACAGCTCACAGACAGGATCACACATGACAAGATTAAATACAGCAATTGAGCAAAATGTATCACAAATGATAAATATTATAAAGGAATATCTCTGGCTAATTTAGTCATGTGTGGTTTTGTTAGGGCTGGCGGAACGCACCAAATTGTAAAATAATAGTAGGTGCGTTCGCAGCCCGGGGTCCACCGTGCAGAGGTGGTACACTGCTGCTAAGTAATGGTGGAAGAATAGAGCGGCGTAAAAACAGTTACATGTGGGTTACATCACCCAATGTGAACAGGAGCGAACTCTGTTAATGCACAGAGTCGCACAACCGCTGAACGTAAATGCCGGAGCCTGTTTAGCTCACAGAGCCCGGCCAATAGAGCGCACAGTGCACGGCCACAGAACTCTACCCCAAGGACACGGGGTTAGAGTCCTTCTAGGCCCACTGAGCGCGCGGCGTCGCAGCCGCGAGCGCCACTATAGAGGCTGGCTATGAAGTGGAGCACGTGCACTGAGGTGTGCCGAGACCCTGGTGAGGACTGATGCCTGACTCAACCTCTGTCCTACCTACACCTATGCCTGGGAGCTAGCAGGCTAGGCTGCACAACACATGCGTACCAAGGTTTCTTAGGCTGGTTTCACATTTGCGTTTTTTAGCGCTGGAAAAAAACGCATACCTGCGCATGCGTTTTTTCCCCTATACTTAACATGGGTGCGCATACCTGCGCACTGGTCAGCGCATGTATGCGATTTTCATGCGCTGCGTTTTTTTGGGGTGTGCGTTGGTATTTTCCAGACGCAGCATGTTGCATTTTTTGGCCCTTGAAAAAAGCGCATGCGCACGTATGCGCACGTTTTGCGCTAAAAATGGCCATTATAGCCTATGGATGCGCATACGTGCGCACTGGCATGCGCAGGTATGCGTTTTTTTAGCGCTGCGTTTTTTTGGTGGTGTCCACTTGTTGTCCTAGTTATAATCTTCTAAAGTCAAAAAAAAAAAGTCTATATAAAGGAGGTGCCTGCCAAAACTCTGCCACTACTACACTGACAGATTGAAGAGCAGACAGTCAACCAAGAACCCATTATATCAGCGAAGAATGTGAGTATATTACATTATATGCCTGTCCTTTTAAATTATGTATGTACTAATGATTTTTATTATTTTTACATGCAGTATGTCTTCAGAATCAGAGTATTCCCCATCGCGGCAGGAATTGGCGCAAGCAGACCGTGAGGTGATTATTTTTGTGCATCTGGTAAGTATATCTGCTGCTTCTCCAAATCTCTTACGTTTTTTTCAACTTTTTTAAGACATCGTCATCATCCTCTTCTGTGGACGGGACTAGTGAGGGCGAAGAGCAGGAGCAGCGAAGCCAAGTCCCGGTGGTGATACGGAATGTAAGTATCAAATGATTTGTAATGTTCTTTATTTTTTATCTTCTATTTTTACTCTTTTTTATGTTTCTTTTTTTGTAACTTTTTATTCAATTTAAATTGGATTATTCTAATGAATGTGTTTTGTCTAGGTTCCACAACGAGATGAAGACGTGTACCTGGATAATGAGCAGCTCATCAGCCTGGTCCAGGAGCGTTCGCCGTTGTGGGACAGCCGTGACCGGCTGCACAAGGACATTGTGGTGACCCGGCGGCTATGGAATGAGGTGGCCGCAGCGTTGATGGATGGCTGGGACAGCGCCACAGCATCCTACAAAAAGGCGTTTAGTGAGTATTTCCCTGCTCTGTATTGTGCCGCAGTGACTGTTGTCCTTGACGGCACTGTTGGGTTTCGTGCTAGGTGTATTCTAGCAGGAAACCCAACAGTGTCATCGTGGTCTACAGTGACTGCTTTGAGTATTGTATTGCTACATTGTGCCGCAGTGACTGTTGTCCTTGACGGCACTGTTGGGTTTCGTGCTAGGTGTATTCTAGCAGGAAACCCAACAGTGTCATCGTGGTCTACAGTGACTGCTTTGAGTATTGCATTGCTACATTGTGCCGCAGTGACTGTTGTCCTTGACGGCACTGTTGGGTTTCGTGCTAGGTGTATTCTAGCAGGAAACCCAACAGTGTCATCGTGGTCTACAGTGACTGCTTTGAGTATTGTATTGCTACATTGTGCCGCAGTGACTGTTGTCCTTGACGGCACTGTTGGGTTTCGTGCTAGGTGTATTCTAGCAGGAAACCCAACAGTGTCATCGTGGTCTACAGTGACTGCTTTGAGTATTGTATTGCTACATTGTGCCGCAGTGACTGTTGTCCTTGACGGCACTGTTGGGTTTCGTGCTAGGTGTATTCTAGCAGGAAACCCAACAGTGTCATCGTGGTCTACAGTGACTGCTTTGAGTATTGTATTTCTACATTGTGCCGCAGTGACTGTCGTCCTTGACGGCACTGGTTTTTTTTTATCAACAGTGGACAAAGTCCAAACACGTTGGCGTTCGATCAAGGACCGCTTCAACAGTGATGTTCGTGCTGAGGGCCAGGTTCGCAGTGGATCTGCGTCAAGGACCAGAACTAGATACCGTCACTATAACGCGTTGCAGTTCCTAAGACCGGTCCTTGCCACGAGATCGTAAGTATTATAAATTTTGGGTTTTTATTTTTATTAATCTGTGTTTTTCTAATCCACAGCTGATGCTTCTTGTAAAGGCATGGTAGTAATGATTTTCCTTTCTTCAACAGCACCTGGAGCAGCACCCTGCAACCTGGCCCTGGAGCGGTCCTTCCTCGGACGTCCTCTGACCCGTCCCAGCCATCCGACAGCCAGGAAGCACCTTGCAGGTCAACCACACACACAGCTGGTGACCAGGAAGCTGGGCCATCAGGTGTTCCCCTGTCCCAGGTCTCTGCCACTGGTTATGCGGGCACTACCCGCCAGCGGCAGAGGGCCTTGGACAGGAATGTCTTGCCCGAGTTTATGCATTTGAGCGAGACATTTAATTCCAGCCTCAAGTCACTGTCCAACAGAGTTGAAAGCGGTTTTGCACTCATGGAACGTGGTTTTAACCACTTTGAACACCGCTTCAATTCTGTAGAACAGCGCCTTGACCGTCTGGAGGCCGACCTCAACAGACCAGCACACCATTTTTTTAGTAAGATTGAAAAGGGCATGGCGGAACACCTTAGTCCTGATCAACAGCTGAATGTGCTGCAGGCCTGCAACAATGCTTTCTTGCAGGCTATGCAGCATAATCGGTACGGTCAGCAGTCAGTGGTGTCCTTTCCACCTGTGCCACCATTGACTCGCTTCACCTCACTACCGACTTGTGCTGCATACCACTGCACGGACACCTCTATTCAAAGCCAGGACACCCACCGTTACACCACCACAAGTCTGAGTGCAGCTGGTCACTTCACCGACACCACCATGGCAAGCGCTGCTCCTGTCTGGAGCACCACCGCCACTCCCATGCATGCGTGGAGCTCAGCCACCACTAGGCAAACATGGAACAGCCCTGCCGCTACAACAACGTGTAGTAGCCCTGCCACCACCACTCTGCAAACCTGGACCATCACTGCCGCCACCAGTCCTCCTGCAAGGACGAGCACTGACAACGAAGAGCAGCAGCAGCAGCCACCTCAGCAGCAGCTCCAGCCACCTCATCAGCAGCCACCTCAGCAGCAGCAGCCACCTCAGCAGCAGCAGCCACCTCAGCAGCAGCTGCAACCACCTCAGCAGCAGCTGCAACCACCTCAGCAGCAGCAGCCACCTCAGCAGCAGTCGCCACCTCAGCAGCAGCCGCCACCTCAGCAGCAGCAGCCGCCACCTCAGCAGCAGCAGCAGCCACACCTGCAGACGGGGGACCTACACTCAATATTTGCCCCTACTTCAAGGCGAAATCCATCAAGGCGGGCATTGGGCCAAAGTCGGTCCAGGCACACAAGCCTACGGCGACATGCCATTACAACTAATGTACCTGAACAGATTTCCTCTCCTCCAAGTGTTCCTAGTTTGATTCCCTTAACTGGACTACCTTCCCCCACAAGTTTTGTTGCCCCTTCCCCTCAAACACCGTCTTCAACAGCAAGTGTTGCATATTCCCTGCACACCCCCAAATTGAAACCATCTGCCCCCAAACGCCGGAAAAAATAATTTTTTGGTTTATTTTTGTGATAAAAAATAAATTTACATTTGTGGTTCACCATTACTAAGTTTCATTAATGTTGTTTGCGCCGCTCACACACACTGATGGGTAAATACATGTTAAAAACCAACCCAAGGCCTAGTATAGTCATATGTGAAATAACACGGACTAGTATAGTCATACCAAGGCCTAGTGTAATAACTCGAGTTTTACCAACTTGGATCTGGTTTCATGAAAAACAAACTGTTGAAACTTGTCTTAAAAATAAGTTTCTTTCTAGTTTCACCAGTTTGTTTTTTGTGAAACAAGATGCTAGTTTTTAAAAATCGAGTTATTACAGTAGGCCTTGGTATGACTATACTAGGCCGTGGTATTTCACATATGACTATACTAGTAGGCCCAAGGCCTACTATACTCATATTTGAAATACCACGGCCTAGTATAGTCATTCAAAGGCCTAGTGTAATAACTCTAGTTTTACCAACTAGAATCTGTTTTCATGAAAAACAAACTGTTGAAAATTATAAGTTTCTTTCTAGTTTCACCAGTTTGTTTTTTGTGAAACAAGATGCTAGTTTTTAAAAATCGAGTTATTACAGTAGGCCTTGGTATGACTATACTAGGCCGTGGTATTTCACATATGACTATACTAGTAGGCCCGAGGCCTACTATACTCATATTTGAAATACCACGGCCTAGTATAGTCATTCCAAGGCCTAGTGTAATAACTCTAGTTTTACCAACTAGAATCTGGTTTCATGAAAAACAAACTGTTGAAACTTATAAGTTTCTTTCTAATTTCACCAGTTTGTTTTTTGTGAAACAAGATGCTAGTTGTTAAAAATCGAGTTATTACAGTAGGCCTTGGTATGACTATACTAGGCCGTGGTATTTCACATATGACTATACTAGTAGGCCCAAGGCCTACTATACTCATATTTGAAATACCACGGCCTAGTATAGTCATTCCAAGGCCTAGTGTAATAACTCTAGTTTTACCAACTAGAATCTGGTTTCATGAAAAACAAACTGTTGAAACTTATAAGTTTCTTTCTAGTTTCACCAGTTTGTTTTTTGTGAAACAAGATGCTAGTTGTTAAAAATCGAGTTATTACAGTAGGCCTGGTATGACTATACTAGGCCGTGGTATTTCACATATGACTATACTAGTAGGCCCAAGGCCTACTATACTCATATTTGAAATACCACGGCCTAGTATAGTCATTCCAAGGCCTAGTGTAATAACTCTAGTTTTACCAACTAGAATCTGGTTTCATGAAAAACAAACTGTTGAAACTTATAAGTTTCTTTCTAGTTTCACCAGTTTGTTTTTTGTGAAACAAGATGCTAGTTGTTAAAAATCGAGTTATTACAGTAGGCCTTGGTATGACTATACTAGGCCGTGGTATTTCACATATGACTATACTAGTAGGCCCAAGGCCTACTATACTCATATTTGAAATACCACGGCCTAGTATAGTCATTCAAAGGCCTAGTGTAATAACTTGTAAGTTGGAATGGAGCAGATTACATTCATCCACTCAATGCTGACTTGTATTCCCCATGGACTTTCATTGGGGTTGGGTTTTGAGGGTTGTGTTTTGAGAAAATCACATACTTTGTTTTCAACTAGTTGCACAATTTTCTCTTGAAAAAAAATGGTTTCCTGATTCATGGCCTGCAGCTTTGCTCGTTCCAATATATTTCACGCAGACTAGCAATGCTGCATTTTAACTCATATGTGTATTTACCTGCCCAGGTGTGTGAACATCAAAAAATTCAGTTATACATGGGAAGTTTATTAAATTGGAGTTTAAAAAATATAGTGCACTCAGTAATGGTATCAAATAAGGTTTTTTATTACCATAAACAAACAAAAATATTACACCATTTCATCTTGCCAGTGCACCCGTCCTACATCAGAAATAAAGTAGGCCGCAAATTGGTCCCTCATTTGGCCAACTTCAACGGATGACCTGAGAGTGTGCTGAGTGAATTCCGGCAATGGGTTAGGAGCATCATCGTCCAGTTCAAAGGTCGGGTGCTCTTTAGCCATCACAAAGTTATGTAGAACCACACAGGCCTTCACCACCTCATCGACTGTTTCAAGTTTAAGATTAATGGCCGTGCCCAGAATTCGCCATCTGGAAACAAGAATCCCAAAAGCACACTCGACAGTTCTTCTGGCCCTGGTCAGCCTGTAATTAAATATTTTTTTGGTGTGGTCCAAGTCCCGGCTGGAGTAGGGTTTCAGTAAGTTTCCGCACATTTGAAAAGCCTCATCGCCAACCATTACAAAGGGCAGTGGCGGAGCTTCGGTGTGAGGAAGAGGCCGTGGCATAGGGAAATTAAATTGGTTGCCATACAACCTCCGGCCCATGTCTGAGTTTTTAAAAGCCTGTGAGTCATTACCACGGCCAAATGCTCCAATGTCCACTGCTACAAACATACATCCGGCATCCGCAATCGCAATGAGTACTATTGAAAAGTACTTTTTGTAATTATAGTACTCAGATCCCGTTCTTTGGGGTTTGATGATCCGTATGTGTTTACCATCAACAGCTCCCAAACAGTTGGGAAAATTGCATACTGTCCAGAATTTGTCAGCAATTTCCATCCACTTTTCAGCGGTGGGCAGGGGCACAAATTCTGGGCAAAGAACATTCCAGAGAGCCCGGCAGGTGTCAGCAACAATTCCAGACAAGGTAGAGATTTCAATACGGTACTGGAAGTGTAGTGAAGATAGGGTTTCTCCAGTCGCCAGGAATCTGTGAACAGACAAAGAAGTAAAATTAATATTTATGTATATTATTTTAAAAACCTATAAAATAAAATATTAGTACATTCACGAAAACTAATTACCCACGGTTTTGAATACTAAATTTAAAAAAAACCCATCAGACCGCACCCCTTGGTTTTTAAAACATACCGTAATGTCACCAGTAGCCGTTCCTCAGGAGGAATCGCACGACGGAGCTGTGTGTCCTGTCTCCGGATGGATTGTTGGACACGAGCAAGCAAATCCATGAAACTTTCGTGGGACATCCGGATATAATCTGTAAATTTCTCCGGGTTTGCCTGTAGCTCGCTGTAGAGGGTGTGGTATGCCCCACGGCTCTCCCGGAGTTCAACAATCGGATGTATCCACATACGCCGCCGTCTTCGCTGCCTCTCTCTCTTCCTTTGTTCATGGCAAGCAACTGCATACGCCTGAGCCATCGCGATGTCCAAATCCAAGTTGAAGTGAAAACTCTTCCAGCGCAGATCCATGGTCACGAGAAGAATCAAGCAAATGTGAAGAATACTGTAGACAGGGTCTATATATTAACATACCACACCCACAATGAAGTCCCATTGGTCTTGTGTGTTGTTGAATGGTTGTTTTTTCATTTTTGTGGGGTTTTTCCAAAATCTGTAAAAAAACGCAAACGCACAAAAAACGCATACAAACGCGCAAAAACGCTGCGTTTTTTTCCTGCATGCGCACAAAAATGCTTGAAAAAAACGCAGCGTTTGTATGCATTTGTATGCGTTTTTTTAATGCGTTTTTTTGCGGGAAAAACGCGCTGCAAAAAAAAGCAAGTGTGAAACTAGCCTTAATGAGTCATTCACCAGAGACATTCATACGTGCATACATCACTCACTCCACATAGTCTGTAAATACAGTCTTATCCTAGCGCATGGCCAAGCGGCCATGCCTAACTTTTATAGCCGCAAGCATCCGGGACCCTCCTGGCTTCTCAGAGGGGCCAATCCGAACAGGAGCAGGACCTGAGCACGTGACCTTCGATCTCCAATGGGAGATCACTCCACGGGCATGCTCAGTGGCCCGACATGGGGACTTAGTCCCTGGAGAATCTTGCTGCTGAGCAGCATGTATTGTCCTAGCTGCGCCAGAGGTGGCAGCAGCAAGCAAACCCACGGAGCTGGTCTGGCAGAGCGCCTGGACCGACGAGTTTGCTGAGCAACCTCCTCTGCGGCTGGAGAGGAATGGGAGACCGCTGGAAGTAAGGCTCGGAATTCTCGCTGTTCAGCGACAGAAACCCGACGTCTAACATTATCCCTCTGATCCTCGCTGCGCTCAGACTCCGCAATGAGAAGAGGAGCGTGGATGTTCTCCACTGGCTCCCAGGTCCGAGCCTCTGGACCATGACCCTTCCAATCCACCAAATAAAACTTTTTGCCCCGCATCACCTTGCATCCCACGATGGCATTGACCTCAAACTCGTCTGAAGACAAGTCTGATGTCCTGGCAGATGACTCGGAGAACCGGGACAAAAGAAAGGGCTTAAGGAGGGACACGTGGAATGTATTAGAGATAGCCAAGTGTGGTGGAAGGGCCAGTCGGTAGACCACAGAGCTGATCTCGAGGACCTTGAAGGGGCCAATGTAGCGCTGTGCGTACTTAGCGGACTCTACCCGTAGCCTGATGTTTTGGGCGGAGAGCCACACCAAGTCGCCAGGGGCAAAAGTCGGAGCAGGGCGCCGGTGTGCATCAGCGGAGATCCTCATTCTCTCCTTGGAGGCCCGGATAGCATCCTGCGTGCGATCCCAAATGTCACGTGCCTCCACTTCCCAGTCTGCCGCCCTAGAGTCGGTGGACGACACAGACATGGGCACGGGGATGCGCAGATGCTGGCCGTTATTTAAGAGGAATGGGGTCTGACCGGTGGAGTCGGCCACAGCGTTGTTCAAGGCGAACTCCGCCCACGGCAGCAAGGGTGCCCAATCATCCTGCCTAGCCGAGACAAAATGTCACAGATATGTCACCAGGGTCTGGTTGGCTCTCTCAACCACCCGTTCGTCTCGGGATGATAGGCCGAGGAGAGATTTAGATCTATGCTGAGCAGAGAACAGAGCTCTCTCCAGAACTGAGATGCAAACTGAGGACCCTGGTCGCTGAGAATCTTATCCGGCATGCCGTGCAGGCGGAAAACATGTTTAATAAACAACGCTGCCAGGCCCCGTGCCGAAGGTAGCTGAGAGAGTGGTACCAGATGCACCATCTTGGAGAAATGATCGGTGACCACCCAAATGACGGTGCTGCCACTGGACTTGGGCAGACCCACCACAAAGTCCATACCGACCATTTCCCAGGGCCTGTCAGCAACCGGCAGAGGGTAGAGTAACAGCGGGCCGCTGCCGAGAGGGCCGATACTGGGCGCAAGAGACGCATGCCTGTATATAGTCCCTGACGTCACGGGCCATATGCGGCCACCAGTACGTCCTCACCAGAAGCTCAGAGGTCCGTTTGGCCCCAAAATGTCCACCCAGCCTGGACGAATGAGCCCAAGAGAGGACCTCCGGTCGCAGATGGGCAGGGACAAAAGTATTGCCCGGAGGTACAGACTCGAGGGCGACCGGAGCCACGGTCCTCAGGCTCTCTGACGGAACTATCATCCGAGGCTCCTCCTCCTCCGATGACACCACGGAACGGGAGAGAGCATCGGCCCGGACGATCTTCTCCCCGGAGAAAAAATGCAGGGTGAAGTGGAAATGGGAGAAGAGCAAGGACCATCTGGCCTTGCGAGAATTCAGCCGCTGGGCTGTTTGTAAATAGACCAAATTCTTGTGGTCGGTGAACACCTGGAAAATGGCGAGCCCCCTCCAGGAGGTGTCTCCACTCTGAAAAGGCCAACTTCATTGCTAGCAACTCCCGGTCCCCGATGGAATAATTCCTCTCTGCCGGTGTGAAGGTCTTGGAGAAGAAGAAGCATGGGTGCTTCCGACCTTGCGAGTCCTTCTGGAACAGGACTGCTCCAGCACTGATGGAGGAGGCATCCACCTCCAGAATGAAGGGTTTATCCGCATCGGGGCAATGTAGAATGAGAGCGCTAGCGAAATGGGATTTAATAGAGGAGAAGGCCTTGGAGACAGGTTCTGACCACAACTTGGGGTTTGCACCCTTCTTGGTGAGGGCTACCAAGGGCGCTACCAAAGTTGAGAAGTGGGGAATGAATTGGCGATAGTAATTTATGAACCCCATAAAGCGCTGCACCGCTTTGAGAGAATGGGGTTCCTGTCAATCCATCACCGCCTGTAGCTTGGCAGGATCCATGGCCAAACCCTGGGCTGAGATGATATAGCCCAAGAAAGGCAAGGACTACTGCTCAAGCACACACTTCTCCAACTTGGCATAGAGGGAGTTTGCCCGCAGGAGGTCGAAAACTTTGCAAACATCTCTCTGGTGGGAGTCAATATCTGGAGAGTAGATGAGAATATCATCCAGATAGACTACTACTGAGGTGGTAAGCATATCCCAGAAGATATCGTTCACAAAGTCTTGGAAGACGGCTGGGGCATTACAGAGCCTAAAGGGCATCACCAGATATTCATAGTGCCCGTCTCTGGTGTTAAATGCCGTCTTCCATTCTTCTCCTTCACGGATGCGAATCAGGTTGTAAGCCCCCCCGCAGATCAAGTTTGGTAAACACTCTCGGTCCCTGTAGCCTATCAAACAGCTCCGATATCAGGGGTAGAGGATACGTATTCTTAACGGTGATGGCGTTAAGACCCCTGTAATCGATGCAAGGACGTAGTTCCCCACTCTTCTTCTGGACGAAGAAGAATCCCGCCCCCGCTGGTGACACTGACTTCCTAATGAAACCTCTTGCCAGATTCTCCCTGATGTATTGAGACATGGCCTCTGTCTCCGGGAGAGATAGGGGATAGACTCGACCCTGAGGAGGCTCAGCACCGGGCAGGAGGTCAATAGGACAGTCATAGGGGCGATGCGGTGGAAGTGTCTCCGCCGCCTTTTCGGAGAACACGTCCGCATACTGTCGATAGTGTTTGGGAAGCAAGGAAAGATCTGCGGGGACCTCGGTGGAGGCAACCTGGACGCATTCCCTCAGACATCTACCCTCACATGACTTACTCCAACTAAGAATACTCCCCGAGGACCACTCTATATGGGGAGAGTGATACCGCAACCAGGGGACCCCTAGAAGGACCTGGTCGATACCCTCGGGCATGATGAGAAGGGATATCGTCTCCTGATGAGATGGAGACACCGAGAGTAACAGTGGAGCGGTTTGGTGGGTAATCTGTGAGGGCAGAGTCGCGCCATTCACTACTCTGACAGTGACTGGTGTAGACATCATAACCAGGGGTATAGCGTGCCGTTGAGCGAAGGCAGATGACATAAAATTACCGTCCGCTCCGGAATCCACGCAAACCTCCACCGCCAGAGTGGAAGAACCAAACCCAAGTGTCCCCTTAAAGGACAACTTGGAGGAAAACGCCACGGATTCTAGTGAGCCGCCTCCTACGGCCACTAGGGGCGAGCGTCTTCCCAGCCGCTGTGGGCACTGGTTGACAAAATGACCGGACTGCCGGCAACCATGACAGATCACAGGGGCTCAAGCGGGCCGGGGCCTGGATCCCTCGTGGGAAGCCCCCTGACGCTCGGACGCCCGATCGGGAGATTCCAGAGGTTTAGCAAAACTGGGTGCCAACCTAAACCTCTGCCTACACTGGGTCTGCTCCAACCTTCGCTCAGCAAAGCGAAGGTCTATATGGGTGGCGATGGTGATAAGCTGCTCCAGTGTAGCAGGAATCTCCCTGGTGGCCAGAGCATCCTTCACATGGCCAGCCAAACCTCTCCAGAATACCGGAATGAGGACCTTATCTGGCCACTCTAATTCCGAGGCCAGCGCCCGGAACTGGATGGCAAAGTGACTGACCATGGACGAACCCTGTGACAATGCCAGCAGCCGGAGCGTAGTGTCATGGGTGACTCGCGGTCCCAGGAAGACATGCTTCAGAGTGTCCAGGAACCGAGAGGCACTCTGCACCACATGATCACCACGCTCCCACAGCGGTGTGGCCCACACCAAAGCCTTGCCCGACAGGAGGGAAATAATAAATCCCACTTTGGCCCGCTCGGAGTGGAATCGTGCTGCCAGCAGCTCCAGCTGTATCGAGCACTGGCTCATGAAACCCCTACAAGAGGCACTATCACCCGAGAACTTCTCGGGCAGTGGGAGGCGGGACAAAGTCGGGGCAGGGATGGCAGTGGTCACACGGGAGACAGCCTCTGTGGCTGTCTGAACAGCGACCGCAGTAACATCCGCAGCTGAGGCTGGATGCTCGAGAGCCGCCAACCTGCCCTGCAGCTGCCGGATGTACTGCAGCAGTCGCTGTTCGTCCGCCATTACTAGCCAGACCCTGGCGCTAGGATAATGTTAGGGCTGGCGGAATGTACCAAATTATATAATAATAGTAGGTGTGTTCGCAGCCCGGGGTCCACCGTGCAGAGGTGGTACACTGCTTCTAAGTAATGACGGAAGAATAGAGCAGCGTAAAAACAGTTACACATGGGTTACGTCACCCAATGTGAACAGGTGCAAACTCTGTTAATGCACAGAGTCGCACAACCACTGAACGTAAATGCCAGAGCCTGTTTAGTTCACAGAGCCCGGCCAATAGAGCGCACAGTGTACGGCCACAGAACTCTACCCCAAGGACACGGGGTTAGAGTCCTTCTAGGCCCACTGAGCGTGCGGCGTCGCTACCGCGAGCGCCGCTATAGACGCTGGCTATGAAGTGGAGCACGTGCACTGAGGCGTGCCGAGTCCCTGGTGAGGACTGATGCCTGACTCAACCTCTGTCCTACCTACACCAAAGCCTGGGCGCTAGCAGGCTAGGCTGCACAACACATGCGTACCAAGGGTAGGGGTTTCTTAATGAGTCATTCACCAGAGACATTCATACGTGCATACATCACTCACTCCAATAAATACAGTCCTATCCTAGCGCATGGCCGAGTGGCCATGCGAATCTTTTATAGCCGCGAGCGTCCGGGACCTTCCTGGCTTCTCGGATGGGCCAATCCGAATAGGAGCAGGACCTGAGCACATGACCTTCGATCTCCAATGGGAGATCACTCCACAGGCATGCTCAGTGGCCCGACATGGGGAATAAGTCCATGGAGAATCTCGCTGTTGAGCAGCATGTATTGTCATAGCTGCGCCAGAGGTGGCAGCAGCAAGCAAACCCATGGAGCTGGTCTGGGCAGAGCGCCTGGACAGACGAGTTTGCTGAGCAACCTCCTCTGTGGCTGGAGAGGAATGGGAAACCGCTGGAAGTAAGGCTTGGGATTCTCGTTGTGCAGCGACAGAAATCTGACGCCTAGCATTACCCCCCCTCCTAGGGCACCCTCCCCTCTGAGCCTCGCTGCGCTCAAACGCCGCAATGAGAAGAGGAGTGTGGATGTTCTCCACTGGGTCTGGACCATGACCCTTCCAATCCACCAAATAAAACTTTTTACCTTGCATTCCACGATGGCATTGACCTCAAACTCGTCCAAAGACAAGTCTTATGTCCCGGCAGATGACTCGGAGAACCGGGACAAGTGAACGGGCTTAAGGAGGGACACGCGGAATGTATCAGAGATAGCCAAGTGTGTTGGAAGGGCCAGACAGTAGACCACAGAGCTGATCTGCTCGAAGACCTTGAAGGGGCCAATGTAGCGCTGTGCGAACTTAGCGGACTCTACCCGCAGCCTGATGTTTCGGGCGGAGAGCCACACCAAGTCGCCAGGGGCAAAAGTCGGAGCAGAGCGCCGGTGTTCATCAGCGGAGGTCCTCATTCTCTCCTTGGAGGCCCGGATAGCATCCTGCGTGCGATCCCAAATGTCAAGTGCCTCCATCGCCCAGTCTGCCACCCTAGAGTCGGTGGACGACACGGGCATGGACACGGGGACGCGCGGATGCTGGCCGTAATTTAAGAGGAATGGGGTCTGACCGGTGGAGTCGGCCACAGCGTTGTTCGAGGCGAACTCCGCCCACGGCAGCAAGGGTGTCCAATCATCCTGCCTGGCCGAGACAAAATGTCGCAGATATGTCACCAGGGTCTGGTTGGCTCTCTCAACCAACCCGTTCGTCTCGGGATGATAGGCCGAGGAGAGATTTAGCTCTATGCTGAGCAGAGAACAGAGCTTTATCCAGAACCAAGACGCAAACTGAGGACCCCGGTCGCTGACAATCTTATCCAGCATGCCGTGCAGGCGGAAAACATGTTTAATAAACAACGAGGCCAGGCCCCGTGCCGAAGGTAGCTGAGAGAGTGGTACCAGATGCACCATCTTGGAGACATGATCGGTGACCACCCAAATGACGGTGCTGCCACTGGACTTGGGCAGACCCACCAGAAAATCCATACCGACCATTTCCCAGGGCCTGTCAGCAACCGGCAGAGGGTAGAGTAACCCGGGGGCCCGCTGCCGAGAGGGCCGATTCTGGGCGCAAGAGACACACGCCCGTATATAGTCCCTGACGTCACGGGCCATATACCGCCACCAGTACCTCCTCGCCAGAAGCTCAGAGGTCCGTTTGGTCCCAAAATGTCCACCCAGCCTGGACGAATGAGCCCAAGAGAGGACCTCCGGTCACAGATGGGCAGGGACAAAAGTCTTGCCCGGAGGCACAGACTCGAGGGCGACCGGAGCCACGGTCCTCAGGCTCTCTGTCGGGACTATCAGCCGAGGTTCCTCCTCCTCCGCCTCCGATGACACCACGGAACGGGAAAGAGCATCGGCCCGGACGTTCTTCTCCCCGGAGAGAAAATGCAGGGTGAAGTGGAAATGGGAGAAGAGCAAGGACCATCTGGCCTTGCGAGAATTCAGCCGCTGGGCTGTTTGTAAATAGACCAAATTCTTGCGGTCGGTGAACACCTGGAAAATGGCGAGCCCCCTCCAGGAGGTGTCTCCACTCTGAAAAGGCCAACTTCATTGCTAGCAACTCCTGGTCCTCAATGGAATAATTCCTCTCCACCGGTGTGAAGGTCTTGGAGAAGAAGCATGGGTGCTTCTGACCTTGCGAGTCCTTCTGGAACAGTACCGCTCCAGCACCAACGGAGGAGGCATCCACCTCCAGAATGAAGGGTTTATCCACATCGGGGCAATGTAGAATGAGAGCGCTAGCGAAATGGGATTTAATAGAGGAGAAGGCCTTGGAGACAGGTTCTGACCACAACTTGGGGTTTGCACCCTTCTTGGTGAGGGCTACCAAGGGCGCTACCAAAGTTGAGAAGTGGGGAATGAATTGGCGATAGTAATTTATGACCCCCATAAAGCACTGCACCGCTTTGAGAGAATGAGGTTCCTGCCAAGCTACAGGCGGTGATGGATCCATGGCCAAACCCTGGGCTGAGATGATATAGCCCAAGAAAGGCAAGGACTCCTGCCCAAACACACACTTCACCAACTTGGCATAGAGGGAGTTTGCCCGCAGGAGGTCGAAAACTTTGCAAACATCTCTCCGGTGGGAGTCAATATCTGGAGAGTAGATGAGAATATCATCCAGATAGACTACTACCGAGGTGGTAAGCATATCCCGGAAGATATCGTTCACAAAGTCTTGGAAGATGGCTGGGGCATTACAGAGCCCAAAGGGCATCACCAGATATTCATAGTGCCCGTCTCTGGTGTTAAATGCCGTCTTCCATTCGTCTCCTTCACGGATGCGAATCATGTTGTAAGCTGTTATGAATGAGTCACCGTAGGAGGCAAAAACAGAAATACTAGCTAAGTCCAGAAAACCAGAGAAGTTGGCAGCTATCGGATTGCAGACCCCTGAACCTAACAACAACAACTAGCAATAGCCGTGGGGGGTTCCTACGGTGCCCTAGACCCCTCGATTACAGCCGGAGAACTACAAAGCTTAAAGACAGAAAGGGAAATCTAAACTGCCCCAGAGCAGACCCCAAAGCAATAGGCAGCCCCCAACAAATAATGACGGTGAAGCAAGATGAAAAAACACTCACACAGATAGAAAGATAGGCTGAGCAAATGATGGGGCCCAAGCTAACTAAATAGGACAGAATAGAAAAGCTGCTGTCTGCAATCCGCCAAAACCCTCTCAAAAACAAGAGCCAACAGACTGATAGGGAAAAAAGCCCTGGAGACGCTAGGCTTCAAAAAGACTATATCAGTACTCAGGTATTATCTGGAGACAGAGCAAAAAGGAATTCAGCTCACCCAGCAGGGAAAGGCAGAAATCCAGAAAAGCAAGGCAAAACAAAACCAAAACACAAATGCAAAAAGCAGAGCAGAAAACTTAGCTTTTGAGGAGCAGGAATCAGACTGGTCTCCAAGAATCCCTCAGAGTAATCACCCGCAAGGCAGAAGGGCGTCGGCTGCCTTATATCCAGTCAGCAATCCCAGTCACCGAGTCATCATCATTCTGCTCAGGTGCTTTGTAATCAGCCTCACTACCTTCCTTCACCAGAAGAGGGAGTTCATCAGACCTCAATGGTGAAGGGGAAAATGAACTCACAACAGTACCTCCCCCTTGAGGAGGGGTCACCGAACCCTCATCCACGCCACCAGGGCGATCAGGGTGAGCCCGATGAAAGGCACGCACCAATCTTTTGGCATGAATATCAGAGGCAGAGACCCAGGAATTATCCTCCTGACCATAACACTGCCACTTAACCAAATACAGGAGTCTCCGTCTAGCCAGACGGGAATCCAGTATCTTCTCTACCTCATATTCATGTTACCTTCAACTAATACAGGGTCCGGAGGTGCCACCCCAGGAACAACTGGTTCAACAAACCTCTTCAACAAGGACTTATGAAACACATTATGAATTTTAAATGTGACAGGAAGAGTCAACGAAAAGAGACCGGATTAATAATCTCCAAAATCTTTTAAGGTCCAATAAATCTAGGCTTAAACTTAGGAGAAGCCACCTTCATAGCGATATTTTTTGATGATAACTAAACCATATCACCAACCTTAAACTGGGGACCAATGGTCCTATGTCGGTTGGAAATACGCTGGGCCTTTTCCTGGGAGAGAGATAACTTATCAACCACTTGGTCCCAGATCTGGTGCATTCTCTCCACCACAGTGTCAACACCTGGGCAGGCCAAAGGCTCCACCTGCCTTGAAGAAAATCAAGGATGAAACCCAAAGTTACAAAAAAAAGGTGACATCAAAGTGGCAGAACTAGCTCTATTATTTAAAGCAAATTCGGCCAAGGGCAAAAATGAAACCCAATCATCCTGATCAGCGGAAATAAAACATCTCAAATACGACTCCAAGGTCTGGTTTGTTCTCTCAAGTCCCACAGGACTACACAAAATTCCTGACATCATGAGACAAGGTGGGCCACAAAAAAAAGAGCGACTCACCAGATCTCTAGTACCAAAAATACCTGGATGACCAGCCAATGCAGAGCAATGAACTTCAGACATCACTCTCTTCTTCCACTGGTCAGGAACATACAACTTTCCACTGGGACAACGCTCAGGTTTGTCCTCCTGGAACTCTTGCAGAGCAAGTCTCAAATCGGGCGAGATGGCAGAAAGAACTACCCCTTCGCCTAAGATGGTAGCAGGCTTGGTCACCACAGGAGAATCAGCAAAGAAACTCCTAGAGAGGGCGTCTGCCTTGACATTCTTAGTTCCAGGAAGAAAAGAGACCACAAAATCAAAACGTGTAAAAAACAAGGCCCACCTAGCCTGTCTAGGGTTCAAGCGTTTAGCCGACTCTAGGTAAATCAAATTCTTGTGGTCAGTGAGGACCACAACTTGATGTTTAGCTCCCTCCAACCAATGTCTCCACTCCTCAAATGCCCATTTCATGGCCAACAGTTCCCGATTCCCCACATCATAGTTACGTTCAGATGGAGAGAACTTTCGGGAAAAGAAAGCACAGGGATTCATTTTAGATGTTACAGGATCCTTTTGGGACAAGACAGCTCCTGCACCAATCTCAGAAGCATCCACCTCTACCTGGAACGGGAGTGAGACATCAGGTTGCCGCAAAACCGGGGCGGAGGTAAAATCCAGCTTATTACGCCTTCTGAACTCCTGACGTTGCTCCCTGGACAAAACTCTATCACATTGCATAGGTTCAGACACTTGTTCAACAGGTGGCAACACCTCTCGTGCAGTCCTGCGTTCACGTAAACGCTGATCAACCTGAATGGCTAATGACATAGAATCGTCAAGACCAGAGGGAACAGGAAATCCCACCATAGTATCTTTTACGGCTTCTGACAAACCCTTCCGAAAGAGAGCTGCCAAGGCATTATCATTCCAGGCAGTAAGGACCTCCCACTTTCGGAATTTTTGACAGTACAATTCTGCAGAATCTCGACCCTGGCTCAATGCCAACAGGGTCTTTTCAGCCTGATCAATAGCATTAGGTTCATCATACAACAACCCCAAGGCTTGAAAAAATGCATTCACATTAGCCAGAATAGGATCATCTGGTTTCAAAGAAAACGCCCAATCCTGGGGATCGCCACGCAGCAAAGAGATGACAATTTTAACCTGCTGCGCGGAGCTCCCTGACGAGTTAGGCTTCAAGGCAAAAAATAATTTACAATTATTTTTGAAATTCAAAAATTTAGACCAATCCCCAAAAAACACATCAGGATTAGGGATCTTTGGTTCAGCAGCATGTGAATGAGCAAGGTAGACGGAAATTCCCCGCACTTCCGCAGCGAGCTGCTCCACACGATCAGACAATTGCTTTATCTCCACTGAGAGGAAAAAAAATTCCCCCTACGGCCTCAGAGATATAGAGGAAAAAATATACACACTTGTTGGCAGCTATCAGATTGCAGACCCCTGAACCTAACAACAACAACTAGCAGTAGCCGTGGGGGGTTCCTACGGTGCCCTAGACCCCTCGATCACAGCCGGAGAACTACATAGCCTAAAGACAGAAAGGGAAATCTAAACTGCCCCAGAGCAGACCCCAAAGCAATAGGCAGCCCCCAACATATAATGACGGTGAAGCAAGATGAAAAACACTCACACAGATAGAAAGATAGGCTGAGCAAATGATGGGGCCCAAGCTAACTAAATAGGACAGAATAGAAAAGCTGCTGTCTGCAGTCCGCCAAAACCCTCTCAAAACAATAGCCAACAGACTGATAGGGAAAAAAGCCCTGAAGATGCTAGGCTTCAAAAAGACTATATCAGTACTCAGGTATTTTCTGAAGACAGAGCAAAAAGGAATTCAGCTCACCCAGCAGGGGAAGGCAGAAATCCAGAAAAACAAGGCAAAACAAAACCAAAACACAAATGCAACAAGCAGAGCAGAAAACTTAGCTTTTGAGGAGCAGGAATCAGACTGGTCTCCTAGAATCCCACAGAGAAATCACCTGCAAGGCAGAAGGGCGTCGGCTGCCTTATATCCAGTCAGCAATTCCAGTCACCCTGTCATCATCATTCTGCTCAGGTGCTTTGTAATCAGCCTCACTACCTTCCTTCACCAGAAGAGGGAGTTCATCAGACGTCAATGGTGAAGGGGAAAATGAACTCACAACACGAGTCCCTGATGAACGATGGTAATGGTTGCAGGAAAAAGTCAACATAAGTACCTACCCGATCACACATACTCCCAATACTGGATATGATAGGACGACCAGGTGGCTTAAGGGCGTTCTTGTGAACCTTGGGTAAAAGGTAGAAGGTGGGAGTTACCGGATTGTCAACTCACATGTATTTCTTTTCATTCTCTGAAATGGTACCCATCGAGGCTGCCTGATTAATCAATTTATGCAGTCTTTCTAAAAAGACAGAAGTCAGGTCTGAGGGTAGTCTAACATAGATTTTGGTGTTTCCCAGTTGTTTGTTCGCCTCCTCCACATACAGTACATGTGGGTGGGCCATAACACCACATTCCCACCCTTGTCAGCATCTCTGATGATGAAGGCATCATTATTTTTCAGAGATCTGACTGCCCTGATGTATGGGAAGGAACCAGTCAAGAGAATTATATTGATGAATCACAAGTGTGCTAGCCACTAATCCAAACCCGTGTATACGAATCACTTTGGTCAGTCACATAATCAGCTGTCAAGGGGCGTCCCCATATACAGCTAGTGACAGACCAAAAGAAACCATGTCCAAAAAGTAGGGCAAGCTGTCCACCTCTGTAGCTCTCTGCTGAGCAATGGGGATGAGAAAGCTACTATACTAACATGCAATAACATGCAACAAACACGGAGGAGTCTAGATTAAAAAAACCCACATGACTAGAACGGGTCATGATCGGCCAGTACAAATAGTGGTCGGTAAAATATAAGAACAGGCTACTGATGCTGGTAAAATGGCCAAACCTGAAATTGAGGCTGTGTGCCCACGCTGCGTTTTTTTAAACGCTTTTGATGCGTTTTTCAGGGTCAAACCGCATCAAAAACGCTTAAAAGAAGCATCCCATTCATTTTTTACCGCTAAGGAAACGCTTAAAAAATGCAGCATGTTCATTATTTTCCGCTTAGTTCGGCTCCACCTGAGTTAATATCTGATATTAATATCTGAGTTAATATCTGATATAACTTTTAAAATGTCTGGTTTTCTTGGATACACAAAGGAGGGCGCTGAACCAGAAGGATGCAAAAAAGTCACTTCTACTTCTTCATTTTCACCATCTTTGGAGAGTACAGTAGTCAGCCACCAGCGCCAGTCATATTCACAGGTCACATAAACAATTATGTCATTCTTTGCCAATCTTGTGCCGCCTTCTACCACTTCATGCACTTCACTGTCTTTGCTGAATGAAAAAATTCTTGTTTTTATTTCTGTTTTACTACATGGAATGAAAGTGTGGTATTGCTGAGTCCCTTTGATGGGTTCTGCTTCCTGTAACCAATGTTTTAACAAACCCTTCTCCCCTTCGTAGTCCTGGCTTGTACACTACATGAATTGGATGTTAAGAATATTTTTCTCACTCCATTTGAAAAGTTGCATGGGTGTTAAGATTTGGTCTGAAAATGGCCTCTGGAGGCTAGCCCGGGCTGCAAGGCGTTTCACGGTGCCTCCTAAACCATCACATACACCTTTGCCATGAGCAGTGGCAAAAAAATACCATTCAGCTTCCACTCCAAAATCTTTCTTGTGATGGCATACATATATATACATTTTCCTGTTTTTATACTGTGCAGAACCATCCGAGAAGTAGTAGACCTTGCTCAAACTTAGTAGGTAGGATGTCCGTTTTAATCACTGAAATCAATTTTTTTGGAACAAATGAACAGCTATTGAATCATGAAGTAAGCACTCAGGTATCATAACTACACTTCTGTACTTTATTTCTCTATTCTCATTGTAATAGATCGCAAAAGGGTGCACAGTTGCTTGTTCATTGTTCCAGTGAAATGACTGTGCTTCATCCTGAACAACAAAGGAATAGTTCTCTGAAAAGTCTAAGCTTATTACGGCCTCATTCTGTTTGATGCTTTCTTTGAGGTGATTGTAGTAGTCAGACTGTTGGCGAGCTATAAATGAGTGTTTCTTAAGGACTATCAGCTGTTCACAAAAACATTCTATAAAATGTTCTGCACTTTTACAAACAGTGTCAAAAGTACGTCTGTCAACAGATATCCACTGTTTATAAGTTATATTATCTACCATAGCCTCTTCAAAATAATTTAATATTTTTTCTTTGAGAGACAATACTGAAGGACATTTTATGCAAATATTGAGGCAAAAACTCCAACTGTTTTCTGGACACAATATTTGAGACAGACATACTTTGTAATCTCCAAAGTTGGACTCACCAATCTGAATATCGTTCAGCTTAACCCCTTCAATCATGACCAGCCAGGATACAATTCTGCGGTTGCAGTTCAGCAAATTTTGAAAATCCTATTTTGGCAGAAGTGGAATTTTTTAATAAAAAGTTCATAGGTTTCTTTCAAATTGGTAAGAACCAGCCTCTTCTGGACAGGAGTTTTCTTACCATTCACTTTTATAGACACACAATCTTTCTTGCCAGGCATAATTCGCTAACTTCATCACTATTGTAAAAATCTTTCACTTTACCCACTATCGCTTCATCTAATGTTTTGCCTGGTGTCGGATCAGGACAAGACATGAAACCTTTTTGTTTAACTAGAGATTTGGCTTTTCTAGCTATTCTATTGCTAACGTTAAATTCATTTTCTATTCTTTTGCATGTCCAACCCTTCTGTAGTGTAGTCAGTAACATGAACTGTTCACTTCTGCTATGGGTGGACTTAAATTTATCTGGGTTCACATTACGTTTAGGCAGTCCGTTAATGCTGCCATTCAGCCCCATTGTCGGCCGCATCGCAACGCATGCCGTAAAGCAGCACACGTTCGCGATGTGCCGTCATTCACTGACGGAGCCTCAGACGCGGGCTGCTGTGTCTGAGGCTCCATCACGGCTAGCGTAGATGATTCATCTGTGCTAGCGGGTATAGCATAACGCGATTGCGTTATGCTATACCGCTAATGTAGCCGATCAGCGCTATGCGTTGAACGGGCTGCTTAACGTAATGTGAACCTAGCCTAAACTGCAGAATGATCTCTGAATCAGTGCCATTTTTTCCTTCACCTTCCACTGTTTCACTTACCAGCTCAAGGGTCTATTTTTTTGTGACTTTTTCTAATTTTTTTTTGGCAATAACCTGAATAATGGATTTTTTTTTGCAATGGGCGATTCTTCGATGTTAGAAAGTGATTTATTAAAATACTCTATTGTTAAATCAGGATTTATAAAATCCTCTGTGTTGGAAGTTCCAGGTGCTTCAAAATTTTCTGCCGGCAGAGTATTTTTCTCTTTTGCAAGTTGCTTTCTACAACTGTCACATATTTTCACGCCTGCATTGATTGATGGATTTATATGAAACATCCAATCTTGTACCGGCCTAAGATTTTTTCTTGTTGTGTGTCCAATTTTTTCAAAAGGATTGCAACAGCATATATTATAAAATGCTGTTCCTTTAGAAGTAGCAGCCATTGCTGTGAGAAAAATACAGTTAATATTAAGGAAGATGGGTAATAAAAATAACGATTTACAGTACACTTAAAATATAACGGAGTTACTATAAAGTGAGTATTAGGGCTAGGGCACACACAGCTTTTTCTGTCTGCGGATAAACGCTGCAATTTCGGCAGCATTTTTCTACCGAGTTTTTACTATATCTGCATTAGTTTTTTTAATCGCTAGTGAAAATGATGGCAGGTTTTTTTTAATAAAAATAATGATAAATGCTGCGTTTATTACAGGGAATAAAAAGTAGTGCAAGCAGTGATTTACTCAAAAAACACTGCATGTGTTTAACCCCATTGAAATCAATGAGGGGGCATTTTTCTGAACGACGATCACTCAGAATAGCGCTGTGTGTGTATTAGCCCTTAATAAGAAAAGCATTAAACTATTAACATAAATTTACTCAAACTTTAAACACACCAATATTGTAGCACACCGACTCCCTTGATGCCTGTTTAGAGACTAGAAAGATGTATATCTTTGTACCGTGTTAGCCAGTAGATAGAAAAATATTCAGAATTGAGAGTCCTCAGTGGTTGATACCTTTTAATGGCTAACTGAAAAGATGGTAGCACATTGCAAGCTTTCGAGACTACTCAGGTCTCTTCATCAGGCATTGACTAATACAACATCTGAAGAATCACATATATATGCACAACACAGCACAGAAAAAATGCAATAGATAAGACAAGTGACATGAAGCAGAATTACCATTATGGGATACAGGAAAGATAGAATCGTAGAGTTGGAAGGGACCTCCTGGGCCATCTGGTCCAACCCCCTGCTCAAAGCAGGATTCCCTAAATTATCCCAGTCAGATGTCTGTCCAGCCTCTGTTTGAAGACTTCCATTGAAGGAGAACTCACCACTTCTCGTGGCAGCCTGTTCCACTCATTGATCACTCTAACTGTCAAAAAGTTTTTTCTAATATCTAATCTGTGTCTCCTCCCATTCAGTTTCATCCCATTGCTTCTAGTCTTTCCTTGTGCAAATGAGAATAAAGTTGATCCTTCTACAATGTGACAGCCCTTTAGATATTTGTAGACAGCTATTAAGTCTCCTCTCAGTCTTCTCTTTTGCAAACTAAACATTCCCAAATCCTGCAACCTTTCCTCATAAGACAGGGTTTGCAGACCGGTCACCATTCTGGTCGCTCTTTTCTGAACTTGCTCCAGTTTGTTGATGTCTTTTTTAAAATGTGGTGCCCAAAACTGGACACAATATTCCAGATGAGGTCTGACCAAAGAGGAGTAGAGGGAAATAATGACTTCACGTGATCTAGACTGTATGCTTCTGTTAATACATCCTAGAATTGCATTTGCCTTTTTTGCTGCTGCATCACACTGTTGACTCATATTCAGTCTGTGATCTATTAGTATACCCAAGTCTTTTTCACATGTGCTGTCACTTAGCCCTATTCCTCCCATTCTATATATGCTTTTTCCATTTTTATTGCCCAGATGTAGTACTTTGCATTTCTCCCTGTTAAAAACCATTCTGTTAGTTGCTGCCCACTTCTCCAGTTTATTTAAATCTTTTTGAATCCTCTCTCTCTCTTCTCTAGTATTAGCTATCCCTCCTAGCTTTGTGTCATCAGCAAATTTAATCAGTTTACCCTCAATTCCTTCATCTAAATCATTGATAAAGATGTTGAACAATACAGGGCCCAGGACAGAGCCCTGTGGTACCCCACTTGAGACATTCTTCCAACTGGATGTGCAGCCATTTACGACCACTCTTTGGGTCCGATCACTAAGCCAGTTATGAATCCACCTAACAGTTGCCTTGTCCATTCCATACTTAATCATTTTTTCAATAAGGATTGTATGAGAGACTTTGTCAAATGCTTTGCTGAAGTCAAGATATACTATATCTACAGAATTTCCTTGATCCACCCAATCAGTGATACCGTCATAGAAGGAAATTAAGTTAGTCTGACATGACTTATTAGTTACAAACCCATGCTGACTCTGTTTAATCACTTCATTCTTATCCAGGTATTGACATACATGTTGTTTAATAATTTGTTCAAAGATCTTTCCTGGTATAGAAGTCAGACTCACCGGCCTATAGTTGCCTGGGTCCACCTTCTTCCCCTTTTTGAAGATAGGAACAACATTTGCTCTTCTCCAGTCTTCTGGCACTTCTCCTGTTCTCCAAGAATTTTCAAAGATTATAGAGAGGGGTTCAAAAATTTCTTCTGCTATCTCCTTCAGTACTCTGGGGTGTAATTCATCTGGACCTGGAGACTTGAATTCATTTAGGCTAGCTAAGTGTTTCCTCACTATCTTTCTGTTTATAGATATCCTGGATTCTTCTATTCCCTTAATAGGACAGTGAATAACAGTTGATGTTACATTTCGTTTCTGATGTATATCTGATGTATTTCTGATGTATTTCTGATGTATATCTTTGTACCGTGTTAGCCAGTGGATAGAAAAATATTCAGGATTGAGAGTCCTCAGTAGTTGATACCTTTTAATGGCTAACTGAAAAGATGGTAACACATTGCAAGCTTTCGAGACTACTCAGGTCTCTTCATCAGGCTAGATTTTGTATTAGTCTAGCCTGATGAAGAGACCTGAGTAGTCTCGAAAGCTTGCAATGTGTTACCATCTTTTCAGTTAACCATTAAAAGGTATCAACTACTGAGGACTCTCAATCCTGAATATTTTTCCATTATGGGATAGGGAGAAACATAAATATTGGACTAGTTCATAGATAAGGAGTCTGGATGTTTTATTGTCCTCTGATTGGGGTCTCCTAATGTGCTGTGATGCCCCCACAAGGTCTTAGGAGCAAATTCCTTCATTGATGTAAAAAGACATAAATCCATGCGACACATTCATTCCAGCACTGAGAGTGTCAAAGGTCGTCATAAATTTATACTCCCAAACCCTCCTGTCTCTCTGAGATGTGAAGTTACTTTTCAATACCAGTAATTTCATATCCATGGTGTTGTTTTGATCAGGCATACAAAAATGTTTTGCCACAGGTAGATCCATTCTTTTTTCTCTTATTGTGTGACGATGAGCATTCATCCTTGTTCTAAGCTTTTGCCCTGTCTCCCCCACATACAGACCCCCCGTTGGACATTTAGTACAAATAATTAAGTACACAACATTAGATGTAATGCAGCTGAAAGTATCTGGGATCTTGTAGTCCTGATGTGAATTGGGGATCTTTATCGTGTCTGTGGTCATTATAAATGGACAGGTTTTTTCATTTTTTCTGGTTGCAAGGAAAGGTTCCTGCAGCTGTTGGAGAGGACAGGGAGCTTCTGACAATGATGCTTCTTAGATTTGGGGGGCTGCCTAAAGCACAGTAGTGGGGGGTCTGGAAAAATGGATTCTAATTGGGCATCTTTTTGTAGTAAAGGTTGTAATTTCCGTGCAGCTCCCTGTTGTGAGTTCATCTGTTCATTCACCTTTTGTGTCCGAGGATCTCCCTCTTCTGGTGAAGGAAGGTAGTGAGGCTGATTTGGATGAAATAAACCAAACACCTGATCAGGTGGATTGTGACTGGGTAACAGGAACTTCAGACTGGATATAAGGCAGCCAACGCCCTTCTGAGTGGCTGGTGATTTCTCTGCTGGATTCTTGGTGACCAGTCTGATTCCTGCTTCTCAACGATAAGTTTTTGCTCTGCAATTGAACTTATTAGTTTTGGCTTTGTTTACCTTGTTTTGGAGTTCAGCCATCCCCGGCTGGGGGTGTGCTGGATTCTTATTCCTTGATCAGTGTTCTCTTTTGCTCTGCTTTCAGAATATTCTGAGTGCTGATATAGGGTTTGAAGTCTAGTGACTTCAGGGTCCTTTTTGCTTATCAGTTGTGTTGGTAATATTTTTAGCAGGGCTTTCTCGGATTGCAGACAGCAGCTTTTCTGTCCTGTCTCTTTTAGTTAGCTTGGGCCCCATCGTTTGCTCATCCTATCTTTCTATCTGTGTTAGTGTTTTCATCTTGCTTCACCGTCATTATATGTTGTGGGCTGCCTATTGCTTTGGGGTCTGCTCTGGGGAAGTCAATTTTTCCCTTTTCTCTCTTTAGGCTTATTTAGATCTCCGGCTGTGACGAGGTGTCTAGGATCACCGTAGGAACACTCCACGGCTACTGCTAGTTGTGTGATAGGATTAGGAGTCTTCAATCCGCTAGTTTCCAACCTCTCTGATTTTCTGGGCTGAGCTTGCATTTTGTTTTTTCCTCCTCGGTGACTCAATAATAACAGAATCACCAGCCATACCACAGATTCTAGGGTACTCAATAGCAGGTAAGAATTGTAAAAAAAAAAAAAAGCGTCAGAATTTTTTTTTTGAGTGTGTGTATATTTTTTCCTCTTTTTCTCTGCGGCCGTAGGAGGAATATTTTTTTTTCTGATGGAGTTTAAGCAATTGTCTGATCGTGTGGAGCAGCTTGCTGCTGAAATGCGAGGAATTTCCGCCTATCTTGCTCATTCACACACTGCTGAACCAAAAATCCCCACTCCTGATGTGTTTTTTGGGGATCGGTCTAAATTTTTGAATTTTAAGAATAATTGTAAATTATTTCTTGCCTTGAAGCCTAACTCATCGGGGAACTCTGTGCAGCAGGTTAAAATTGTCATCTCCTTGCTGCGCGGTGATCCCCAGGATTGGGCGTTTTCTTTAGTACCAGATGATCCTATTCTAACAAATGTGGACGCATTTTTTCAGGCCTTGGGGTTGTTGTATGATGAACCTAATGCAATTGATCAAGCTGAAAAGACCCTGTTGGCATTGAGACAAGGTCAAGATTCTGCAGAACTGTACTGTCAAAAATTCCGAAAGTGGGCGGTCCTCACCACTTGGAATGATGGTGCATTGGCAGCTCTCTTTCGGAAGGGTTTGTCAGAAACCGTAAAAGATACTGTGGTGGGATTTCCTGTTCCCTCTGGTCTTGACGATTCTATGTCTTTAGCCATTCAGGTTGATCGGCGTTTACGTGAACATAAAATTACACGGGAAATGCTGCCACCTGTTGAACAAATGTCTGAACCTATGCAATGTGATAGAGTTTTGTCTAGGGCGCAACGTCAGGAGTTTAGAAGACGTAATAAGCTGTGTTTTTTCTGTGGAGATGCCTCTCATGTTATTTCTGTCTGCCCTAAACGAGAGAAACGTTTTGCACACACATTTGCTGTAGGTGGTGTACAACCTAAGTTTCTTATGGCAATTACTCTGATCTGCTCCCTGTCCACATTTTCCGCTAAAGCCTTTGTGGATTCAGGCGCGGTTTTGAACCTAATGGATTTGGATTTTGCTAAACGTTGTGGTTTCCCTATGACACCCCTGCGGACACCTATTCCTTTGAGGGGTATTGATGCTACTCTGTTCGCGAAGAATAAACCTCAGTTTTGGACCCAGGTGGTAATGCGGGTCGCCCCAGACCATCAAGAAAATTGCAGATTTTTGGTGTTGCATAATTTGCATGATACCATCATTCTGGGGTTCCCCTGGTTGCAAATCCATAATCCAGTTTTGGATTGGAAATCTGTGTCTGTGGTGAGTTGGGGTTGTCGGTGTGCTCTTAGTGACACTCCTGTTTTCTCCACCTCTCCCCAGTCGCATGAGGTTCCTGACTATTTGGCTGATTTTTATGATGTGTTTAGTGAGAGTAAGTCTGCGTCTTTGCCTCCTCATAGGAGTTATGACTGTGCAATTTAGCTGAGTCCGGGGTGTAAATTTCCCAAGGGTCGACTTTTTAATTTATCTGTACCCGAACATGAGGCTATGCGTTCTTATATTAAGGAGTCATTGGAGAAGGTTCATATTAGACCATCCTCTTCACCCTTGGGGTCTGGGTATTTTTTGTGGCCAAGAAGGATGGTTCATTAAGGCCCTGTATTGACTATCGCTCCCTTAACAAAATTACTGTTAAATATCAGTATCCGTTACCCCTGATTTCTGACCTATTTTCTAGAGTTGAAGGTGCTTGCTGGTTTACCAAGCTTGACCTCAGGGTGGCGTATAATCTTATTCGCATTAAGCATGAGGATGATTGGAAGACAGCGTTTAATACTCCGGAGGGACATTTTGAGTACCTGGTGATGCCTTTTGTGCTCACTAACGCCCCTTCTGTCTTCCAGTGCTTCATGAATGATATTTTCCGGGACTTTGTGGATAAGTTTCTGATCATCTATTTGGATGATATTTTGATCTTTTCCAGGGATTGGGACTCTCATGTGGAACATGTTCGGACTGTGTTCCGGATTTTGAGGGAAAACTCCCTGCATGTTAAGGGATCGAAATGTCTTTTTGGTGTACAGAGGATTTCATTTTTGGGATTTATTTTGTCTTTGTCAACTATTGAAATGGACCCGGCCAAGGTACAGGCCATTTATGATTGGGTTCAGCCCACTTCTTTGAAGGCTCTCCAGAAGTTTTTGGGGTTTGCTAATTTTTATCGTAAGTTTATAGCCAATATTTCTGTTATTGCCAAACCATTGACTGATTTGACTAAAAAGGGCGCTGATTTGCTGAATTGGTCTCCAGAGGCTGTTTCTTCTTTTCAGGAGCTGAAGCGGAGGTTCACTTCTTCTCCGGTTTTGCGACAACCCGATGTCTCACTTCCATTTCAGGTGGAAGTGGATGCTTCAGAGACTGGTGCAGGAGCTGTTTTGTCCCAAAAGGATCCTGTAACATCTAAAATGAACCCCTGTGCCTTCTTTTCCTGAAAGTTCTCTCCTTCGGAACGCAACTATGATGTGGGGAATCGAGAACTGTTGGCCATGAAGTGGGCATTTGAGGAGTGGAGACATTGGTTGGAGGGAGCTAGACATCAAGTTGTGGTCCTCACTGACCACAAGAATTTGATCTACCTTGAGTCGGCTAAACGCTTGAATCCGAGACAGGCCAGGTGGGCTTTGTTTTTCACGCGTTTTGATTTTGTGGTCTCCTTTCTTCCAGGCACTAAGAACATTAAGGATGATGACCTCTCTAGGAGTTTTTTGGCTGATTCTCCTATTGTGACCAAGCCTGCTACCATCTTAGGTGTGGTGGTGGTTCTTTCTGCCATCTCGCCCGATTTGAGACGTGCTCTGGAGAGGTTTCAGGAGGATATGCCTGAGCGTTGTCCCAGTGGTAGGTTGTATGTTACTGACCAGTGGAGGAGGAAAGTGATGTCTGAGGTTCATTGCTCCGCGTTGGCTGGTCATCCAGGTATTTTTGGTACTAGAGATTTAGTGAGTCGGTCTTTTTGGTGGCCTGCCTTGTCTCGTGATGTCAGAAATTTTGTGCAGTCCTGTGGGACTTACTCCCGATCTAAGCCTTGTTCTCGTTCTAGTGGGTTGTTGATGCCCTTGCCGGTGCCCAGGAGGCCATGGACCCATATTTCAATGGATTTTATTTCTGATCTGCCTGTCTCTCAGAGGATGACTGTTATCTGGGTGATTTGTGATAGATTCTCTAAGATGGTCCATCTTGTACCACTCCCTAAGTTGCCATCTTCCTCAGAGTTGGTGCCCTTGTTTTTGCAACAGGTGGTTCGCTTGCACGGGATTCCTGAGAACATTGTATCGGACAGAGGAGTTCAGTTTTTCTCTAGGTTCTGGAGGACCTTTTGTTCCAAGTTGGGAATTCAGTTGTCCTTCTCCTCTGCATTTCACCCTCAGACCAATGGGCAGATGGAGAGAACAAACCAGACTTTGGAGGATATTTGAGATGTTTTATATCTGCTGATCAGGATGATTGGGTCTCATTTTTACCCTTGGCAGAATTTGCTTTAAATAATAGAGCTAGTTCTGCCACTTTGATGTCACCCTTTTTTTGTAACTTTGGGTTTCATCCTCGATTTTCTTCAGGGCAGGTGGAGTCTTCTGCCTGTCCAGGGGTTGACACTGTGGTGGAAAGAATGCAGCAGATTTGGGACCAAGTGGTGGATAAGTTGTCTCTTTCCCAGGAAAAGGCCCAGCGGTTTTCTAACTGGCATAGGACCATTGGTCCCCGGTTTAAGGTGGGTGATATGGTCTGGTAGTCATCAAAGAATATCTCTATGAAGGTGGCTTCTCCAAAGTTTTAACCTAGATTAATTGGACCTTACAAGATTTTGGAGATTATTAATCCGGTCTCTTTTCGGTTGGCTCTTCCTGTCACATTTAAGATTCATAATGGGTTTCATAAGTCCTTGTTGAAGAGGTTTGTTGAACCAGTGGTTCCTATGGCGGCACCTCCTGACCCTGTGTTGGTTGAAGGTAACATGGAATATGAGGTAGAGAAGATACTGGATTCCCGTCTGGCTAGACGGAGACTCCAGTATTTGGTTAAGTGGAAGGGTTATGGTCAGGAGGATAATTCCTGGGTCTCTGCCTCTGATATTCATGCCGAAAGATTGGTGCGTGATTTTCATCGGGCTCATCCTGATTGGCCTGGTGGCTTGGATGAGGGTTCGGTGACCCCTCCTCAAGGGGGAGGTACTGTTGTGAGCTCATCTGTTCATTCACCTTTTGTGTCCGAGGATCTCCCTCTTCTGGTGAAGAAAGGTAGTGAGGCTGATTTGGATGAAATAAACCAAACACCTGATCAGGTGGATTGTGACTGGGTATCAGGAACTTCAGGCTGGATATAGGGCAGCCAACGCCCTTCTGAGTGGCTGGTGATTTCTCTGCTGGATTCTTGGTGACCAGTCTGATTCCTGCTTCCCAAAGATAAATTTTTGCTCTGCAATTGAACTTATTAGTTTTGGTTTTGTTTACCTTGTTTTGGAGTTCAGCCATCCCCGGCTGGGGGTGTGCTGGATTCTTATTCCTTGATCAGTGTTCTCTTTTGCTCTGCTTTCAGAATATTCTGAGTGCTGATATAGGGTTTGAAGTCTAGTGACTTCAGGGTCCTTTTTGCTTATCAGTTGTGTTGGTAATATTTTTAGCAGGGTTTTCTCGGATTGCAGACAGCAGCTTTTCTGTCCTGTCCTTTTTAGTTAGCTTGGGCCCCATCGTTTGCTCATCCTATTTTTCTATCTGTGTTAGTGTTTTCATCTTGCTTCACCGTCATTATATGTTGGGGGCTGCCTATTGCTTTGGGGTCTACTCTGGGGCAGTCAGTTTTTCCCTTTTCTCTCTTTAGGCTTATTTAGATCTCCGGCTGTGACGAGGTGTCTAGGATCACCGTAGGAACACTCCACGGCTACTGCTAGTTGTGTGATAGGATTAGGGGTCTGCAATCCGCTACTTTCCAACCTCTCTGATTTTCTGGGCTGAGCTTGCATTTTTGTTTTTTCCTCCTCGGTGACTCAATCATAACAGCTCCCCTTAGCACTTCCAGATTTGGGTTGTAGGTGACTACTAGAGGCACCCGGTTATTTTCTTCTTTAGCTTTGTAATGTAGCAGGTGATTCCTTGACATTCTGGTGGCTCTTGTAATTTGGTCTTCAATTTTTCTTGGATGGTAGCCCTGATTCAAAAAGGTCTTTTTGAGGCGACCAAGGTGTTTGTCTCTATCCATGGGGTTGGAACATATATGATTGTATCTGATGGCTTGGCTATAGATAATAGAGTTCTTTATGTGTTTTGGATGGAAACTGTCCCATTTAAGGTATGTTGGACGGTCGATTGGCTTCTGATACAGGGATTTCTCTATTTAATTGTTTTTTAGCTTAATGATGGTTTCCAAGATGTTAATTTCAGTGCTGGAGTAGTTGAGTGTTAAGTTGATGGTGCGATGAAATTGATTAAACTGTTCGTGGGACGTCTTTAGCTGTTGCTCAGACTCCGTCCAGATTATTAAAATATCATCAATGAAGCGGTAGTAGGCCAGGGGCCTGATGGGGCATGAGGACAAAAAGTCCCTTTCAAGCTTGGCCATGAAAAGATTTGCATACTGTGGAGCCATTTTACTTCCCATAGCTGTGCCAATCTCCTCTAGATGGCTCTTGTTGTCAAATTCAAAGTAATTGTGAGTGAGGATGGTATTGAAAAGTAACTTCACATCTCAGAGAGACAGGAGGGTTTGGGAGTATAAATTTATGATGACCTTTGACACTCTCAGTGCTGGAATGAATGTGTTGCATGGATTTATGTCTTTTTATATCAATTAAGGAATTTGCTCCTAAGACCTTGTGGGGGCATCACAACACATTAGGAGACCCCAATCAGAGGACAATAAAACATCCAGACTCCTTATCTATGAACTAGTCCAATATTTATGTTTCTCCCTATCCCATAATGGTAATTCTGCTTCATGTCACTTGTCTTATCTATTGCATTTTTTCTGTGGTGTGTTGTGCATATATATGTGATTCTTCAGATGTTGTATTAGTCAATGCCTGATGAAGAGACCTGAGTAGTCTCGAAAGCTTGCAATGTGTTACCATCTTTTCAGTTAGCCATTAAAAGGTATCAACCACTGAGGACTCTCAATTCTGAATATTTTTCTGTTTAGAGACTATTGTTTGTTCAAGAGTGAACATGTCCAGGCATGTCAGGACATGAAAGCTCGGAAGCTCTGTCTTACTTCCTGACTCTGCAGTGGGCAGATACTTAACATGATTGACACAGCTGCTGGCCTGTCATCTGCTCTGCATTCACTGTCTACGGCTAGTTTCACATTAGCGCTTTTGTGCGCAGCGCATCGTGCGCACCCGTGAGCATGCGCACTGCGCACCTATGTTTAACATGACGTGCACATGGTCTTGCGCACACTTGCGTTTTCGTGCGCATGCGTTTTTTGTCTTTCGCGCCAGGCGCGCCAGACGCAACATGTTGCATTTTTTGGTCCGCCCTGTCTCGTCAAAAAAGCGCATGCGCACGCTTGCGCACGGAATGCGCAACAACAACACATTGAAGTCTATGGGAACGCATGCATGCGCATGGTCTTGCACACGCTTGCGTTTTTTTGCGCATGCGTTTTTGAGGTAAACAAGTCTAGAATGTTCTCTAGACAATGGAAAAAATGTCACACCTAAAAACGCATGCGCATAAAAACGCAAACGCATGCAAAAACGCATGTAAAACGCAAGCAACGCTGCGTTTTTTGACGCATCAGCGTACGCATGACGCTAAAAAACTGTGTGTTTGTTTTGCGTTTTTCTTTGCGTTTTTTATGCGCCCGATGCGCTGCGCAAAAAAACGCTAATGTGAAACTAGCCTGCCACTGTTCATTCTCAGGTTGAGCCCTAATAAAGCTTTCTCCTCTGTCCTCTCCTGCTTCTAAGCTGTAAATTAATAAAATAATACAGTAATATCTAAAAATCATGGATTATTTGGTAAATATAGACCCCACACTTTTAGACCACAGACTGAACAGATCTGAATTCAAGATTTTCGAATAGATATATTTTTAAATATGATCCCATCGTTATCCCTGCTTGAATTTTGGTACAGATGTGGCTAGGAGCATAGCAGGCACATGTGCATTTTTTAAAATTTTTAAAGTAAATGTTTTTTTTTGAAAATGCGTTTTAAAATTTTGCATTTGCATTGGCATGGGTAAAATATTAACAAAGATACTCTTGCGACATATCTGGTGATAGTCTGTACAGCTCTGAGTAGAATGGTGTTTATTTTGTTTCTCTATCTTTTTTCTAGTCTGAGTTATGAGAAAAAATGTAAAGGCAGGCAACACCGAAATTTGCACTTTTTCCGAACTTTGAAAATCAGTTAAAAAAAAAAAAAATCGAGAATTTTTTTCTTCATATTTTGCATTCTCTGACACACTATTACCAAATAACAAAATCTCAAAAGAATTAAAAGTATAGAGGTAAAAATTATTGGTTCACTTGATGTGGAATGACCCTCGTGCTTTTTTTGTGATGTTAATAAAATATAATCATTGGATCTAATATACAGGTGTGCACTACTTATATGCTATGGTCTTTTTGTTTTGTTTGATGCATATTCTCCCTCCATGCACTTAGTAGCACCCTGTACTATATGGTATTTGAATTAGCTTTATTGTGGTGCACCCAATAACTCGGCTCTTAGGCCTCTTTCACACTTCAGTTTTTTGTGTCAGTTAAAATCCGCCAAAAAGGCGGACAAGCGGATCCGTTCTTAACTGATGTGAACGGATGCCACAGGAGAGAGAGAGAGAGAGAAATTTTTTTTTTTTTTTGTCCGGCAACCAGACAGAATTTCGGGTTAATTCAGTGTCTGGAGGATCCGCCGGCCAAAACACGTTGCAAGCTCCGTTTGGAAATCTTTGAGGATGTTGACGGACAGCAACATTATGGCGGATCCGCACAAAAACGGATGCAACGGACGGCAATCCGCCAATAATGGAAGTCAATGGAGAAAAAAACAAATCCGTAAAAAAAAATTGTGGATCCGTTTTTTTCAAAACCTGGCGGATTTTGACTGATTGTAAAAAACGGAAGTGTGAAAGAGGCCTTATCTGACAAAATTTCCTGACAACTAACAACTAGATGACCAATGAAGCAAGTTGCAATGTTGCCATTCATTTTTCAGTAAGCACCTATTCAGATTTTTAATTAATTAAACGGTTAATTCTAAAAAAAAAAAAATAAATAATGCTATGGATGGAGGACCACTTTGTGATTGCTGGGAGTTCGATCACTGGAACTCACAGTGATTCAAAGATCAGTGCTCCTCAACCCCATCATGAATAGAGCGGAGGAGTGAATGCTCAGCCTACGCTCCTTAGATTCTCTGTGGGACTAACAGAAAAAGCTGAGCACCGTACATAGAAGGCCTATAGTCAATTAATGGAGCAGAGATGAGCATGGGCACCTCCGCTCCATTCAGGATGAGGCTGGAGTGCCCCCTGCTCTAGACTTCTTTGTGTCCCAGCAGTAGTATGACCAGAGAACAGAAAATGATCCCCTATCCCACGTATGGGGACTAACTTGTTTTCTTTTTTTTTGCGAGGTTGGGAGTGGGATTAAAACTTTAAAAAACACTTTAAGGAACCCCAAATATTGCAACAATACTATCTGAACAAACTGCCATTGAATGACTTAGCACTGTTCACCTCGAGCCTTCTGGTTCATACAAAGACTATCAGGACTACGAAGAAGACCAATGAAAACTGGCAGAGCTGGAAAAAATTAACATTTATAATTACATTGCTTCAAAAGCTATATTTATATGTGGATGATGATCATCATCTATAAATGTATGTACATATAGACACACACATTCAGGGTGTAAATATCCACTCAGTGTGATGGAGGACTTGTTGTATCTTGGTGTTGTCTTATGGATGGAGCAACATTCCACAGACTTCACTGTATCCAGAGCATTAATCTCTCTGCTGCTGTGAAAGCATTTTATATATTGGATAGCATCAGCTGTTTCATATTATTTTTCATTTTTACATAGCTGTCACATCTGTTTAGCTTCGCCATGCCTGTCAGCTCCAAGGTGAAGACGCTTTAATCAGGAGACGTTCTTGGTGACGTGTAGCGCATTTGTGATAGAAGAAGTCACTTGTCAACCCGAGCTGCTTGTCACCCACACAGAGCTGCCTACCAAACGCAGAGGAGATGATTGCAGAGGGAAGCACACAGCAGAACATCACTGACTACAGAAAGGGCAAGACGGCACAACGTCCTTCTAATCAGACAACTGCGCCAACCAGAGGGTGGAAGAAAAGTATAAATAGCGGATTTACTATACTACTTCCTTCTACAGAATATCTACATATACAGAAAAAGAAATACTGAGAATTACTCCCAGTAAACAGGGCAGGAGAAGTGATACTGTGCAGTGTATACAAGACAGGAGAAGTGGTACTGTGCACTGTGTGTATACAGAATAATACAGATACTGAGAATTGATTATACAGTACAGGAGGAAAGGTAATGTGTAGGATATAATATATACAGGACTAGAGGAGTGGTGATGTGCAGTGTATATAAAGGTGCTTCTCACAGAATTAGAATATCATCAAAAAGTTAATTTAACCCCTTAACGACCGCCGATACACCTTTTAACCCCTTTCCAACACTGGGAGTAAATATACGCCGATGTCAGACTCCCTCCCTTTGATGTGGGCTCCGGCGGTGAGCCCACGTCTTTCCCGGGACATATCAGCTGTTTTCAACAGCTGACATGTGCCTAGAATAGCTGAGGGTGGAATCGTGATCCACCCGCGGCTATAATCCAGTTAAATGCCGCTGTCAAACTCCGACAGCGCCATTTAACTCGCGTGTGACGGACACACTGATTGTGTCCAAGGAATGAATACTAGGGGAAGCGAGTGGGGAGACAGCAGTAACAAATAGAAGTGTGCGGCCGCTGCTGAGAGCACGCTGCACTAAACAGGACTTGAGACGTGACCACCGGGGAGTGGCTGGAGGAAGAGCTAACCTCCGTGCAAGGGAAATAGAGAGTAAGAGCGGGAGCAGTCGGAGCCGGGAGAGAGAGAGGTCAGACAAGCCGAGTTCAAAACCCAGAGGTAACGCAGTATCCAAGGGCACAGACTGAAGAATGGTCAAACAGAAGCCGAAGTCAGAAACCGGACTGGAATGCAGTAACCAAGGGCACAAACAAGGAGGGTAGTCAGAGGGCAAGCCAGAGATCAGAACCAGAGAATAGCATAGGTACAGAATCAGAGCGCAGGCACAAAACGAGGAACAAGCCGGATCATACACAGGATAAGCACACGGGAACGAACGGTATACACAAGTATAGCAAGATCAGCTGCTCAGCTGAGGACAGAACTATCACTGACAAAAACCCAACAGAAGGGCAGGTTAATATAGCCCTCTCCAGACCAAAGGGAGGCCAGCAAAGATAACTCCACAGAGCTCAGGACGGCGAAAGGTATTCCCATCCAGAGCCATGACAGTAACCCCCTATCAACAGGGGGCCACCAGACCCCCAAGTTTCCCAGGATGTCTGACATGAAACGCTCAAACCAACCGATCAGCATGTACAGAACGAGCCAGTACTCAAGACCGATCTTCCAAACCATACCCCTTCCAGTATACAAGATACTGAAAAGTACCACATACCCTCCGAGAATTCACAATGCGTCCCACCTCGTACTCCATGTGACCATCAACTAGTACCGGGGGAGTAGCAGACAAAGGCCCCTCATCAACAGTTCCCAAAGGCTTCAAAAGAGATTTGTGAAACACATTGGAAATCTTAAAGGAGTCTGGGAGACGTAACCTAAAGGCAACTGGATTAACCATCTCAACAATTTCATATGGGCCAATAAACTTAGGACTCTACTTAGAAGAGGGAACCTTAAGTTTAATGCTTCGAGTGGACAACCACACCTTGGTCCTACTTTCCAGGTAGGGCAGAGACACTCGCTTCTTATCTGTAAAAAAATTTGTATTTTTTCTGAGCCTTGGTAATGTTTTGTCGAACCTCAGTCCACAACTCCTTTAGAATGTGCATAGTCTCCTCAGCCCCAGGACAACCAGAGTCCAAACGAGAGAACTCCCCAAAATGTGGATTAAACCCATAATTGGCAAGAAAGGCCGACATGCCAGTGGCCTGGCTTACACAATTATTAAAGGCGAACTCAGCTAAAGGCAAAGCATCGCACCAATCTTTTTGTCGAGTGGAGGCTAAACATCGCAAAATTTGTTCCAGAGACTGATTTGTACGTTCGGTCTCGCCATTCGACTCCAGATGATATGCAGAAGAAAAGGACAAAGTAACATCCAACTTTTTACAAAACGCCCTTTAGAACTTAGCGACGAACTGGACACCTCTGTCAGACACCACATTCAACAGCACGCCATGAAAATGCACCAAATGTTGCACAAACAACCTGGGCAATGTCTCTGCAGAAGGTAGCAAAATGGGCTTGCTTAGACAACCTGTCCACTACCATCCACACAACAGTATTACCTCTGGATTGAGGGAGATGGTGATAAAATCCATGGACAGGTGAGTCCATGGTCTATCAGGAATTGGCAAAGGCACCAATTCCCGCTATGAGAACTCTTTGTACGAGCACAGACTCCACACGCAGACACAAACTTTCTAACATCAGCAATCAGTGAGGATCACCAAAAAAAACCTAGTCATGGCCCCATAAGTGGCTGAGATCCCAGGATGCCCACTCAAAACAGATTCATGGAGCTCCCGAAGGAGCCTTAGATGAAATTGTACAGGGACAAACAATTTACCAACCGGTTTAGACCTAGGAGCAAGAGAGTGGGCCTCCATGATCTCCCACTCCAGATGAGATGTCAGCCACAACCATCCCAGGTTGAAGAATGGAGGATGGAGGCTCGGGAGGGGACACAGGGTCAAAACTTTGGGATAATGCATCAGGGTTAACGTTTTTTGAACCAGGACGAAATGTAATGGAAAGCTGAAACCGGAAAAAAAAAGTGACCACTGGGCCTGCCTAGGAGTCAATCTTTTGGCAGACTAGATGTAGGCTAAATTTAATCATAGAATCATAGAATCGTAGAGTTGGAAGGGACCTCCTGGGCCATCTGGTCCAACCCCCTGCTCAAAGCAGGATTCGCTAAATCATCCCAGTCAGATGTCTGTCCAGCCTCTGTTTGAAGACTTCCATTGAAGGAGAACTTACCACTTCTCGTGGCAGCCTGTTCCACTCATTGATCACTCTAACTGTCAAAAAGTTTTTTCTAATATCTAATCTGTGTCTCCTCCCATTCAATTTCATCCCATTGCTTCTAGTCTTTCCTTGTGCAAATGAGAATAAAGTTGATCCTTCTACAATGTGACAGCCCTTTAGATATTTGTAGACAGCTATTAAGTCTCCTCTCAGTCTTCTCTTTTGCAAACTAAACATTCCCAATTCCTGCAACCTTTCCTCATAAGACAGGGTTTGCAGACCGGTCACCATTCTGGTCGCTCTTTTCTGAACTTGCTCCAGTTTGTTGATGTCTTTTTTAAAATGTGGTGCCCAAAACTGGACACAATATTCCAGATGAGGTCTGACCAAAGAGGAGTAGAGGGAAATAATGACTTCACGTGATCTAGACTGTATGCTTCTGTTAATACATCCTAGAATTGCATTTGCCTTTTTTGCTGCTGCATCACACTGTTGACTCATATTCAGTCTGTGATCTATTAGTATACCCAAGTCTTTTTCACATGTGCTGTCACTTAGCCCTATTCCTCCCATTCTATATATGCTTTTTTCATTTTTATTGCCCAGATGTAGTACTTTGCATTTTTCCCTGTTAAAAACCATTCTGTTAGTTGCTGCCCACTTCTCCAGTTTATTTAAATCTTTTTGAATCCTTTCTCTCTCTTCTCTAGTATTAGCTATCCCTCCTAGCTTTGTGTCATCAGCAAATTTAATCAGTTTACCCTCAATTCCTTCATCTAAATCGTTGATAAAGCTGTTGAACAATACAGGGCCCAGGACAGAGCCCTGTGGTACCCCACTTGAGACATTCTTCCAACTGGATGTGCAGCCATTTACGACCACTCTTTGGGTCCGATCAATAAGCCAGTTATGAATCCACCTAACAGTTGCCTTGTCCATTCCATACTTAGTCATTTTTTCGATAAGGATTGTATGAGAGACTTTGTCAAATGCTTTGCTGAAGTCAAGATAAACTATATCTACAGCATTTCCTTGATCCACCCAATCAGTGATACCGTCATAGAAGGAAATTAAGTTAGTCTGACATGACTTATTAGTTACAAACCCATGCTGACTCTGTTTAATTACTTCATTCTTTTCATTCTTATCCAGGTATTGACATACATGTTGTTTAATAATTTGTTCAAAGATCTTTCCTGGTATAGAAGTCAGACTCACCGGCCTATAGTTGCCTGGGTCCACCTTCTTCCCCTTTTTGAAGATAGGAACAACATTTGCTCTTCTCCAGTCTTCGGGCACTTCTCCTGTTCTCCAAGAATTTTCAAAGATTATGGAGAGGGGTTCAAAAATTTCTTCTGCTATCTCCTTCAGTACTCTGGGGTGTAATTCATCTGGACCTGGAGACTTGAATTCATTTAGGTTAGCTAAGTGTTTCCTCACTATCTTTCTGTTTATAGATATCCTGGATTCTTCTATTCCCTTAATAGGACAGTGAAGAACAGTTGATGTTACATTTCCTTTCTGAGAGAAAACAGATGCAAAATAGGAATTTAAAAGTTCAGCCTTCTCAACATCCTGTCTTACCATTTCATCATTTTCATCCTGTAAAAATCCTATAGCATCTTTGACTTTTCTTTTACTTTTGACATATCCCCAAAATCCTTTATTATTGCTTTTGACATCTCTTGCAAGCCTCAATTCATTTTCAGCTTTAGCTAATCTGATTTGTGCCCTGCAGGTTCTGCAGACAGCATTATATTCTTCTTTAGATATGCCTCCCTCTTTCCATTTTATAAACATGTTTTTCTTCCTTTTTAGCATGTGCTTAAGTTCTGTGTTCATCCATCCTGGTTTCCTTAAATGCTTCCTATTCTTCCCTCTTTTCCGAATTGTTAACAACTGTGCTTTGAGAATTTCATTTTTCAAGATTTCCCATCCTTCCTGGACATTTTTGTCTTTTAGGATATCCAGCCATTGGATCCCTCCAATTCTCTTTCTGAATCCCTTAAAATCTGCCTTTCTGAAATCTAACCTTGACGTCTGAGTCTTCACAGGTCTTCCGCCTCTAGTTATCCAAAATTCTAAAATAGCATGGTCGCTACCTCCTAGGGTCCCAGCCACTTTTACCTCCTCAACCATTTCCTCCCTGTTTATAAGGATTAGATCCAAGGTAGCAGTTCCCCTTGTTTTCTCCCTTACCTTTTGGAAGATAAAGTTGTCAGCAAGAGCGGATAAGAATTTCCTTGACCTGTTAGTTTTGCCTGAGAGAGATTCCCAACAAATGTCTGGATAGTTGAAATCTCCCATGACAACTATGTCATATTTTTTGGAGAACTTGGCGATTTGATGCATAAAGAGTTCATCCATATCTTCAGCTTGCACAGGCGGCCTGTAGTAAATGCCTACAATGGTGTCCTTTCCATTGTTCTGTCCTTGTATTCTTACCCAAACAGTTTCCACAGAACTCCCAGTCTCTGAAGCTTCAATCTCTGTGCAGATATACGCGTTTCTAACATACAATGCGACACCCCCTCCTCGTTTATCAAGTCTGTTTCTTGCAAATAAGTTGTATCCTTCTAGTCTTGTATTCCAATCATGTGTATCGTCCCACCAAGTTTCAGTGATTCCAATGACATCATATTTCTTTTCCTGTGTTAGTAGTTCCAATTCTCCTTGTTTGTTGCCCATGCTTTGTGCATTAGTATAGAAACATTTTAGTTTGTGATTGGTTTCTCTTTCTCCAATATTTTTATCAATTAGATTCTTTCGTCTTTGTTCTTCCTTTCCACTTCTAATAGCAGAGTTCTCAATAGCATTTGTCAGGTGTATGGCTTTTTCTGGTCTTTTGCTTCCCTTCCCATGTTGTTCTAGTTTAAAGCTCTCCTTACAAGTGTAGCAAGGCGACTTCCAAATACATGCTTTCCAGTCTTCGTAAGGTGCACCCCATCTCTAGCAAGTAGTCCATCGTATAAGTAGTTCACTCCGTGATCCAGAAATCCAAATCGTTGCTGACGGCACCATCGACGTAGCCAGTTGTTCACCTGCAGAATCTTATTCCACCTCCTTGTTCCATGGCCATCCACTGGGAGGATGGAAAAGAAGATCACCTGCGCTCCCAGTTCTTTCACTTTCTTGCCTAAGTCTTCAAAGTCTCTGCAGATGGTTTCCAGGTCGTTTCTTGCGGTGTCATTTGTCCCCACATGTAGTAGCAGGAATGGGTAGTCATCTGTAGGTCTGAAGAGTCCTGATATCCTGTCAGACACATCTTTAATTTTTGCACCTGGAAGACAGCACATTTCTCTTGAAGTTATATCCGGTCTGCAGATAGCGGCCTCTGTTCCTCTCAACAGGGAATCCCCCATGACCACCACTCTCCGTTTCTTCTTCACAACATTTTTCTTTCTCCATCCAGGAGGACTCTGAAGGCGTACAAGGTTGCTGTTTGTTGGCAAAGTCTTATCCTGATGTATTTCTTCATCATTTTCCTGCGTGAGAGCCTGGTACTGGTTTCTGAGCAGTATGGGTGCTGACTGCCTCCTGATCCTCCTGCTTCTCTGGGTCACATGTCTCCATTCCTCTGTTTCTTCAGGTGCACTTCGAATTTCTTCTCTTTCTGTAACATGAAGAGATAATTCTGCTCTGTCCAAGAACTCTTCACCTTCCTTAATGATCTTCAACGTAGCTAACCTCTCTTCGAGATTTTGCAACTTTTCCTCCAACAGGGACACAAGCTTGCATTTGTGGCATGTGAAGTTTGGCTTTTCCACTGGTAAATCTGTGAACATGTAGCAAGAAATGCAGCTCACCAAATGGCTCCTGGCCTCTTCCATCTTGAGATTTCTTAAAAACGATGAAAGATGAGCCAAAAGTTTTTCCGATTTCCTCTTTTCAGCTGCAACGGCCAAAACCCAGTGATCGTTGAGCTCGTGGAGACTCTTCACTTATCCCAGAAGGCACTGGGAATATGCAAATGATCTCCTCAAGACTCTTCCCCTGGTTTTCCGATTTCCTCTTTTCAGCTGCAACGGCCAAAACCCAGTGATCGTTGAGCTCGTGGAGACAATTCACTTATCCCAGAAGGCACTGGGAATATGCAAATGACCTCCTCAAGACTCTTCCCCTGGTTTTTATGATCAGTAATCACAGTGATGGGATGAGCCGCACCCTCCAAAAAATGCCTCCATTCCTCAAAAGCCAACTTAACCGCAAGAAGCTCTCTATTGCCCACAACATAATTTCTCTCGGCTGAAAAGAATTTCTTGGAAAAGAAGGTGCATGGTTTAAGATTGGTAAGAGTGGCGGGTCACTGTGACAAAACCACCCCCATCCCCACTTCAGAAGCGTCAACCTCCACGATAAAATGTCTGGATGGATCTGCTTGCACTAGCAACGGGGCGGACATAAAACATTTCTTTAAGATCAAAAAAGATTCCATAGCAGACGTAGACCAATTTTTTACATCCGCACTGTCACGCTCGCGCCTTGCCTGAATGGCGCGAGCCGGGGGGTTGTGGCCCCACTGTGCCACAAACCAGCCTACCCTGGAAGGGGCGTGACTATGACAGCTACCTTGGTCTTCACTGGAGCCTCTGATGGTGAGGTCAGGCTGGTGCGGCAGATAGCTGTCGGGTGCCACTCCAGGGTGGTGTCTGGCTGTGGCTGCTGATCCCACTTGGGGACAAGTCACTTGGACAGGTGTGACTGACAGGCAGGCTGAGACACAGGGCAAGCAGGTATGACTGAGACACAGGGCAAGCAGGCACGGCCTGGAGACACAGAGCAAGCAGGCACGGCTTGGAGACACAGAACAGGCTGGTACAGACGAGACACAGAGCAGGCTGGCACGGCTTGAGACACAGGGCAGGCGGGCAAGGCTTGAGACACAGGGCAGGTGCACGGCTTGAGACACAGGGCAGGCGGGCACGACTTTAGACACAGGGCAGGCGGGCACGGCTTGAGACACAGGGCAGGTGGGCATGGCTTGAGACACAGGGCAGGCGGGCACGGCTTGAGACACAGGGCAAGCAGGAGTGGTAAATGAGGGAACAGGTTTGGACCTGTTCACACAGGAGGTGCAGGTATGGATATAGGCAGGAAGGAGTGGAATATGAAGGAACTGGTTTGGATGTGTTCACACAGGAGGTGCAGGTATGGATACAGGCAGGAAGGAGTGGAATAGGTGGAGCCGCAGGAGTGTGGAGTAAGCTGAACCACAAGGTCTGTGGACAGAAGCTGCAGCAAGATGTTCTACAGCAGCAGAGCAAAGTTGAACCACAAGGTCTGTGGAGAGAAGCTGGTGCAAGAGGTTCTGCAGCAGCAGGAGAGGAGCAGGCAGAGCTGCAAGGGTGCAGCGCCTCAGACAGAGCTGCAAGGGTGCAGAGGCTCAGACAGGGAGGACACAAGGAAAGACTCAAGGACCAGGATATGCAGCCTCCTGGAGGGTAGACAAAGAACACAAAGAAAGGCTAGGAGTATTCCTCCAGAGAAGGAGATACAGAGAAACAGGGCCTGGCTTCCTCAGCAGCAAAACACTAGCTGAGTTTTAGACATTGCACAGGCAATGTTCCAGTGGATGGGAGGCCATGCAGTGATGCCAGCCGGGTTGTTACACGCACCCTTAAGTGTAAGATCAGTTAGAGGTTTAATCACCTGTTAAAATTCCTTAATAAATTTCCAGTAATAATTTGCAAACCCCAGAAAGCGCTGTAACCCCTTCAAGTCTCGAGGCTGAACCCAATCGATGATAGCCTGGACCTTTTTGGGGTCCAACAGACGAAATAGACACAGAATTACAACATTGGTTAACACAATTGGATCCCCACTGGACAATTTCTCTGGTCTCTCAATTGATAACAGGATTATGACATTGTAACCAGGGAAAACCCAGAACCAACCCCGCAGGTAAATTGTCCAAAACAAAGCAAGTAATATGTTCCATATGAGAAGAGCCCACCTTGAGCTAGAACATTTCCGAGACACATGTGATTCCCCACTTGGTGAGGGGAGTGGAGTCAGTGGCCACCACTTTTAGTGGAGTCTCAAGCCTAACTGTCCCTATCTTACAAAGTGTCACCGAGTTAAAGTCAATCAAATTAATGGTTGAACCACAATCCACAAAAGCTGTAGTAAGGAGTAGATCACCATCTACCCCAAGCTCCACCTGGAGCAAAATTTTAGACATTAAGGAAAAGTGTACCTGAGGGTCTGGGTACCCTCCTCGACCGTTACCCAGACCTAGATGTTTCCCAACACCTTGGAGGATGGATGACAAGAGGGGCAGTTTTTTCTCCAGTGTTCCAGAGCCCCAAAGTAGGAGCAAAGTTTGTTTTCCTTGCGGCATCTCCTCTTCTTTTCCTTAAAGGACACTGCTCCCACCTCCATGGGTTCCATGGATGAGGAAGAATCAACCTTAACGGGATACAAGGGGGTCTCCTGCTGCATCACTCCTCTCACACAGAGTCTACGGTCTATGCAGATGGCCTGTGTCATGGCTTCCTCGAGAGTGTCCGGTGGAGCATGTAACGCCAAGGCGTCCTTAAGGTGTTCAGACAGACCTCGGCAGAACAATCCCCTGAGGGATGAATCATTCCAAGACACCGCTGCGGACCACTGCCTAAACTCAGAGCAGTACCACTCAGCTGAGTGCTTCCCCTGGCACAGACTCATAAACATATCCTCAGCCAGTCGCACACAATCAGGTTCATCATATATTTGGCCAAGAGCTTCAAAGAACCGATCCACAAACATTCTTTTCGGAGCCGTGGGGGTAAGAGGAAAAAGCCCAAGCCTGCGGAGCCTCACTTAATAAAGAGATGACAACCCCCACTCTTTGACACTCATCCCTTAAAGATCGGGGTTGCAAAGAAAACAATAACTTACAACCCTCTTTAAAGGCCCGAAATTTTTTCTTATCCCCAGAGAAGGTATCGGGTAACTTAACTGGAGGTTCAGGAGAAAATAACGAAACATCAGTAGCTCCCCCACCCTGACCCCCAGAGAGAGGGGCACTCCGAATGGCATCAGCAACCTCTCTCTGAACCTTCTGATGGGACTGAGCCAAAGTCCTCTGCTCCACAGACAATTTCTGCATCATCTGAGTTAAAATGGTGACCTGCTCAGAGAAAGCATGCAGAGGATCCATAATAACACAAGAAAACCCCAACCGTCTACGCAAGGGGAAAAAAAAAATTATGGTCAGTGATAATGTGATGGACACACTGCTTATGTCCAGGGAATGAACACTAGGGGAAGTAAGTGGGGAGACAGCAGTAACAAATAGAAGCGTGCGGCTGCTGCTGAGAGCACGCAGCACTAAACAGGACCTGAGACATGTGACCACTGGGGGAGTGACTGGAGGAGGAGCAAACCTCCATGAAAGGGAGATAGAGAGTAAGAGCGGGAGACCGGGAGAGAGAGGTCAGGCAAGCCGAGTTCAAAATCCAGAGGGTAACGCAGTATCCAAGGGCACAGACTGAAGAATGGTCAATCACAAGCCGAAGTCGGAAACTGGACAGGAACACAGTACCCAAGGGCATGAACAAGGAGGGTAGTCAGAGGGCAAGCCAAAGATCAGAACCAGAGAATAACATAAGTACAGAATCAGAGCGCAGGCACAAAACGAGAGACAAGCCGGATCATACACAGGACAAGCACATGGGAATGAACGGTACACACAAGTATAGCAAGGTCAACTGCTCAGCCGAGGACAGAACTATTACTAACAAAAACCCAATAGAAGGGCGGGATAATATAGCCCTTCCCAGACCAAAGGGAGGCCAACAAAGTTAACTCCATAGAGCCCAGGACGGGGAAAGGAATTCCCATCCAGAGCCATGACATCGCGCTTCCGGCAATTGGGCCGGAAATCAGCCCATCAGTGACCCCCGTTACGTGATCGCGGGTCACCAATAGTTTGGCATGACAATCAGAGGTTTCCTGGAGACCTCTATGGTTGTCACTGCCGGATTGCTAAGACTGCCACCCAGTGGTCGGCGCTTATAGCAAGTCAGCAATTCTGCTACATGCAGGCGATCTGATCATCGCCTGTATGTAGCAGAGCCGATCGGGTTATGGCAGCTTCTAGCCTCCCATGGAGACTATTGAAGCATGCCTAAAGTAAAAAAAGTTTGTAAAAATACTAAACAAAAAATATATAAAAGTTCAAATCACACCCCTTTCACCACATTCAAAATGAAGAAAAAGATCATACACATGTTTGGTATTGCCGCGTTCAAAATCACCTGATCTATCAATAAAAAAATAAATAACCTGATCGTTAAACTGCGTACCAAGAATAAAAAGTCAAAACGCCAGAATTATATTTTTTTGGTTGCCGCAAAATTGCATTAAAATGCAATAATGGGCAATCTAAAGATCATACAATACAAACGACAACTTGGCGCACAAAAAATAAGCCTTCACCCAACCCGAGACTGCCGCAATTTTTTTTTCTTTTTGACAAAGTTTGAATTTTTTTCCACCGCTTAGATAAAATGGAACCTAGACATATTTGGAGAATCATAATGGCAGGTCAGTTTTAGCATTTAGTGAACATGGTGAAAAAACAACGAAAAACAAGCGTGAGATTGCATTTTTTTGCAATTTCACTGCACTTTGTATTTTTTTCCCGTTTTCCAATACAACAATATGTTAAAACCAATAGGGTCTTTCAAAAGTACAACTCATCCTGCAAAAAACAAGCCCTCATATGGCCATATTGCCTGAAAAATAAAAACGTTATGGTTCTGGGAAGAAGGGGAGCAAAAAAAAAAAACGCAAATGCGAAAAAAGCTCCGGTCATGAAGGGGCTAACGGTGGCAGTTAAAGGTACTTATTCCTCACTTACTCCTCAGCGCCGCTTTTTAACGGCACTGAGAAATAAGGTTATAGCGCCCCCAGCATCGGAAAATCTCCGGGACTTGGCTACCGGGGGGTAGCTGAGACCCCGGAGAACATGATTCGAGTCAGTTTTTACCTACCCCAGTGTTGCAATCACCGTTATTGACGAAATAATGGCGACCGCAAAAAACAGTCAAATTTCCTATTTATTTCTCACTCCTCTGATATGATGTAGCACATCAGAGGAGATAGAAATTAGGTCCCCTGAGTCTAGCCGGTACTTACAGTGTGTCCTGGTCCCTCTGGCTGTGTCCCTCGACCCTTGGTGTCTTCTTCCAAGAAGAAAATGGTAGGTGCATGCGCAGTGCGCCTGCCAAGATCTGCAGGCCGGCACCCGGCAACAATAGGAGCTTTTCCATATTGGTTAATTTTGATCACTGTGACAGACCCTATTACAGTGATCAAAATAAAAAAAATAGTACATCAAACCCCCTTTATCACCCCCTAAGTTAGGTAAATATAATAAAATAAAAAAATGTTTTTTTTTCCATTTTTCCATTAGAGTTAGGGCTAGGGTTAGGGTTATAGTTGGGGTTAGAGTTAGGGTTGGGCTGGGGTTAGGGTTGGGGCTGGGGTTACAGCTAGGGTTAGGGTTGGGATAGGGTTGTGGCTAGGGTTGGTGTTAGGGTTGTGTTGGGGTTAGGGTTGTGGTGTTGTGGTTAAGGTTGTGGTTAGGGTTATGGTTAGGGTTGGGATTAGGGTTAGGGATGTGTTGGGGTTAGGCTTGGGATTAGGACAGTGTTAGGGTTGGAGTTAGAATTGGTGGGTTTCCACTGTTTAGCTACATCAGGGGGTTTCCAAATGTGACATGGTGCCTCCCATTGATTCCAGCCAATTTTGCATTCAAAAAGTAAAACGGTGCTCCCTTCCTTCTGAGCTCTGCCATGCACCCAAACAGTGGGTTTCCCCAACATACGGAGTATCAGCGTACCCAGGAGAAATTTCACAATGAATTTTGTGGTCCATTCTCTCCTGATACCCTTGTGAAAATAAATAAGTTTGGTTACAAAGTAAAATGTTAATTTTTTCCTTCCACATTACTTTAATTCTCGTAAAGCAAAGCACCTGAAGGGTTAAAAAACTTTTCAATGTGGTTTGTGCAACTTGAGGGATGCAGTTTTTAGAATGGTTTCACTTTTGGGTATTTTCTGTCATATTGACCCCCCAACTCACTTCAACTGTGAGGTGGTCCCTAAAAAAATGGTTTTGTAAATTTTGGTGGAAAAATGAGAAATCACAGGTCAACGTCCTAACAAAAAAAATTGTTTCCAAAATTGTGCTGATGTAAAGTAGACATGTAGGAAATGTTATTTATGAACTATTTTGTGCAATATGAATCTCTAAGGTAAGGGCACAAAAAGTAAAAGTTTGAAAATTGCTAAATTTTCTAAATTTTTGCCAAATTTCTGTTTTTTTTTCATAAATAAACGCAAGCCATATCAAATAAATTTTATCACTAGCATCAAGTACAATATGTCACGGAAAATCATTCTCAGAATCAGTAGGATCCATTGAAGCATTCCAGAGCTATAACCTCATAAAGTGACAGTGGTCAGATTTGTAAAAATTGGTACGGGCATTAAGTTATTTCAGTTCTTCAATACAAAAAGTGAATCTCATATATTATATAGAGTCATTACAAACAGAGTGATCTATTTCAAGTGTTTATTTCTGTTAATGTTGATGATTATGGCTTACAGCCAATGAAAACCCAAAAGTTATTATCTCAGTAAATTAGAATACTTTAACATCAGCTTGAAAAATGATTCTAAAATCCAAAATGTTGGTCTATTGAAATGTATGATCAGTAGTGTTGAGCGATACCACCTGATATTGAAAAATATCGGATCGGACTGGATCGGCCGATCTAAAAAAAATATCGGGTATCGCCGATTCCGATCCCAGAAGTCCCATTCAAGTCAATGGAACAGAAATATCGGAATCGAAAAAAACCCTTTCTTTCCTTGTAGGTTAATTCTACTTGAAGAAAAACAACTAATAATAATGTAGAATGTATTGGGGGAGGTGGAGGAGACATTAAAGCCATAGAGGTTTAGCCCAATCAAATGGAATAGCAGGAATAATTTTTTTATTTTAAAGACGTTTGGAGTTACAAAGATATTGACTATGTTAACCTCTTTTATATTTTGTCAGATATGTATGTTTCACTACTTCCATGCTCTTCACCTTCTTTTTTACTTCTCCCAGACTTTCTCCTTCATGATCCTCAGAAGCAGCAGCATCTTTTTCATCAACTTCTTCACCTTATTCATCTTCTTCTTCTTCTTCACCTTCTTCCTATTATTCATTTTTTTTACATTCTTCATATTCTTCTTATTCAACTATTATTCTTCTACATATTCTACTTTTTCATCTTCTTCCTATTCTTCTTCTTCATCATATTCTTATTTGTGACAGGCATTCCTGTAGTTGTTATCTATAAAAGTTTGAAGATTACACCTTCTGATCTGCCTGTCACAAAAGATTTACAACAGGATTTGTCCGCGTTCAGTTTGGCCTGCAGCAGCAGGCATTTTCCAGGGGCACCACGAGGAGGAACGGACTCACCCCCATACACTGCTTAGTCTTCTTCTGCTTATAATTTAGATAAGGTACCCATAATCAACAAAGTTGCAAGGCCGCGAGCAGGACGCAGTTACCGAAACCCACAGTCCAACAGGGGGTGCTTGTCCTATTGGCACTACGGAACCAGCCTTTATTACCAGAACCCGCAGCCCACATAGGAAGCACCTAAACTGCAGGCACCATAGGCTCGGCTAACCCGACCGCAACACAACAGGACAACGTCAGGCGCGCTGGAACCAGGCTGGGCAGGAGGGAATACCCGTGCCAAAGACACTGCCGAGCAGCAACTGGCGATGATGGTGCCCAGGATCAATCACGGAGCAGGCTGAGGCCTACTTGGAGCAAGTTTTATATCGGTTGTACACTACTACTGATTGTAACCGTGCTCCACTTAGGCCTCTGGCTCTACTTTCTCCAGTATTTCCCCTGGCCTCCAACCCCGCCAGTTGCTGCTGTGAAGTGGCGTCTGCACAATCCACACTTGTTTGTGGGTTACAGGGGCTCGGTCACATCAGTGGATCCCCTGATGTGTGTCCGGCAAGGTCTCCTGCTCTGTCCACATTCCCACTACTAGCGTTGTTGGAGCCCAGGATGAAGCATGGAGCAGGCTGAGGCCTGATGTTTTTGGCATGTGGAGGCAGTAGGAGACATTGCCGTTTACACAGCAGGGGAACAGCTGACGTTACTGAACCCCACTAACACAGGAGCTAGTGTGTTTTTCTCTGTGAGGACGGCACTTCTGAGCACCAACAGGCGTTGTTGGAGCACAAGATCAGTCATGCAGCAGGCGGAGGCGAACTTGCAGCAGGTTTTATATAGGTTGTAGACTACTACTGATTGTAACTACTGATTGTAACTACTGATTCTGAACGATTTAGACCAAGTATTTGTTGGTCCAATCTTTTCAAATTTTTGGACATGGAATAGCCACATGTATATATTGGTGGTGATCTGTTGCAGAGATTTATACAGATACCTTCCATTATGGTCTGTGGCACTTGATCTAGTGTATTTTTACTTGCACTATAATCTTTGGTAGCTTTTATCCTATCCATTAAAGGTTATGTTTTATGATTTTTCTCTATTGCTGATTTGCTACTTTGTATCGTGAGAATTTGTGGATATTCAATCCACTTGGTGCTGTACCTCTATTTTGTCTCTGGGTATAGCAGGTTTTCTGTCAACTGGTCTTAATACGGACCAATGGCTAGCTGAAGCAAAGGAGGTATTTTCGGAACACACGTTCACACAGAAAAAGTATCTCCCTACATATAGTGTTGCCTTCAAAGAACTCACTAAGATATATCGTGATCAGATTACATCCTGGTGGGAGGTACAGAGCCTCGAAAATTATCTGAAGGCTGGTATCGTCCCACGAGGATTAAGAATTAATATCTCTGCAGGAGCACGACATAAAAACCCCAGTTTTATTGCCAAATGGGAAAAAGAGGCTACAAGTAGTTCCCTTCGCCTTATGCAACTTCTTTTAGAGGAAGAAAAGAAAACTTTGAGTCTTTTGAATGACCGTTTGAAAGATCAAATTGAAGTCACTAAAAAATTCTCTACAGAGACTGATTTTTCCCTAAAGGAAAGTAAGTTAGAAACTAATCTTGAGCACTTTCAATATCATCTCAAGGAGCGTAAACATCGCCAATACTTGAGGGATGCACAAACTTTCAAAGATAATAAGGCGTATTTGGTTATAAGTACTCGTATCAATAATATTGATCTTGAAACTGATTTGTCTTCTACTGATACAGACTTCTCTGATACTGAGGGAAGGGGTAGAAGCAATAGGGGGAGAAACAGAGGTAGAGGCAAAGGCCGTGGTAATCGTGGTCCTCTTGATAGATCCGATACTACTGTGGGGTCGCATTTTTTAGATCAGAGTTATCCTTTAAGGAACCGTCAACATCCGGTACGGAAATAGGAATCGTTCCTGAGGATAACAACCCCAATACTATTGTACCTCTTAGTTGTGTCTCTAGTTCAGTATCTTTATCTGTTTCTAACGATATACAAGTAGTGAACCTGTCCTCTAGGGTTCTTAACCGAGAAGAACTACAGGTTTTGAAAAAGGGTCTTACATTTGTCCCCAGTACAGACTTTGATCTGTTTCGGTCTATAAAAGATCTAAGTCTGTTTTTACGTAAGGTACGTTGGAGAAAGTTTTTTCTTCAACAGGATAATCGTACCTGTATGGATATGGGGATTCCTGTTGATTTGTTACCAGATGTACGCCTGTTGACAAGTATCGGAGAAGTGAATCCCAATGATCTTGGAAGAGGTCCTTTTACTGATTTAAAAAACAGGAGTATTAAAATGCCCCCTCCCACTGGAGATGTTTCTGCAATAGATATCTTTGAAAACTTGGTTACACAAGATTTGAAATCCTTACAAGGAAAAAAGATCTTTTCCAGGTACAATTGTACTAAAACAGAAATGGCAGTTATCAATAGGCTTGAGCAGGATGACCACATTGTCATCAAGCCCTCAGATAAGGGTGGCAATGTGGTCATCCTTGACTCCATACAATATTCTAAAATGTGTGAGACCCTCCTCGAGGATAGAGTGAGCTATGAGGTTTTGGCTTATAACCCTACTTCTGATTATTTGATTGAACTCAAAAACATTTTGGATGAAGGTTTATTCATGAGGGTCATTGATAAATCTGAATTTGATTTCTTAATGCCAAAAGATTCAACAGTGGCTACCTTTTACTGCCTGCCGAAATTACACAAAGGTCTCTCCCCCTTAAAGGGGAGACCAATTGTGTCAGGTATGGGCAGTGTTAGCAACAATATTGGCATTTACCTAGATCGTGTCTTAAAACCCTTTGTTGCCTCTCTACAATCCTTTGTACAGGACACCCCTGATCTTCTTCGGAGAATAGAGGGATTAAGTGTTGATCCTGAGGTTAATTTGGGCAGTATTGATGTGGAGGCTCTTTACACTTCTATACCTCATGACAAGGGGCTATAAGCAGTGTTATATTTCCTGAACACCAGAGGATGTCAATACAGGGCCCACAGCGAGTTTGTTATCAAACTACTTCGGTTCTGTCTTACTAAGAACTTCTTTTTGTTTGACCATAAGATCTACCACCAGCTCAGGGGCACCGCTATGGGGAGTCCATGTGCCCCGGCATATGCTAATTTGTTCCTGGGCTGGTGGGAGGAGACCCAGGTCTTCAGGAGTGGTATGGACGCTATGGGACGAATTGAGCTGTGGGTTCGTTATATAGACGACATCCTGATACTGTGGAAGTGCTCTATGGACAGTTTTTCTGAATTTGTAGATACACTGAATCATAATGAGTGTGGCCTATTCTTTACCTCCGTGATTGACCCGTCTTCATTGTCCTTTCTTGACATTTTGATTGAGAGGAACAATGATGGTACTATCACCACTTGTACTTACAGGAAACCCACGGCTACTAACTCCTTGTTGAGGTGGGACAGCAGTCATCCTGTACATTTAAAACGTGGAGTACCTAAGGGTCAATACCTTAGGATACGCAGAAATTGTTCTACAGAGGAATCTTTTGAGAGACAGGCTAAGGAACTTAGAGACAGATTTTTGGACAGGGGTTATCCTCATGATGTCTTGAAACGTGCTTATAAACATGCTAAGGGTAAAAATAGAATGGAACTCCTTAAACCCAAACCCAGATTCGAGAATAAAGGTGATATAAGATTAATTACCACTTTTGATAATGGAGCAAGTGATGTATGTGCTATCTTGGCCAAACATTGGCCTGTTTTGTTAATGGATAAAGATATTGGAGGAGAACTACCGACACGACCTCTGATCACGTACAAGAAAGGCCGTTCATTGAAGGATCGGTTGGTCAACAGCCATTTCACCAGACCCTCCTACACTACTTGGTTGCCCACTAACGTGAAGGGTTGTTTTAGATGTGGCCACTGCGTCGTTTGTCCCCACATTTCTCCTGGCACTGGCTTTGTTAGTAATGTCACAGGACAAGTATATCAAATTAGAGAATTCATCAACTGTAGCAGCAAGGGAGTGATTTACAAGGCCACGTGTTTAAGTGGTAAGGAATATGTGGGCAAAACTATTAGGGAATTCAAACGCAGGGTGGGGGAACATATTGGAGACATCACCCATAAGAGAGACACCCCCATTTCACGCCACATTAATCAGTGTCAAGGAGGGAATGTTAATTCTATCCAATTTCTGGGGATTGAAAGGGTAAAAAAAACACCAAGAGGTGGCAATTGGGATCGCACCATTCTACAAAAAGAGACTAAGTGGATTTTTTGTCTGAATACCATGACCCCAGGAGGGCTTAATGACCAACTCAATTATGGCTGCTATATTTACGGATTGGATATATGTGTGAACTTTATGCTTTTATTTCCTTTGTATATACTGTAAAATACCCTTCTTTATATATTTTGTTTGCTACCTTTATATTCTGAGTTTGAATTTTTGTTATTTTTTCCACTTTTTGTTTTGTTTATTATATGGTTTTTCTGCCCTTTTATTTATTTTGATTTTGTTATTGCTCTTTTGAGGCTTCTTGATTGAGACATTTTGCTGTATTCCCTTCATTATGTTCCCATGACTTTGGTTGTTTGGCACTACTTGTCACAATCGTTGTTGTGGGGGGAGGCCTATTAGAGCTGTACGGCCTGTCCGTCCGCTTGTAAATATCGGGGCACGGACTGATTAATGCGCGCATGACCGGAAGTTTGGGGGCCATATTGCCTACTGGCAGTATTGTTAATCGGAAGCATTGCGACCTTTGTCGCATGTTTTACTTCCGCCCTGTTGGCACTGATGGAATATGAGTGCGCATGACCGGAAGTGTGGCGGCCATTTTACTTTTGGGCAGTATGACTCAACCGGAAATAAGGCGGCTCTTGCCGCGGGACACGCCGGCCTATGTACACTATTGCCTGGAACTGAATGAGGTAAAGGAGGTGGGCGTTTCTTACCAATACACTCATCACGTGCCTGCGTTCCATAAGGGGTAATGGTGGACGGCGTGCGTCCCAAGAAACCTCAGGTGGATGTATTCTATTTGATTGGCAGTTTATTTAAGCGCCCTCCTCATCAGTCTGCCTCACTCCATTGTCATCTTAGGAGGCAGCCTGTATACTCTGTGATGATGCCCAATATGTGCTAATAGGTCCCCTGAAGAGTCAATAAGTGACGAAACGCGTCGGGATGCACAGGGACTTTGTAGGACCATTTTTTGTAGGGGTCAGATGTGGACTGCCCTTGTCAGGGCGGGAGTCATGGGTGTCAGAAATGGTAGCTCTTTTAGGGCTTGAATAGGGTGAATACCTTTTTTCCTGACCTGACATGACTCTGATGGGACATCTGACCGTGGACATCCTCCATTTTCATGTGGTGAGATCTTTCCTTTTCACATTATGCTGATGGATTTATTATTTTGATGTCTTTATTATATACATGAATAGGCATATTCCTTGATAACCTGTACAGGGTAGAGGGTTTTTTTGTTCCTCTGATAAGGAAACTGTTCATTTTTTTTACTTGGTCTTCTGAACGATTTAGACCAAGTATTTGTTGGTCCAATCTTTTCAAATTTTTGGACATGGAATAGCCACATGTATATATTGGTGGTGATCTGTTGCAGAGATTTATACAGATACCTTCCATTATGGTCTGTGGCACTTGATCTAGTGTATTTTTACTTGCACTATAATCTTTGGTAGCTTTTATCCTATCCATTAAAGGTTATGTTTTATGATTTTTCTCTATTGCTGATTTGCTGATTGTAACCGTGCTCCACTATGGCCTCTGGCTCTACTGACTTTGCCGTCCAAACAGCAGGGGAGCAGCTGGCGTTACTGAACCCCACTAACACAGGAGCTACTGTAGTGTTTTTCTCTGTGCAGACGACACTTCTGAGCGACAACTGGCTGTGTTGAAGCCCAGGGATTATAGTTCAGGTGGTAGAAACATGAACACAACAGGAGACCTGGATACTGTTGCCAACCAATTATTTATTCGGGAAGAGGACTGGCAAATTCTGGCGAGATCCAGGCCTTGTTCATTTTCAGAAAAGTAAGCCGGTCAACGTTATCGGAAGATAGTCGCGTGCGACAGTCTGTTAGTACACCACATGCGGCACTAAAGACGCGTTCTGATAATACACTGGCAGCAGGGCAAGCCAGCATCTCCAATGCATACTGGCTAAGCTCTGGCCATGTATCCAGCTTAGAGACCCAAAACTTGAAGGAGGAAGAGCCATCTCGGAGTACACTGACAGGGCAAGACATGTAGTCTGTCACCATCTGACGAAAACGTTGCCTCCTGCTGACTGGAGCCGTCTGTGATGGTGTAGACAATTGTGGCGGACACACAAAACTTTGCCACATTTGGGCCATAGTGGTCATGCCTTGTGCTGAGGCGCTGCCTCTGCTCCCTCTTTGTGCCGAGTTTCCTCCACTGCCTCGACGCACAGAGCTGCTTTGTAAAGCACTATTACCACTGCTGTCGGGTGGAATGGAAAACATGATGGACTGCACCAGTGTGTCTTGGTACTCCCGCAGTTTACGCTCCTGGTTCAACGGTGGTATGAGGCTTTGTAAGTTGTCCCGGTAGCGAGGATCTAGGAGGGTGTACACCCAATAATCAGTCGTGTTGAGAATGTGGGCGATGCGGCGGTCGTTTCTCAGGCACTGCAGCATGAAATCAACCATGTGCTGCAGACTCCCAACTGCCAAAGAAACACTGTCCCCTGCTTGAGGCATCATCTCTGCCTGCTCTGCATCACCCCACCCTCGCTGTACATACTGACTAGAGGATTGTGTACCTCCCTCCTCTGGAGAGATGTCTTCCTCCTCCATCAACTCCTCCTCATCCTCCTCACAAAGTGTCCCCTGCCTAGGCCTTTGTGAGGAACCACGTAGCGCAGACTGTCCAGAAGCAGATGGCATTTGGGACTCCTCATCCTCCACCTCTTCCAAAACCTCCTCCCTTAGTGCTTGCAGTGTTTTTTGAAGCAGGCAGATAAGGGGGACAGTCATGCTGACCAGTGCATCATCTGCACTCGCCATCTGCGTGGAATCATCGAAGGCACGCAAAACGAGGCAGATGTCCTTCATAGAGGCCCACTCAGTGGTGCTGAAGTGTGACCGGCGCACAGTGCGACTTGTTTGCGCCTGATGCAGCTGGTACTCCATGACTGCTGCCTGCTGCACACACAACCGATATGATGCGATGTTCCGGAAGGCGTAATTGGCGCTGCAGAGCAGCAAGGCGTGATCTTGCCATGCTGGAACGCCACAAGTGAGCGCACTCTATGCGGACCTTGTGCAGCAGTGCATCAAGATCCGGATAGTCCCTCAGAAAGCTCTGCACGACCAAGTTCAGCACATGTGCCAGACATGGGATGTGAGTGAGGTTGCCTAGGCCAAGAGCTGCCACCAGATTTCGGCCATTGTCACACACTACCAAGCCCGGCTGGAGATTCGCTGGCACAAACCACACGTCACTCTCCTGCTTGATGGCATTCCAGAGCTCCTGCGCTGTGCGGCTTCGATTCCCCATAGAAATTAATTTGAGTACGGCCTGTTGACGTTTGGCCATGGCTGTGCTCATATCGGTCGTAACAGGCTCCTGCTGCGCTGTTTCTGAGGAACTTGAGTAGGAGTAGGAGTCAATGTGTACAGACTGGATTCCTGCAATCCGTGGAGTTGGCAGAACACGTACAGCGCCACTCTCCAGATCTGTACCCGGCTCCACAACATTGACCCAATGGGCAGTGAGGGAAAGGTATCGTCCCTGTCCATGGTTACTGGTCCACGCATCGGTGGTCAGGTGGACCTTGCTACTGACGGCATTTAGTAGCGCATGTTGTATTTTTCCCTCCACATATTTTTGCAGGGCAGGGACGGCTCTCCTGCTGAAATAAAAGCGGCTCGGCACGGTGTATTGTGGGACTGCCAAAGCCATCAAGTCCCGGAAGGTGTCAGTCTCCACCAGCCTGAATGACAGCATTTCAAGTGCCAGTAGCTTGGCAATGCCAGCATTCAGAGCCTGTGCTCGGGGATGGTTTGCCGAGTATGGCCGCCTTTTATCCCATGCCTGTGCTACCGATGGCTGTAGAGTGGCCTGGGAGTGTGAGGAAGATTGGGAACGTGGTGCTGTGGGTGGAAGTTAACTGGGTCTCCGGACAACAGTGCCAGAGGTTCTTCCTTGGCGATCCTGTGAGGAAGCGGAACCAGCTGTGGGTGAGCTGGAGGATGAGGCCCCAACACGAGCTGAAGAGGTGGTAGGTGGTGCTGTACGTTGGCCTACATCTTCAGTGTGTCTGTGTAACTCCACCTCGTGCTTGGTCCGCACATGTTTCCACATATTTGTGGTATTGAGGTTGCTGACATTTTTCCCTCTTTTGACTTTCTGATGACACAGCTTGCATTTGACAACGCAAATGTCATCTGCAACTGTGTCAAAAAACGACCACGCACTGCAAGTCTCGGGAGCGCCCGTTTTGCCTTTTGAAAGAGGAATGCTCCTACCGGGTGCCGAAGTGGAGGCCACAGGCAACCAAGTCTGCCCCCTCCCTCTCCCTCCTGTTTTGGCTGTTCGGGGAAGCTCTTCCTCAGAGCTGCTCCCACCACCTTCCTGCTCCTCACTCCATGATGGGTCAAGGACCTCATCATCTACACTCCCCTCTTCAAACACCTGCTTCTCCTGGGTTGTCTCGCCAGCACCGTACGCACCAGAAAGTGGTAACTGAGTCTCGTCATCATCTGATGCGTACTGTGGTGTACTGACCATAGGCACTGGCCCACCTGCCTCTTCAGATTCAGAGGGACAAAGAAGTTGCGCATCACTGCATACTCCCCAAAACCGCTGCGGAACCGCAGCGGAATCCGCAGCGTGTGCACATACCCTAACTGTCCCTCACAGTCTTCAACAGCAGCCTGTCCCTAACTGAATTCACAGCAGAGTGAACAGAAATGGCGGCAGCGGCTTTTATAGTGCATCATGACATCATTTCAGCAGCCAATCACAGCCATGCCAATAGTTAACATGCCTACATGCCTAACAGGATGTGCCCACACTTCTGAGGATTCCCATTGGCTGAATCAAATCGAGCGGGCTCATAGCATTATGGGAACTTCCGATTCCGGTATTCGACATGAAAAAGTATCGGAACTAAGTATCGGAATTCCGATACAGCTAATATCAGCCGATACCCGATACTTGCGGTATCGGAATGCTCAACACTAATGATCAGTAAATGCACTCAATACTTGATCGGGGTTCCTTTTGTATCAATGACTGCATCAATGCTGTGTGGCATGGAGGCGATCAGCCTGTGGCACTGCTGAGGTGTTATGGAAGCCTAGGTTGCTTTGATAGCAGCCTTCAGCTCGTCTGCATTGTTGGGTCTGGTGTCTCTCATCTTCCTCTTGACAATACCCCACAGATTCTCTATGGGGTTAAGGTCAGGCCAGTTTGCTGGCCAATCAAGCACAGTGATACAGTTGTTTTTAAACCAGGTATTGGTACTTTTGGCAATGTGGACAGATGCCAAGTCCTGCTGGAGAATGAAATTTACATCTCCTAAAAGCTTATCGGCAGAGGCAAGCATGAAGTGCTCTAAAATTTTCTGGAAGACGGCTGTGCTGACTTTGGTCTTGATAAAACACAGTGGACCTACCCAAGAAGATGACATGGATCCCCAAACCATCACTGATTGTGGAAACTTCACACTAGACCTCAAGCAGCTTGGATTGTGGCCTCTCCACTCTTCCTCCAGACTCTTGGACCTTGATTTCCAAATGAAATGCAAAATGTACTTTCATCTGAAAGCAACACCTTGGACCACTGAGCAACAGTCCAGTTCTTTTTCTCCTTGGACCAGGTAAGATGCTTCTGGCGTTTTCTATTGTTCATGAGTGGCTTGACACAAAGAAAGCGACACTTGTAGCCCATGTCCTGGATACGTCTGTGTGTGGTGGCTCTTGAAGCAATAACTCCAGCTGCTGTCCACTCCTTGTGAATTCTCACCAAATTTTTGAATGGCCTTTTCTTAACAATCCTTTCAAGGCTGCGGATATCCCGGTTGCTTGGCACCTTTTTCTACCACTCAACTTTACATTAATATGCTTGGATACAGCACTCTGCGAACAGCCAGCTTCTTTCATAATGACCTTTTGTGGCTTACCCTCCTTATGGAGTGTGTCAATGACTGCCTTCTGGACATCTGTCCAGTCAGCAGTCTTTCCCATGATTGCGGAGCCTACTGAAACAGACAAAGGACTTTTTTAGACACTTAGGAAGCCTTTGCGGGTGTTTTTTGTTAATTATTCTAATTTACTGAGATAATGGCTTTTGGGTTTTCATTGGCTGTAAGCCATAATCATCAACATTAACAGAAATAAACACTTGAAATAGATCACTCGGTAATGACTATATATGTTTATATGTTTCACTTTTTGTATTGAAAAACCAAAATAAATTAACTTTTTGATGATATTCTAATTTTGTGAAAAGCACCTCTATATTGTAAGAGGGTTGCAAGACACCTAGTGGATGGGAGATAAACATGGAGTAATGTTTTCGTACATTTGGAACTAAAAGGGTTTAATCGGCCATTACATGCATTATATATGGCCCATATTGTATGGAGCATTATGAGTAGCTGAAGTGTTGGGAGAGACGGCTGCTCACCGTATCTCCACCCCTGGATGTGGTTCACTTTGTAAATGAAACCTGTTTGTCTCCCACATGTCTGTGTATGCAGGTGTGCAGAGCTCCTGGATTGTGTGCCTTTGCTTAGGACTAAGGAGCTGGACTCCAAGCCAGGTGGGCTAACAAGCATCAATATATGAACTTGTTACTTTATGTTTCACTTTGTGCCGGACAAAGGCTGTTTTTCAGTTTTCCTGTGATGTGGTTTATGAGGACTGAAATTAACCAGCAGGACTTTAAACAGAAATGGTTCCTGTGATATCTCAGATAGCTCCAAAGTGAGTAGCATTGTTATATTTGGTGTTAGACTTGTGGCCAGCGTTCCCAGGGAGCGAGTTTGATTGCTACAGAAGTACTGCATGTTCTGGGAGAAGACTATAGGCAGCATCATGCAGCATGGAAGAACTGATTAAAAACCTGATGGAAGCCAAACAGCTACAGCAGTAACAGCTACAGCAGCAACAGCTGCCACAACAGGAGACAAGTAAGCTGCTTATGCAACAGCTCCAGCAACAGATCCATCAGCAGCATAGACAATAGCAGCAGCAGATTGATTTACCCACAGAGGCTGTTCGTCGTACGGTGGCAGCTACAACTTCAAGGTCAGCTGATAATTTTTCTATCTGGAAGGCGGTGAGGAGAGCTTCGCTCCCACATGTTTGATCTGCTTCACCTCATCCAAATGTGGTTGCAGCTGGAGGCCTCTATCACAGCGCAAATGGTAGAGTGAATTGTAATGGACCAGTTTGTGCACTCCTTTTCTAGCCAGATTCAGACTTGGGTTGCCCAGGCAGATCCCTGGAATGCAGATGACTTGGTCAGTCTAGTTGAAAAGTAGCAGGGGGTTGATGGTTCCTTGGGGAGGCAACCTACTCCATACTGGGGGTCTTATCAGGGGGCAGAGGCTAAAAGTGGGTTGGGTATCCAAAGTCCAAGGGGGTGGCGTAGGTCAGGCCAAGCGTCTCATCGACGGAACTAATTTGATGAAGATGTCATGACCCGGCTCATATAGCTGCCCATTGTCCCCTGACCACCCAGCAAATGGACTTCAGCAAGGGATGCCGGTGTTCATTCTATACATATTTAGCTTGCAGTGTGGACGGTCCACACATCGAGGGGCCCCCAAGCTTGTCCTATAAAAGTGAATGGTCTGCAAATGAGTTGACTACTTGACTTCAAATGACTTGACTACTTGAAGGCCACACTTTTCCAGTTGATCCCTGGGAAGAAGCTGGGAGTCTGCTGCGTTCACCGGGATGCTAAAGACTAACTGGTGGCCAGAGTGGTCATTGAGACGGCCTGAGATACTGAATCCCATGATATCATCATGGTCCAGGATTTATTGCACCCAATTATCATAGACTGGAACTTTGTGTTGTTTTGGGGTCTTGTGGGGGAGGAGAGGAGACTTTGCTTGCTCAAATAAGAGACAGGATAGCACTAAGGCCTGATGGGTTTTGTCAGGGCTGGCGACACTGCCTGGTGCACCTGTACAAGTGCCGGGGCACAATATGGGGCCTGTGAGTCGAGGGAGCCTGGTGGCAGCGCCTGCGAGTGGCCCCCTTGCTTGCTCGGGCCCCGACACTTGCAATACATAACTCTCCCTGTTCTTCTGCAGCTCCAGTGTCTTCCACATTTTCTCACTTAGTGACGTCTCAGGACAGAGGGCGCAATGATATCACTACGGTGCACCCTCTGCTGAGGAGTGAAGACCTGCGGCCAGCAAAGAGAGGTATTTGCTTTTTCTTCCATAGGGAGCAATATATGGGGTCCATTCTGTATGGAGCAATATATGGGGCCCATACTGTATGGAGCATTATACGTGGCCCAGACTGTATGGAGCATTATATGGGCCCCTTACTGTATGCTGTATGGAGCATTATATGGTGTCCATTCTGTACAGAGAATTATACGGGGCCCATCTGTATGTGTCATGCCCGTCATGTCTGTTATGATGCATGACCCCTGGAGCAGTGTGCACACGCACCTTACCTCGTGGCTATTGCTTGTGCACACATGTGCTACCTTTCATGGCTGTGTGCTATCGTTTGTGTGCACGCGTACCTCATGGCTACATGCCGTTGCTGTGTGCGCGCCCGTCTCTGCTCTGCCTGCTGTGGTCCTCTCTATGGTCCTGGAGGACCTGACCATGTGATCCTCTCTATGATCCTGGAGGATCTGAACCGGAAGTCCTCCCCTGGTCCTAACCCGGAAGTTCAGGTGCTAATGCCCTATATCAGACCGCCCCTTCCTATGGTCCGGGCCTGAGTATCATGTTGCTTCCCTGCTAGGCTGCATGGTCCTGCTGGGTCGCTCTCTGTATTCTGCGCCCCTGCACTCTGCCCTGTTGTGCTTCTCTGCACATGCTCTGTGCTTGTATTCTGTCTATTGTCCTGTGCTATGTCTTTTGTTGTCTTTTGTGCCATGTTTTGTCTTTGCTATTCTTTGCCTTGTAGTACTTCCTATATTCTCTGCCTTTGCCTGTTTTGCCATGTCTTGTCTTTGCTATTCTGAACTTTGGAGGTCTTCCTATGTTCCCTGTCTTTGCCTGGTTTTCTTACTCTGTCCTATGGTGCTCTCTAGCACATTCCCTGTCTAGTCTCAAGGTTCTGCCTTGACCCGGTTCTGGGCTTCGGCCTACGTTCCACTGCAAGCTCTATACTCTCTCTGCCTTGAACCCCCCCTGGCATGTTCCATTGCACTCCCAGGCCCATGTCTTGAGCTCTGTGTCTAGTTCCGTTTTTTCCGTGCTCACTTGCACCTTTCGTGCTAGACTTCGCTGTGGAGTATTGCACGCGTCTTAGTTCTGTACCTTTGCCTAGCCCTGCCTTGTGGCTGCATGCCCTCTTGCACGCGCCTGGTCGTACCTGTGCTCGCCAGTTTGTGCCTCAGCCATGATGCTCTATATGTGCCCGCCTGTCTGTGCCTCAGCCGTGCCCGCCGGCCAGTGCTTTAGTGGTCTCCGGTCAGCTGGTACCGCCTGCCGGTGCTTCAGTCATGTTTTCCGTGCTCCCTTGCACTCACGCTGTTTCTCGCACTGTGCGTTTTCGTGCTACTCTAGCACAAGTCTTTTGCTATCCTTGTTCTGTCCTGAACCTTGGCTCTCTGTCTTGTCCTGTACTATGACCTAGTTTCTGTACCCAACTCTGGGCTCTAGCATATGCTCCGCTTCTCTTTACGGTACTCAGCTCTGTGCTATTGCCTACGTTCTGCTCTTTGTCTTGAACCCTGCCCCTGGTGTGTCTCTCTGCACGCGCAGGTTTTGGCCTTGAACCCTGACCCTGGCGTGTCCCTCGGCACGCGCAGGACCTTGCCTAGAACTCTGACCTTGGCGTGCCCCTCTGCACGCGCAGGACCTTGTCCTGAATCTCAAAGCCCGATGTGTTGGTTAGCATGTGTGGGACCTGCCGTTAACCATGTACCCTGGCGTGCCTCCTAGCATGGCCAGGACCATTCTTTGTACCATGCCCCTGGAGTGCCTCTAGCACGCGAAGGACCTTGAATCTTGAATCCTTGCGGCTTTTCTAGCGCACCCATTACCTTGGACCTTGAACCCTGGCGTGCCCTCTAGCATGCACAGACCTTAGCCTGTACCCTGGCATGCCCTCTACCAAGCACAGGGCCTAGCCTGTACCCTGGCATGCCCTCTAGCATGCACAGGCCTTAGCCTGTACCCTGGCATGCCCTCTAGCACGCACAGACCCTAGCCTGTACCCTGGCGTGCCCTCTAGCATGCACAGGCCCTAGCCTGAACCCTGGCGTGCCTCCTAGCGCGTGCAGGCCATTGTCAAGCCTGAACCCTGGCGTGTCCCTTAGCACGCACCCTGACTTGGACCCTGGTGTGCCCCTTAGCACACACCCTGCCTTGGACCCTGGTGTGCCCCTAGCACGCTCCCTGCCTTGCACCTTGCCATGGACCCTGGTGTGCCCCTAGCACGCACCCTGCCTTGAACTCTGCCTTCGACCTTGGCGTGTCTCCTAACATGCACCATGTCTTGAGCTCTGCCGTGCCTCCTTGCCTGAACCCTGGTTTGCCTGCCGGATTCCCGGAACCTGCCGATCGCTGCCAGAGATACTAAGCCTGACGACTGCGGCCTGATGTCCGGAGCTGATGTCCGCAGCCTGATGCCCTGACCCTGTCGATCGTTGCCAGCTGTCTGGAGTCCGATGCCATCTAGCCCTTGCCTGTACCCAGGCGTGCCACCTAGCACGTACCATGCCATGGACCTTGGCGTGTCCACGCACGCACCTTGCTATGTTTTCCCTGTTATCACATCTTGCACCTAATGTTACCCGAGTTTCACACTTTAAAGTAGATAACCTGAGATCACGCTTGACCGTCCACTCTTGCCACTGGCAAGGGAGAATCATAAAAATTTGCAGTGCTTGCGCTGTGAGAATTCAGAAGCCTGCAGACTTTCATCTCAAACCTGGATGAGCCCTTAAATTATAAAATTAAGCCCTGTAGCCAATCCTAGCAACATGTAATATCCTTACTGTCAGGATTCAACTCTTTCAGGTTTCAGCAGTCATCACATGGCCACTTCACTCATGCGACTTTCATACTTACTGTCACGTGAGAATGAGGTGTTCATCCTGCTTCTCTCAGTTTTTCACTGAACATTGAGAGAATTAGGAAGAGCAGATCGGCACATGACTAAGTGTGCAAACCACATATGTGCTGGGGTGGGGGGGCGCTTAACTGAATTCTTGCCCCGGGTGCCAGAAAACCTAAATACACCTCTGCAGGGAGCTAAACGTGGTGTCTAATTTTGACGCATATACGATGCCCCAGATCGATTAGCTCATTTCTGGGACTTGTGAGATACTATCGGAGATTTATCCCAAATTTCACCATGTGAGCCATCCCCCTGACTGATCTTCTTAAGAGCACGAAGACATCGATGGTCAAATTGTACTCTGAAGCAGAGATGGCATTCCAGAAGTTAAAGCTCGCTCTGTGTAAGCAGCCAGTCTTGATCGTGTAACAAAGGCGACCGGGAAGTGTAGTTGTAGCTGAGTTACTCAACCCCTTTCTGCCATCCGACGTACTATACTGTCCATGTGACCTGGGACTGTCTGTGTCACGGTCACGTGTGTCTGGACGCAGCGAGTACCGCAAGGCGAACCCATGACACCGCCTCCAGTAGGGCGAATTTAAATAATAAAACACTTGCATCTGGATACACCGCCTCCAACTGGCGAATTTAGGTATACATGTATTTATACAATAGTCTGGAAACCCCGCCTCCAGTAAGGCGAATTTAAATAATAAAGGGGAACCTGGGTAACAATAACAATGGTGGGCCCTGCGATAGGGAATAGGGAAGTGGAGACCTCCTGTACTCCCCTGAGCCAGTGTCCCTGCACTCCTAACATTCCATATGCCGGTTCCGCACAGGGCGACGCACTCGTTCCTCAAACCCTGACTCGCCCTGCACCTAAACCCTCACTAAGGAATTGGTCGGTGCGGAAACTAATCCCACCACTGCACTAAACACACATGAGGAAAAATGACAATACAGGGGGAACACCACTTGTCTTTGCTCTGTTGCGTACGCTCCTAGCAACAGAGCCCACCACCTGCGTGCATCTTCTCCTCCACCCGGATCCATCACCATAACCGGATCCATCACCATAGTGCAGCCTTGGAGCAGAGTCCACCACCAGTTGCAGCTGCCCAGTAAACAGAGTCCCAAAGATGAGTCCAGCTTCTGCCAGAAAATCCAGCATGCTTGAGTCCAGTTTTCAGCAACCAAGTCCAGCATGCTGAATGCAACTCTCACCATCGTCGCCACTCCACCAAGCCATGCAAGCACCTCCTGTTGACACCATAAACTGCGACTCCACCATGCCATGCCAGCCCTCCATGCAGACTCCATAGCTGACTCAACCCCTCTAGCTGGGCTGCCCAGGACTCTCATTCAGCTCCTTCTTTCACCCAGACTTCCTTGAAAATGACTAACTCACAATATCACCAACAGTGATTGAACACACCTGACTCTCTTTTATAGAGCCTCACACCTGATTTGTAATTAAGTGCACATTAAACCAAAGAAACTAAAGTGCACTACTGCTCACCACCACAGGGGCAACTTAGAATGAACGACACCACGTGTAATAATTCTAATGGGCACCGGGGACAATCAACCCACTTTGGCAACAAGCCAAAGGAAAAAAGTTCACTTTGTCCATTTACTTGTCAGATCCACCTTGGATCATAACAGTCTGACCGTGGATGGTATAGTACGTGTGTGTGTAAGGGTCGGCCAGGACTATATTCGTTGCCATGGACGCTAAAGCATTGGTGTCCAGACCTTCCCTCACAGAAAAGTAAAGTCCACTATTCATCATAGTCTAAGTCCCGTGGTATCCCGCCCCCTTGGCACTCACCACCTTTGGTCCCCTCAAACATTACTCTGTCTGCTGCATAGTTCACCATGACCCCATGTTTACAGTGATCCCTGGCGTTTTTCTCAGTCAGAGATAAAACGAGAGGAGTTTCTGTCAGAGTCACCTGACTCTCTGAGTCAAGTCTACCAAAGACTCCTTCCTGATGCAGCATCACAGTACATGCCGCACTCCTCAAAACTCATACAGACACACTGCGGTTCCCCAGACATACCCACTGAGGCAACCAGTGCTGCCATTTCCTGAACCACCCCAATTTGGGTCACAGCCCCCTCCCCGGACTCCACCCCTTTTTGGGTTACCACCCCAATTTGGGTCACCGCCCACCTCTGGGACTCCACTTCTTTTTGGGTTACCACCCCAATTTGGGTCACCGCCCCCTTCTGGGACTCCACCCCTTTTGGGCTACCACCCAGATTTGGGCCACCGCCCCTTTTGGGATTTCCCCATGACCGTTATACCAGTCTTCTCAGACCACAGTTCACACAACACAGTTTGTCTCTTTTACGATACCACACAAGTCCTTGTTGGCACCACCACAGCTCCTGCTGTCACCGATCACCGACACCACTGGCTGCTGTTCACACACAGCAGCTGGTGTCCTCTTTGTAACCCTGCCGAGTTACAGGAAGCCGCTTGTCCCCTTCGTAACCCCGCCGAGTTACCGGAAGCCGCTTGTCCCCTTCGTAACCCTGCCGAGTTACAGCAAGCCGCTTGTCACCTTCTTGACTCCCAATGAGCCACCGCAGGCTGAGTTGAGAAAAGAAGAAAAAAAACACACCACAAAAAACTCACGTGTCCTGTCTGTGTGCTATTCAGGAAGTACCGTCTCCGCCTGAGACCGTCCAACACACAGGGTGCACCGGGTGCTATTCAGGGAGCCCCCTCCTCCCAGGGTCTCCCAACACACCGGCCTCACCAGGTCCAGGGGCTTAGCGGGTGCTCTTCAGGACATCCGTCTCCGCCTGAGACTGCCCAACACTCACGCCTCACCAGGTCCAAGGTCATACCACGTGCTCCAGGGATCCGATTCTTCTCCCAGAACCTCCCAACACGGACCCTCCAGGACCTTGCTCACTGAACCCTCCAGGTACACCGTCTTTCCCACTGACCCAGGTCAGTACAACACGAACACCTGTCCGTTACCTGTGTCGGCCACACAGGTCCTCGGGTACCTCATATCCGCAGAGGCACCCTAGCAATCACCAGTCTCTTTCTCACTGACCCCGGTCAGTACAACACAGCTTTCACGGCCATCACCTGCTGGCCGTGCAGGTTCTCGGACCCCTCTACCGGAGAGGTGTCCTATAAGTCTCTTTCTCCTGGGGAAACGGCCGCACTGGGCTCACCGATCCAGACAGTGCCTTACTCACTAGGCCGCCCCACAGTTCCAGAACCACAGCCAGGCAGTGGCTTCCCCAACCGTCAGCCCTCCAGGCTCAGCGTTGCCAGCACTGCAACATGCCCTTTTTGGAAACCGTTGCCCTTAGCAACCGACTTTGCAGTCCTCTTCCATTGCTCCCAGCAACAAGGCTACAACAATGCCCGCATTCTCCACCAAATGTGAGGTAGCGCTGTTAGTAGGGGATCACTCACTTGGCAGCCACAAAATCAGATCCAGCACAGGTTTTCCATAAACTTAGAATGGTCCATGCGGTTTATTAAACATCATAAACCATGACCAGCAATATATAAATGGCATAGCGTCCTTGACAGAGCTTCACTCTGTTAGCAATGTCCAATGCGCAGGCTTTTCAGCCTCACAATTATATCTCACCCCGTCAGGGTTCTCTCATGGCTGCTTCTCCATACTGCAGACATTCATTCCCTCCAGGGAACTCTCAGGCACTTGCAGCCATTACTCACAGCGTCCACACGTGCTGTCAGGCAGGAAGCCCCATCTCAGCGGGACCTTCCACACTGGACCAACCAGGTCCCAGCATTCACTCCATGTGACTCACCCTGGCCACATTATATGGTTCATAGCCACGCCCACTGGGTCACATGACTCTGACCTCATCACAGGTCCTTCACACACACATATACACTTTACAATAGCATTATTAAACACACCCCTGGGTGGGTTTATAGGTAACTAGTGCCTGACACATTGAACCAGCACCTCAGCAGTATCACTGCTGATTAGCACACACATAAATCTCCATCTCAAGACCACCCACCTTGAGATACATAACGGTCATTCAGTATCTTGCCATTCATCCACTCTCCTGGGACATCCACACAGCGCCCCCTAGTGGACACAGTGGTTACTGCACCACAATATATACAGTATATATATATATATATATATGTCATTGAGACATATATATATATGCTAGCTGAAGAGCCCGGTGTTGCCCGGGCATAGTACCTAACTGTGGGTCCCACTGTCTTCCTTAACATCCCCGCTCTCCACCCGCCATCCTGTTCTATCCCTCCGCAGCCATGCTCTACATCCATGTCCCGGTATCCCTCCATATCCCGGCTCTCTTCTGTTGTGAGCTCATTTTCGGGTTTGCCTCTGGCTTCTGGTGAGGGTTATGGAGCTGGCTGTGCTGACAGAGGAGTAGTGAGTTCTCTATCTGGACTCCCTCTGTTGGTGAAGGGAGGTAATGAAGCTGATCTAAATGGCAGAGACCGGCCACCTGAGGAAGAGGACTGCGATTGGACATCAGGAGTTTCTGATTGGATTTAAGGCAGCTGACTCCCTAGTTTCTTGCTGGTGATTTTTCCTGACTGTGGCTTCTGGTTTCCAGTTTGGTTCCTGCCTTCCTAAAGCTAAGTTTTCTCTGCTATTGTTCATATGAGTTTTGACTGGTTTACTTAGTTTTTGTGTTCAGCCAGTCCTGGCTGGGACTGGGCTGAATCCCCATTTTGCCTCTGATCAGTTGATCTCTTTTGCTCTGTCTTCAGAATATACCTGAGTGCTGATATAGTGATTTGAAGTCTAGCGACTTCAGGGCTTTTTTCTATCAGACGTTTTGGACATTTTTTTGGCAGGGTTTTTTGCGTGATTGCAGGCAGCAGCATTTCTTTCCTGTCCTTTCTAGTTAGTGAGGGCCCCATCGTTTGCTCAGCCTATCTTTATATCTGTGTCTGTGTTTTCATCTTGTTTCACCGACAATACATGTTGGGGGCTGTCTATTGCTTTGGGGTCTGCTCTGGGGCAGTTTAGATTTTCCCTTTCTTTCTTTAGGCTTATTTAGTTCTCCGGCCGTGACGAGGCGTCTAGGACCACCGTAGGCCTCGCTCCACGGCCACTGCTAGTTGTTGTGGATAGGATCAGGGGTCTGCAATCCGCTAGTTACCAACCTCTCCGGTTTTCTGGGCTTAGCTTGCTTTTTGTTTTTTCCTCCTCGGTGACTCATTCATAACACTCTTCTTCCACAGTCCCGGTCTCTTCGTCCACAGCCCTGCTCTCCCGCTCTCTCCCTCCACAGCCCTGTTTTCTTCTATCACTGCCCTGCTCTCCCGCTGTCTCCGTCCACAGCCCCCTTCTCTTCCTTCACAGCCCTGCTCTCCCCGTCCACAGCCCCGTTCTCGTCCTTCGCAGCCCTGCTCTCCCGCTCTCTCCATCCACATCCCCATTCTCTTCCTTCACAGCCCTGCTCTCTCCCTCTACAGCAGGGGTCTCAAACTCGGCAGAGTAAATGGGCCGCACATAAAAAAAAATTTGCGCTGGGGGGCCGCATTCCTTTCAAACTTAATACACCCTGTACACATGCGGCTCCGCACACCTCTTACACACAGGGCTCCGCTCTGTAAACCTCGTACACACAGGGATCCGCTCCGTACACCTTGAACACACAGGGCTCTGTACACCTCGTACACACAGGGCTCTGTACACCTCGTACACACACGGCTCCGCTCCATACACCTCGTACACACAGGGCTCTGTACACCTTGTACACACAGGGCTCCGCTCCGTACACCTCAAACACACAGGGCTCTGTACACCTCGTACACACAGGGCTCCGCTCCGTACACCTCAAAAACACAGGACTCCGCACACCTCTTACACACAGGGCTCCGCTCCATACACCTCGTACACACAGGGATCCGCTCCATACACCTCGAACACACAGAGCTCTGTACACCTCGTACACACAGGGCTCTGTACACCTCGTACACACACGGCTCCGCTCCATACACCTCGGACACACAGGGCCCTGTACACCTCGTACACACAGGGCTCTGCTCCGTACACCTCAGACACACAGGGCTCTGTACACCTCGCACACACAGGGCTCTGTACACCTCGTACACACACGGCTCTGCTCCGTACACCTCATACACAGGGCTCTGTACACCTCGTACACACACGGCTCCGCTCCATACACCTCGTACACACAGGGCCCACTCTGTACACCTCATACACACAGGGCTCCATACACCTCGTACACACATGGCTCCACTCCATACACCTCGTACACACAGGGCTCCGCTCCTTACACCTCGTAGTCACAGGGCCCGCTCCGTACACCTCATACACACAGGGCTCCGTACACCTCGCTCACACACGGCTCAGCTCCATACACCTCGTACACACAGGGCTCCACTCTGTACACCTCATACACACAGGGCTCCGTGCACCTCGTACACACATGGCTCCGCTCCTTACACCTCGTACACACAGGGCTCCGCTCCTTACACCTCGTACACACAGGGCTCCGCTCGATACACCTCGTACACACAGGGCTCCACTCCATACACCTTGAAAACACAGGGCTCTGCTCTATCCACCCTGTAAACCCCTGCTGACCCCACGCATAAACTTACCTTCATCCAGTACCATGACAACCAGCACACAGCAGCGTCCGTCCAGCACACAGACAGCAGCGTCCGTCCTGCACACATTCAGATTTATATATAGAGAATAAAATTTCATAGAGTTCTTCATAGCAGAATAGCCGCTAAATCAATTGCCGGCTTCTGTAAAATCAATACAAAACCCAACATGAAATGACACATGGCTTACATACAGTAAACAATTTCATTTCATTTATTTTTTTTCTTCTATGTCTTTGACTAATAATTAGATTAGGGTTTGTGTATAAAATTTGGGACATGTAGGTGTTAAATAAAGGGGTTAATTCAATGAAAAAAATTGTGTGGGCTCCTGCGGTAATTTCGCAACCAGAGAGGGAAAGCCAGTGAGTGAGGGCAGATATTAATAGCCTTGAGAGGGACCATTGCTTTTGGCCCCCTCACCCCCTTGATACAAAAATCTGCCTCCAGACACCCCAGAATAGGCACATATATAAGATGCGCCTTCTCTGGCACTAAGCCTCTCTATTCCCATTGCCTTGTAGCAGTGGCTAATGGGTTAATAACGGGTTAATGTCACCTTGCTACTGGAAGGTAACATTAACCTGGGTCAATAATGGAGAGGTGTCAATAAGACACCTATCCATTATTAACCCTTGACTAGTAAAGGGTTAAAAAAAACACACACAGATATTAATTAAAAATTCTTTTAATGAAATAAAGACACCAAGTTTTTGACCAAATTTACTCCTCTGCTAATTCATAAAAAAAAAACCATGGTCCTGAAAAAAAAAAAAAAAAAAAGCAATAATATACATACCTCTCTGCTGGTCAGTCAGGTCCCCCGCTGCAATCCATCAGAAGGGGTTAACTGGTTTACAACGGGACCGGTGCTAATGTGACCAGCCCCGCTGTAAACCACTGCCAGAATTAATTAATTCATCTCTGCGCAGCTTCCCTGTCTGACCGTTGATGAATTAATTAGCGTGGGAAAGTTTCTGAACGTTTTCCCACACTCATAAGTTCACCTCAGGTTGGCCAGGGGACTCCGCGTAGCCTCACTGACTACAACTGACGTCATTCTTTATTAAACATGTCAGTGTGATTTTACTGTATCGCAAAATGAATTGCCGGCTTTTGTTAAAGGACACCGGGTGCGTATTTCTCGCAAGTCACACATCTGGTCCGTGTGTAATCTGTATTTTTCTCGCCCCGATAGACTTGCATTGGTGTATTTTTGGAGGAATACGCTAACAATCGCAACATGCTGCGATTTTCTCAGCCCGTAAAGTACGGCCGAGAAATAAACGGCTGATGGGAGCTGACCCATAGAGAAACATTGGTCCGAGTGCAATGCGTGGTTTTAGCGCCTCTCACTCGTCTGTATTTCTCTCTAGTGTGACGCCGGCCTAACCTTTGGTAAAATAAAAAAAAATTGGACCTGAAGTAATTTTTTTGTGAAAAAAAGTTAAATGTTCATTTTTTTAAACATTCCAAAAATTCCTGTGAAGCACCTGAAGGGTTAATAAACATCTTGAATGTGGTTTTGAGCACCTTGAGGGGTGAAATTTTTAGAATGGTGTCAATTGGGTATTTTCTATCATATAGACCCCTCAAAGTGACTTCAAATGTGATGTGGTCCCTAAAAAAAATGATGTTGTACACCTGATAAACCGCTGTTTAACTTTTAACCCTTATAACTTCCTAACAAAACAAAATTTGGTTCCAAAATTGTGCTGATGTAAAGTAGACATGTGGGAAATGTTATTTATTAACTATTTTGTGCGCCATATCTCTGTGATTTAAAGGCATGAAAATTCAAAGTTGGAAAATTGCAAAATTTTCAGAATTTGTGCCACATTTCCGTTTTATTCATAAATAAACGCAAGTCATAACAAATAAATGTTACCACTGTCATGAATTACAATATATCATGAAAAAAACAATGTCAGAATCACCGGGATCCATGGAAGTGTTCCAGAGTTATTACCTCATTAAGGGACAGTGGTCAAAATTGTAAAAATTGGCCTGGTCATTAATGTGCAAACCACCCTTGGGGGTAAAGGGGTTAAAGGCACAGTCCATAGGCAGAATCCACTGAGCCAATGGTCAGCGAGCATCCCCGGCCCCTTGTACATGAATGGATGGGACCAGGGCCGGACTGGGACTAAAATTCAGCCCTGGCATTTGAAGTTACACAGGCCCGCTTAATATCTTTGTACACTTGTAGGTTACAAGAGGTGATGGGAGTGTAACACGACTATATAACATATAGTCACAGCTGTGCCCAGTATTACAGCTCAGTCCTATTTATTGCTTTTAGTTGCATTACCAAGAAAAGCCACTACTTTACCTACATAACTGGATCTCGTAGATAATAAAGAGGATGCTGCACTCTTCATAGTACTGCGGCCTCTTCATATAGATGATGAACAGCGAGGCAAAAAGTCAGATACCCAGTGAACTAATAATGATGACCTGATCTACAGATAGGCAATCGCTTTCAAGGACTTTAATAACTTTAAAGGGTAGAGTAATTTAAGAAAATTAAACAACTGAATGCATCAAAACTACCCCAGAAAACAATAACATATTTTTATTATTTTACAAAGTAATAAGTTAACATGAAAAGCTCAACAGTGCAAAGAACAGTTATAAATAAATGTTTAGTACAATGAAAATTAAGTCTTAAGGTTCATTTACATTGGTATGTTTTTACTTGTCTTGTCAAAAACTATAGTGCGTCAATCTTATTGACACCCCTCCATTATTAACCAGGCTTATTGTCACCTTACAATAGCAAGGTGACATTAACCACTTATTACCCCATATGCTACCCGCTACAGCGCAATGGGAAAAGAGCAGGCCAAGTGCCGGAATTGGCGCATCTTATAGATGCGCCTTTTCTGCGGTGGCTGGAAGCAGATTTTTTTAGCCGGGGGGGCAATAACCATGGTCCCTCTCTAGGCTATTAATATCTGTGCTCAGTCACTGGCTTTCCCTCTCTGGTGGAGAAAATTGGGCGGGAGCCCACGCCAGTTTTTTCTATGAATTAATCCTTTAATTTAACACCTACAGCTCCAAAATTTTACACACACACACTGCTAACATTATTAGTGAGGGACATATATAAATCTAAAGGATATGCAATGGTTTACTGTATGTAAACCATGTCTCATATCCTGTCGAGTTCTGTAATGATTTTACAGATGTCAACAATTGATTTTTCACCTATTCTGCTATCTAGCTCTGTATGAAATCTAAATCTAAATATGTGTGTGTGTCAATGACATATATATACAGTATATATATATATATATATATATATATATATACTGCTCAAAAAAATGGGAACACATCCTAGTACATTGTGTTGGTTAAGTGTTCCCTGTATTTTTTTGAGCAGTATGTACTGTGTATATACATATATATCTATATATATATATATATACTGTATACTGTGTATATAGTATATATATATATTTATGCAGTACAGACCAAAAGTTTGGACACACCTTCTCATTCAATGAGTTTTCTTTATTTTCACGAACTATGAAAATTGTAGATTCACTCTGAAGGCATCAAAACTATGAATTAACACATGTGGAATTATATAATGAACAAAAAAGTGTGAAACAACTGAAAATATGTCTTATATTCTAGGTTCTTCAAAGTAGCCACCTTTTGCTTTGATTACTGTTTTGCACACTCTTGGCATTCTCTTGATCTGAGCTGAGTTGTGATAGTAGCTCTGACCATAACCATTTTTTGATCCATTATTGATCCTGTTACTGCTCTGACAGTTCCTGGGACCAAGATGCCTAAGAGCAGACTACATAATCTCTCTGGTCCAGAGAAGCAAGCCATGAAGGACTATATCGTGGAAAGTTTGGCAAAGGGTCGAATCAGGCCATCCTCATCCTCCATTGCTGCGGGGGTTCTTTTTTGTAAAGAAAAAAGATGGGGGGGTTATGCGTGCCTAGATTTCCTCAAACTCAATATGATCATGGTTTGGGATCCATATTGGTTCTCATCCCGGACCGCTTTAATCTGATTGTAAGAGAAAAATGTTTTTCAAAACTGGACCTATGGGGGGTGTATAATCTCATTCGCATTAAAGGGGGGGATTAGTGGAAAACAGCATTCAATATGCCGGAGGGACATTATGAGAACCATGTGGGTTGACGAACTGCAGCAGCTCAGTCTGTCAGTCTGGCAGATCTACACACTGTTGTTTTGCAGTACACTAATACATCTGGTGTAGGAATCATATCTCCCTGGCAAACAGTAGTGGAGCCAAAAAAGACAACGTTGAAACGCGTGTTGGGGTGGGAGACAGGGCAGATGGGACCTCCATTAAAGTAAACAAAACTTTATGCACCTTACTTTTTTATGGTATTAGGCTTGATTAAATTCATAAACTTTTTTACATGCACTGGGGCACTTTATGATTTCTGTTTAGTGGCCAATGTTTACACTTATATATCTACCTCATACATACCTTTTTCTAGCACTGAGGCACTTTATTAAGGATTTTTATGTATGTACTTTGATTTAAGGTATACTTTAGGCCATGTTATAAATTATCAGGGATGTTGTATATTTCAGCAAGCATTTTTACCATTTGATTTGGGCTAATATATCTTACCTACTGTGCTGTTCCGTCTAAGTTATGCTTCCATGGTTTCTATAGATTATTATTTCCATGCTGTGTAGTCTTGCATTTGCTCTGCTGCCACCTGCTGGTCTTTTTTCTTTATGGCAGCCTGCAGCTAATTAATCCTCGTTCATGCCTTCCACTTCTGGTTCAAAGTTTGGCTCTCCTCTTCCTCCTTCCAGCCATTGTTAGTTTCACTTTCTGTGGGAGAGACATGCTTGTACCGAGCTGTGAAAGGCACCAGTTTTTTCTACCACTTTGTCTAGACTGTACAATCCATGGTGTGCATCATCTCCCCGAACTCTGAGCAACATGATCCTGTCTGCCCTGCATTAAGGAAACAAAGGTAGGACCTCTCCCAGCCCCTATTCACCAGCCATATCTTCATTCGCCTCATGCGGGGACAGAACACCTACAGTGAGTAGTCCCACAGCCTGTCTTTATGACACAAGGCATCCTGTATAATAATTTGGTCATTATTTTATGAATTCTTGGGAAAATTTTATAAAGGTTATGATAATTTTTACACATTCCTTTTTCTTCTGTTCATTTATTAAGAGGGTTGGTTATACAATAAAATAGGGGGGGAAGCCAGCACTGCTTAAGGTTAGAACGCATAAATTGGAGTGCATATGCACATAATGTCCAGCTGTATTCAAAAATGAGATATTTAGCAAAAAAATTGATCAATTCAATTGAGCCACCCCGCCGCGCCAAGGCAATCTCATATGGGGGGTCCTACTCTATATATTTTTAATAAATGCTGTGCCATTACGGCCTCCTAAATACACTTAGAGCATGACCACATCAAGTGCAAACTGTACCTGAACATTACTGGATCGCTCCCATGAAGCCAGATGAAGGCCAACCAGGTCTGAACACAGACATATCAGGATTGACCTCCACACATTGCCCAACCAGGAAACATAGATGAAGGGCGATATTGGCCCAGACACAGGTGCACAATTAAATAAAGCTTGGGGCAGGGCGGGGCTGCCGTGTGTGTGCACAGCAGCCTAGATCCATCATAATGAACACAGAAAAATTTATAGCGGACATAGCCAAGCGTGCACGGCAGCAGTGGTGGTGAGCCACAAACCAACAACAAGAAAATAGGGGGGGAAGCCAGCACTGCTTAAGGTTAGAACGTTAGACCTGGTTGGCCTTCATCTGCACTTGCTTCATCTGGCTTCATGGGAGCGATCCAGCAATGTTCAGGTACAGATTGCACTTGATGTGGTCATGCTCTAAATGTATTTAGGAGGCCGTAATGGCACAGCATTTATTAAAAATATATAGAGTAGGACCCCCCATATGAGATTGCCTTGGCGCGGCGGGGTGGCTCAATTGAATTGATCAATTTTTTTGCTAAATATCTTATTTTTGAATACAGCTAGACATTATGTGCATATGCACTCCAATTTATGCGTTCTAACCTTAAGCAGTGCTGGCTTCCCCCTCTATTTTCTTGGTTATACAATAAATTATTTGTCAAACAGGAGAAATGTATGGTCTCAGTTGAGGAGATTCCTTTCCTCGGATATGTGTTGCCATCTACTAGTTTTCGCATGGATCCAGTGGAAGTCCAGCCTGTTTTGAATTGGGATTGTCCTGAGGATTTGAAGGCGTTACAAAGGCTTTAGGGTTCACCAACTACTTACTATTGTAAGTTCATCAAAAACTTTTCGGTAGTAGCCAAACCTCTGACGGATATGACTAGGAAGGGGATGGACTTTTCCAAGTGGTCCAGTCCGGCCAGAGAGACATTCGATACTTTGAAGAGGTGTTTTTCATCTGTGCCGATCCTCGTACAGCCTGACGTTTCTCATCCTTTTTATCGCCGAGGTTGACGTGTCTGAGGTGGAAGTGGGGGTTATGTTGTCGCAGTGTGCGTCTCCTGGTAAATGGCGTCCATGTGCATATTTTTCAAAAAACTGTCATCAGCAGAGAAAAATTATGACATAGGTAACAGGAAATTCTTGGCAATCAAGTGGGCTTTTGAAGAGTGGCATAATTTTTTTGAGGGAGTGGTTGATCCGGTTATGTTGATCACGGATCATAAGAATCTTAATAAACAAAATCCCACTAAGGTTATGTGCACACGCTGCGGATTGGTCTGCGGATTTTTCCGCGCGGATTTTGCAAAATCCGCAGGTCAAAAGATCTGCGGATTAGCCTGCGGTTTAGCCCTGCGGTTTCACACCTCTACAATGGAGAAGGTGTGAAACCGCTGCGGATTCCGCACAAAGAATTGACATGCTGCGGATTTGAACCCGCAGCAAATCCGCGCAGAAAAATCCGCAGCATGTGCTCAGCGTTTTTTGTTTTGCATTGATTATAATGGTACTGTATACCGCAGCAGAAACTGCTGTGGATCTGCAGGGCCAAATTTTCTAAGGGTATGTGCACACGCAGTGGATGAAAGGGATAAAGAGCCATAGGCATAACTATAATAAAACAATATTTTATTGAGAAAGTATTAAAAATAATTTAAAATATAAACAAAGGGATTTTCTCAGAGGTAGCACCGCAACAACCCCGACAGCGCCTATTTGGCTTCTTCCAATGGGGGCACGTGCCAGATAGGCGAAACGATGCTGTCAGGGTCATAGCTGTGGTGTGTCTGTGGCTGAGATTTTCTCTGATGTAAGTACAGTAAATATGCGATCTTGTTTCATTTGGCAGCTTTCCATACATGCATATGATCACTTTATTTTTTGATCCATATATACATATACTTTACTTTGATTATAATTACTTTGCCTTGGGTGATTGCATTCCTTGATATTTGTAAACTTTGCACTTTACTGATTATAGGGAATGCTTTCTCCTTTAATGCATTTTTTGTGATTTTTAATTCAACTATTTATATTATATCTTGTCGCTGCTAAGGTTTTTTCCTCCACTGACAGTCCACACCCTGCTTTCTCTGAGAAAATCCCTTTATATTTTAACTTTTTATAACACTTTCTCAAAAAAATTTTTATATTTTAGTATATTTATGCCTATGCCTCTTTTTCCCCTTTATCAAGAAATTGTAGGAGAAATCAGCGCAAATAGGGTCTTATCCGAGAAATACAGTTAGGCCGGGGTCACACTAACCAACGCAAAATACAGTCAGTATTTTACATGCGTAATACGGATGAATGGCCCCTAAACAGTACTCCGTATGTCATCCGTAATCAAGGTGTGGTCGCGTATTTTGCGCATGTCAGCATCCGTATGTAATCCGTATGGCGAGATTTTCTCGCAGGCTTGCAAAATGGACATATAATGGAGCCCTATGACAGGTTTTATAACACAAAAGAAAGAATAGATATAGACACATAGAATGCATATATATATATATATATATGTGTATTCTATGTGTCTATATCTATTCTTTCTTTATTAAACCTGTCAGTGTGAGTTTACTGTATAGCGCACTGAATTGCCGGCTTTGGTAAAAGACACTGGGTGCGTATTTCTCGCAAGTCACATGTGTGGTCCGTGTGTAATCCATATTTTTTGCGCACCCATAGACTTGCATTGGCGTATTACGGGCGTAGTACGCTGACAATCGCAGCATGCTGCGAGTGGCACGGAGCGTAGAATACGGATGAGAAATATACGGCTGGTGCGAGGGACCCCATAGAGAATCATTGGACCGTGTCTAATGCGTGCTTTTAGCGCCTCTCACTCGGCCGTATTCCTCGCCAGTGTGACCCCGGCCTTAGGTTTTTTCTCAGATTAAACTCACCTGTTCAAACTGTTAAAGACGCATATAATGTAGAAAATCAGCTGCAGCGGATCCACGGGTCAGAAAGTGACCATCAGACATCAGACTGTAACGGGAGTTAGTGGACAATATTCCACGCTGCCGAGAGAATGGAGACGTATATCCCAGTATGGTACAGTAAGATGATGATTATATGCGTCTCCATTCTGTCGGCAGTGCGGAATATTGCTCTCTTTATCCCCTTTGACATTATCTAAGTGGGATATTGTTTATTATGATATGTATGAGGCTGCTTCAGAATTAGAGATGGACTATTGATGTATATAAATCATAAGAATCTTGTATATTTGAAACTGACGAAACGTCTAATGCCTTGACAGGCAAGATGGGCATTGTTCTTCACCAGGTTTACCTTTTTTTATCACAGATTCAGTCTTTGATGGACAGCCTGATAATAAAGCCAGCACTCATCTTCTTACTCAGTGTTTTTGATGGCCAGGAGTTTGTCAGGATGTCTGGGAGTATGTAGCCGCCTGCTGTGTGAGTGCACGTTCTAAGACCTCTCATACTCAACTGTCGGGGGCTCTCCATCCATTGGAGATTCTCAATAGACCTAGGACTCACTAGTTGGTCAATTTTATCATGAATCTACCTGTGTCGGTGGGGAATACAGTAATTTTGGTGGTTGTGGAAAGATTCAGTAAGATGTCTAATTTTATTGCATTACCAGCCTTACCGAACGCCAAGTACTTGGCGTAAATTTTCGCCAGGGAAATTGTAAAATTACATGGGACCCCGACCGATATTGTTTCTGGGGGTACAGTTTGTTTTCAAGTTTTGGATGGCATTTTGCACCCATCTGGGGATCTATTTGTCATTTTCTTCTGCATTTCACCTGCAGTATAATGGGCAGACTGAACAGGTTAACCAGAATTTGGAGACTTATCTTAGGTGTATTGTGTCTGAGAATCAGGAGGATTGGGTTATCTACTTACCATTAGCCGAATTCGCAGTAAATAATCGTTGTCATGAATATACTGGTAAGTCACTGTTTTTTGGGGCGTATGGGCTTCATCCTCAGTTAAGCTCATTTAATAAGACAGAAAATTGTTCCTCTTCAGGTAATCCAGAAGAGGAACAATTTTCATCATCTATTACATCCGTGTGGCATGGGGTTACTAATAATTTGAGGAAGATGGGATCCAAATATAAGAGTGTAGCCGACCAGAGACGTTTGGGGGGTCCGGACCTGTGTGTTGGTGACTTGCTGCTGTCCTCTAGGAACATAAATTTGGAGGTTCCATCTTGGAAACTGGTTCCCAGGTTTATCGGTCCTTATAAGATCATAGCCGTCATCAATCCCACAGCATTTCGCCTTGCTTTGCCACATACTTTTAGGATCCAAAACTAAATTTTATTTCAACCATTAAAATATTCACATAGATAAATTTGATAAAACCTGCAACCAGCCGGTCCAGCAATAGAACTAGGTGGGGGAGATTACAATGTGCCCTAAAATCCCTATTAAACCCTAATAAACCCTTCCTGGAGTTAGCTAGTTGGGCCTGGGAGCCAGGACAGGACAGTTGTGTCCCGTAATGTTCAAGCTGGGAGCCCAGCCGTCCAGGGCCTATGGGCTGACAGGCACACAGTGGTGGAGGAAAACAGGGCAGCATCAACATGAGAGCGGCTAACTTAGTGGGAACAACACTAAACGTCTGGGTGAAACTGACAGGGAACTTCTGAAAGGGGTTAGGCTGACCAGTCAGAAAGCTGCGGTACCAGAAGCGATGGTACGACCCTGAGATATTCGTGGAGAAGTGAGGGACAGTACAGGTAACAGAATGATACTTTGTGAAGGACCTTGTGCTATTTCTGTGCCTAAACTGTATGAGCTGAATAAACTTGTATTGTTGAAACTGATTTGGACTCTGCCTGTCATTACGTGGTACTTAAAGGAAAGAAGCCTAGCAGAGCCAGGTGGACCCTGATGTACAAGTCAATGGACCACCAAGTGCACCACAGAATAGACATTGTGTTTATGTGACAGTGGGCCAGGGTGTGACAGAGCAGCCACAGTCAGTCACGACTACCCCCCTGGCACCCTAGATAATCACGCAAAATAGTGCCCCCGCTCAACGATGGCTTACCCTCACAACCCCTCAGCAATGACCCTACCAACTCTCCATAACCCAATACACAATAGGGATAGTAGGATGAGAAAGAAGAGAGGGGGATGTGAAGATGGCTAAAACTTATTAGTGATGGAGATAGTAGATGAGTCCCAAATCACATAGACTACTTACTGGTGCGCTACAATGGCAGATAAAAATGCATGGCATTTGTGGCATATTGCAAGCATCTTTTATGTGTAAAATTGCATATCTAGTACAGTCTCACATGTGCAAGTCACACCAAAAAATGCTAAAAATATATCACCATGTGCAATGAGTAATCCTCTCAGTCGTATTGATTAAATAATAGAAAGGCTGGACCAGCCGCTTATTTGTCAAAATCAAAGCAGTATTAGTGCCATTGATATGTTGTTTGCCCACAAGGAGATTTCCCACGGAAACAATACACTTATTGCACTATGCCCATAATAGCACCATATTTTAAACAAAATTCTTATCTGGGATCCGAAGAACCAAAAAAATGCCTAAACGCGCTTCCCTTCCATGGTGTAAGTTCATCAGGAAGCGAATGGTATATCCAGTGTCAAGAGATGAATGCCATCAGGCAAATAGGACATCCTGGTTGCAGGTGACACCTGCAACAAACAGGCACTCCATGCATGTGTTGTGACAGTGACACAGCCGCCACACATGCAGCTGCGGCAGCGATCATCTGCTCAGCTGGCGTGATCCAGGAAGCCGGGTTCCCGCTGTAGCTTATTTGGCAAGCGCTATAGCTTGCCGAATAAGCAGGGAACCGAAGATATTTGCTCGACTCTAATGAGAAGGCAACAACTGTTATTAGAAAATGGAAGGAACACAAGATGACTGTCAATCTTCCTCGGTCTGGGGCTCCATGCAGGATCTTGCCTCGTTGGGTAAGGATGATTCTGAGATAGGTCAGGAATCAGCCTAGAACTACACGGAAGGACCTGGTCAATGACCTGAAGAGAGCTAGGTCCACAGCCTCAAACATTGCCGTTAGGAACATACTACACCGTCATGGATTAAAATACACAATAATACAAGACAACAAGAGAAGCACATTGCTTGGATACAAAGACATCTCATGTTAATTGCATGTTAATGTAATGTAGACACAGCCATATCTTGAATATGTTTTATTATATTTGGTGTGTAACTGTCTTGGCAAATATCTGTAGAGAGATTCATATATTTCCTACTAGGTAGCAGGAGTTTTGAGCTACACCCTCCATTTTAAGTCTATTAAGAAAATATGCAACAGCAGACAGACATTAAAATAAAAAAAGAACAGGTATCAAAAATGCACAGACCACAATATCCCTATACATTGTCATTCACTGAATCACTTATTTATATAGCACTGATTCACAATACATAAACTGTGCGTGCCTGGAGCTTTAGCTGGACGTACATTGCAGTCAGAACCCACATGTTACAGACTTGGGCTCTGATAGTCCACATAAAATGGATATTTCTGTATATAGTCCACATAAAATGGATATTACTGTATATTCAGTGAGTCACACATTATTATTTGCAGATATAGCTAATTCCAAGTAATTACATAGTGAAGTCTCGGCTTCACAGACTGGAAGAAATCACAGTATTATTTTGCTTGTATCAACCTTCAAGATTCCCGGCACTCCCCAAGGACCTGGCATCTTGTCTCTTTAGCACCATAGGTCAATCCTTTCACAAACACGAGTGTACTGTAATAATATGAGTCTAGGACACCATTTCCAATACTGAACATCGGCAAATAGAGAAGAGACTGGAAAAAAAGTCATTTCTTGAGAGAGGCCCTGACAGTGAGATGCAGAGAACTGGAGCAACACATAGAGCAAATACAAATTCAGGCATGGAAAGGCAGCTGTGAACCGCTCCTCATCACATTTTCACACATTCATCACAATTTTCCAATTTCTTGATCAGACATATAAAGTGTTTGTAAGCAAGCATGGCCTTTAATAATTGATATGGAGACCCATGAGAAGCCAACAACTACAAAGATACATTATATTATAACACATTTGTATATAATGAGCGGACCCTTGTCCAAAAGAGATGCCGTACGTGCCATAAAGTTCACTTATATACAGTGGCAAGTAAAAGTTTGAGCACCCCCAAACCACCACAAAATTACTTTTATTGTGAACTGTTAAGCAAGTTGAAGATGAAATAATCTCTAAAAGGCCTAAAGTTAAAGATGACACATTTCCTTTGAATTTGAGACAAAAAATATATGTATTGTCATCTTTCACATTTTAAAAATTCCAAAAAGGAAAATGGGCCAACGCAAAAGTGTGGGCACCCTGCATGGTTAATACCTAGAAACTCCCACTTTTGCAAGTATCACAGCTTGTAAACACTTCTTGTAGCCAGCCAAGAGTCTTTCGATTCTTGTTTGAGGGATTTTCATCCATTTTTTCTTGGAAATTTCTTCCAGTTCTGTGAGATTCCTGGGTCGTCTTTCATGCATTGCTATTTTGAGGTCTAGCCACAGATTTTCAATAATGTTCAGATCAGGGAACTGTGAGGACCATTGTAAAACTTCTTTTGAGGTAGTCTATTGTGGATTTTGACGTGTGTTTAGGATTCATCCCCATTCTGGTATGCATGGCCCTCTCATCCCTATTCTGGTATGTATGCATGGCCCCATCATCGGTATCCTGGTATGCATGGCCCCATCATCCCTATCCTGGTACGCATGGCGCCCATCCTTATCGTGGTATGCATGGCCCCAATCCCCATCCCTATCCTGATATGCATGGTCCCCATCTCTATCCTGGTATGCATGGCTCCTATCTGAAAAACTTTAAAAAAATAAACCTTCCTACTTACCTTCCCTGCGTTCCCTAGCAGCATCTTGTTCTGATGCCAGCTGCTGATTTATACTTGTAAGCAGGGCATGGCAGTGACGTCATGCGCTGCCTACAATCAGAGTACTGCTTCCGGAATACTCACTGTTTACCACGCCGGGACTATAGGAACAGAGAACCGAGATCTGAATCTGAACATGCGCTGCCCTCAGTGGACATTTTCCCAGAGGACACCGCATTGCAGCAATGGAGTTGCGAGGGCCTCCGGGCTTTGACAAAATGCCGTTGGAGCCCCCCACGCAGCACAGACAGCCGCTGCCACCCCAGCACAGAGCACCGCTGCTGCAGCATTTGTAAGTATATTCTGACAATAACAAGTATATCGTGGCACAACTGTGTCGGTGCACAAAAGAAGGTTCCCACACCAGAATAGATACCAGAAAAAAATTTTTGGCACTCAACTTTTTGTCATAAGTCAAGAGTTTTATTTGCAGTCACATATAAACGTTTCGGCTGTAACAGTAAGCCTTCATCAGTACACAAGACTGCTCTTGTTCACTAAACTGCTGAACGTTAAGATGGGGAGCCACTGTAATAATGGGAATGATGAGTAAGTAATGTGCCATCCACACTGGATTACGAGGCCTAGAGACCTAAGAGAGAGGGGACGCTAGATCAGTGTCCACAGCAAATGGAAAATAGTGGAATCAATCTTCTATGAGGTCCACGTTTAGTATGGGGATGGAATGGACTTAGATGTAGCTAAGCGGCCTGTCACTAGCGGTGGATTCCGCGTACTTTCCAGGTCACACGGCGCCACAACCCACCAACGAAACGGCTATTCATTTAATTACATGTACATGAACAAGGCCATCCATATATTCATACTTGTTCCTGAGGCCGCTTAGCTACATCTGAGTCGATTCCATCCCCATACTAAACGTGGACCTCATAGAAGATTGATTCCACTATTTTCCATTTGCTGTGGACACTGATGTAGCGTCCCCTCTCTCTTAGGTCTCTAGGCCTCGTAATCCACTGTGGATGGCACATTACTTACTCATCACTCCCATTATTACAGTGGCTCCCTATCTTAATGTTCAGCAATTTAGTGAACAAGAGCAGTCTTGTGTACTGATGAAGTCTTACCGTTACAGACGAAACGTTTATATGTGACTTCACATAAAACTTTTCACTTATGACAAAAAGTTGAGTGCCAAAAATTTTTTTCTGGTACCTATTCTGACAATAAGACACACCCCCATTTTCCCAAAAAATGTTTGGGGAAAAAAAGAGCGTCTTATAGTCTGGAAAATACGGTACAAAATTTAACCTTGGGCTGCTCTTTTATCTCGAGCCACACGTCTGTATTCTCGGCTTAACTTTCCATGCTACTAGGGCTGATTTCTACCCGATATAAAAGAGATAACAATCTGGGCTTTTATCTAGGATCCCATGAGCATCGTGAACCCAAAGATGCTTCACAGAATTTTATAACATGGATGGCAGAGCAAATTCATGCAGTACACAGGCGTTGGGCCTCTCTAACCTTTCCCGCCGCCTGCACACTGCGATACTTTGCTCTGCCCTCAACATGGCAGATAAGTATACCTGCACAGGAGCTCGATGCCGGAGAGCCCATGAAGCAAGCAGGAGGGCGGCATCGCAAGAAGATTTTGACCTCAAAACAATTCCCTGACATTTTAGAGCGGTACACAATTGTGACCCGTCGAGCTTCATGGTAAGGGGAATTGAGATAGTCCACACTGGGATCAGGGGTGGCAATGTAAAAAAAACTGCTCGCGCAGCGAGAATTAAAATGGATTGTGACGTTGGGTACAATGAAGCCTGCTGGCCTGAATGATTCCCTTAATTTTGGCCCTTTTCTATAATGCTAATTTGCATTTGGGACATTCCCTCCACTTTTGTATTTTTATGGATGTGGGGGTTTTTGTGATTTTAATTTTGTTTTCTTCTTTTATTCAGCTATCTGTTGTCATGTTCATGTTATATGTGAATGAAAAGTTTATCATACATATTGGAGATGATGGACTCCCCTCTACAAATGAAGATGATGATAGTTATTTCAGCGATTTTCAATCATGATGACGCATTCAGCGGATCTAGATTGGAGAGGACCCTATTGTCTCCTTTTTAACTTTTGCACTATTGAATTTTTGTTCAGTGTGGACACTGTTATGGCATGGTGTGCCTGTGTCCGGCGCTGTTGTTGTGCGCCTGCGCCGGTCTCCCGGCTTCCCTGGCCCAGATCATCCGGCACAGCCTGGGTCGGCATGTGACTGGGGACGCTCAGTCCCCGCTCACTTTCCAGCAGGGCACAGCCGGGTGTTCGGGGCTGGTGGACGATGGGGACCTGCGCATGCGCCGCTTACACACGGCGCTCGGCTAACAGACCCACTGATGATCATGTGACCAATTATGATGCTCCTAAAAGGTCCTGTACCCACACTCACCACACTTCCCCTCGAGAAAGCTAACGGCGATTAGCGAAACGCACGTTGGGGTGTCCGGGACGTGGCGTGCTGTGCTTTATTATGTGAGTATTTACTCGCTGCCCTTTACCCCGCTCCTCCTATTTCATTCATCTGTGGACGTTTTCATATGGGGCTGCTTATATACAGGACAATGGAGGCTATATGGTTAGCCAGGTCCTATTTTAGCTCCATGGGATTCTTTACACAATGGGACCTTATTATTTGACTCTTAAGGTTATGGGGGATTGCTAATTGGGGAAAGTCACTTTGACTGTTACCTTTGGTTAGCCTGGCGCCACACATTTCCCGGTTTTGGTGTCTAATTGAATTCATTGTCTATATATGTGCTATATTTTTTATCTTTTGTATGTAGCAATAATGATTATATATTTTATCTAAAACTCCTGTGGTTCTCTGGTTTTCTACTATTTCACAGTGGAGTGGCTAAGTGCACTTAAAGGGTGTGTGTACACCCGGTGTTAAGTTACTGTGAGTCTGGTTGTTGGTATACTAATCTCTGCACTTAGATGCAACAACTCACTTGGGAAAACAGGTAAGACACTAAAAAACTGCAACTTACCCAGCCGGTTCCTGTACAGACTAGAGATTTTAATCCTGCAGTCCATAGTGGTTCCTACTTTGACTGGAATAGCTCTAACAACAGATGGCAGCTCAGACCTATGCTACCTGAAAGACCGTTGAGCGCTTCAAGTTCCTCCTAACCAGAGGGCAGAGAAGAGTGTAATTTACCTAGAGAAGGGAAGGAGAGCTGAGATAGAAAGCGATCCCAGAGTGAGCTAAACAAACCACGAAATACAAAATGAAATGATAAGGTAGATAATGCTAGAGAGTATGCCACCTACTTCCTAAACAAGAAACAGTTGATAGATGCAGAGTAAAAGCATAATTAGCAGAGAGATAAGGCTTAGCTGGTCTTTCACTGACTGGCATAAACATTGGCAGTATGACAGAACATCCAAATGAGAATATCACCAGTAAGAAATAACTACAGGAGGAAACTATATATATATAGCTACAGCCAAAAGGTGATTGGGCAGACAAATGAATAAATGAAAACACCTGTTAACCTAAAAAGACTAAAGCAAGGATAACAGACAATAAACACCTGGATAAAAGGTGTAACTGCTGTGCCTCAGCGGATAGAGAAGTCAACCATAATCGCATTGTGCCAATCAGAGCAAAGAAGGAGCTCCTTCCATCTGCTATGGCGATCAATGTCACTGTCACTATAGACAGCGGCATTGGAGGGGTTTTATACCTGCGACACATGCTAGCATTGATTGTGGGCGTTTCTGCAGGGTGTCAGCTATAATATATAGCTGACGGTTCCTGATGATTGCTCTGCCGGTGAGCCAACATGATCGTCCCTCGAATGTATGGCGGTTGGCGGGAACACACCTCCTGCAGCACCACACATGTACTGCGACATGTCATGAAGGGGTTAGTAGCCAAGTCTGATTCACAAAATGGATGAGTATAAGGACATGCTCCAAGTTTCACAGTCAGGAAATTATGGATTCATTTTTAAAGGGAATCTGTCAGCTTATTTTTTTTTGCTTCTAGCAATGTGTCACTTACTGGGCTGCTTGCTGCAGTTTTGATAGAATCGCTGTTTTATCTGCTGTAAATGTGGTCAGAATACTGAGCTGTGTCTAACGCCACCCATACACTTGATTGGCAGCTTCCTGTATACTGTAAGTGCAACTTTTCTGGCTGTAATATTGCCGCAAAGACGGCTCTATGACTACAAAACAGCCTTATGCCATTTGTAAAGCAATCACCTATTATACTTTAACATCTGGCTGTTAAGGGCCTTTTACACATAACGAGATCGCTAGCGATATTGCTAAAGTGGCACCGATTTTGTGACGCAACAGCGATATCGCTTGCGACCTCGCTACATGTGACACCTCCAACCGGCCCCCCCGCTGGATATCGCTGATCGCGCTCGAATGTCCTGGGCCGTTTTCTTCTTGTTGGTGCCGACTAGCGACACATGGACGCAGGCGGAAGTCGTCATCATCGCTGCCGTCAGACAGGGAGGAGCGACCGCTGAGCATCGCTGGATTGTTGCTGCTATGTCGCTGGTGAGATCTGCCTTTTTGGCAGCTCACTAGCAACCATTTAGCGATGCACCAGTGATCCTGATTGTTGTCAGGATAGCTGGTGCATCGCTAAATAAAACAGGACCCTAAGTTCCAGCTTCACGAGGCGATCAACCTATGGCACCACTGCAAAGGATCCAATGAGAAGTTCTGGACTCATTGAATGGCATCTCATGTGACATTCATTCTATAGCCCACCCAGTGTCATGCACGATTACATCCCAGTGACTGGAATTTTAATATCACCTTTTTATTAGATGAATTAATCATTCGGAGATGATAACCGCTCTGTGGACATTTGTACAATCAATAGTAATCACTTAATTACTTGGCGTATTGCTACAGCGGAAGATCCGCTCGCTCCTAATTAGATTCTCTGAACAATCCCTGTTTAAACGTATGAACTCTTTGGTCGTCTGCCCAATTATACCCATCCATATGTAAATCTGTCAAGATTATATCCCACTTAGGATTCAGGGAAAAAGCTCCTATTAGTGAGACCACTTAGATTGAAAAAACTGGAGATGAAGACAATAAAGACAATATAGGAGTCTTCATATGGAACTTCAGATGAGGAAGGTAACAGTTATAAAAGTGTAAAATATTATTGGAACGCCTCATTTTTCATGTATGTCTTCTTGTACAAAACATGTACCTTTTATAATGTGTGAAGTTGCTCACATGCCAGTGTTTTATTGCAAAAGATCATAGAGATTTGTCCTTATCCGTAAAGTCTATGTAAAAAAAAAAAACCCACAAGAGATTTGGGGATTGAATAGAGACTCATTGAGAGAGTATAAAAAGTTATAGTACAAGACACCGCCAATATCATAAATTACTGGGGGGGTTTGTGGTGCACATAAGCAAAATCACTTATGTAAACTAATCATCTGTCAAAATAAGGAATACATAAGGTCTTTGTAGATTTTTATGTGCACTTGGAGCCATAACACAGATTCTAAAATGCTCTATTGCAGATGTTTGAATGAAGACTAAATTCATGCAGTTTATGATGGGTGTATAATGTGTGGGAGCTGAACCTTAGTCCACCACGTGCACCTGTTGAGTATTTGGTGAGCTTTTTACCTCAGTATTTGTAAGCCAAAATCAGAAATCAAACAATCAGAGGAAAATTATAATCAAGAAATGTCTGTAATAATTATAACGGATAACTCAGGAGTCTTTTTGCGTGGACCAAATACACTACAGAACACAGTTTAGCCCCTTTCTGACATGTGACGTACTATCCCATCCACGGGACCCGGGCCCGTATGACCGTGGAAGGGATAGTACGTCACCGCGATCAGCCAGGTCTCAGCTGATTATCACAGCTAACACCCGGCACTATGTGGCAGGGGTGGTCCCGGACCGCCCCCGGCACATTAACTCCTGGCACACTGCGATCAAACATGATCGCAGTGTACCGAGGGCATAGGGAAGCATCGGGCAGGGAGGGGGCTCCCTGGGTGCTTCCCTGAGACCCCTCGGAACAGCGCAATGTGATCGCGCTGTTCCGAGGGCCTCCTCCCTGCAGGCCCTCGGATCCAATATGGCCACAGGGGCCTTCGAGGTCCTGCTGAGAGCAGGCGCTGAGAAAGCCTCCTCAGTGCCTGTCAGATCGCCGATCTGACACAGTGCACTGCAAATAGTCAGATCAGCGATCTGACACTTTATAGTAATGTCACCACCTGGGACAATAAAATAAAGTTAAAAAAAAATCAAGTGTAAAAATAATTTTTAAAAAATTCCAAAATAAATACAGTAAATAATAATAAAAAACATTCCCTAATAAATTATTTTATTTGTAAATAAAAAAACAAAAACAATAAAAGTATACATATTTAATATCGCCGCGTCCATAACGACCCACCCTATAAAACTCTCCCACTAGTTAACCCCTTTCGTGAACCCCTTAAAAAAAACAAGGCAAAAAACAATGTTTTATCATCATACCGCCGATCAAAAAGTGCAATAACAAGCGATCAAAAAGACAAATATAAATAAACATGGTACCGCTGAAAATGTCATCTTGTCCCGCAAAAAGTGAGCCACTATACAGCGTCATCAGCGAAAAAATAAAAAATGTATAGCTCGGAGAATAAAGCGATGCAAAAATAATTATTTTTTATATAAAATTGTTTTTATTGTATAAAAGCGCCAAAACATTAAAAAAATATAAATAAGGTATTGCTGTAATTGTACTGACCCGAAGAATAAAACTGCTTTATCAATTTTACCACACGTGGAACGGTGTAAACGCCCCCCCACCAAAAGAAATTCATGAAATTCTGTTTTTTGTTCATTCTGCGTCCCATAAATCGGAATAAAAAGTGATAAAAAAAAGTCACATGCCCGAAAATGATGCCAATAAAAACATCAACTCATCCCGCAAAAAATAAGACCTCACATGACTCTGTGGGTCAAAATATGGAAAAATTATAGCTCTCAAAATGTGGTGATGCAAAAACTATTTTTACAATAAAAAGCGTCTTTTAGCGTGTGACAGCTGCCAAACATATAAACCTGCTATAAATAGTAAATCAAACCCCCCCTTATCACCGCCTTAGTTAGGGAAAAATAATAAAATAAAAAAAAAGTATTTATTTCCATTTTCCCATTAGGGTTAGGGCTAGGGTTAGGGGTGTGTTGAGGTTAGGGTTGGAGTTAGAATTGGCTGGTTTCCACAGTTTAGGCACATCAGGGGCTCCCCAAACGTGACAGGACACCCGCAGATCATTCCATCAAAGTCTGCATTCCAAAACGTCACTACTTCCCTTCCGAGCCCCGACGTGTGCCCATACGGCAGTTTTTTTTCCACATATGGGGTATCAGCGTACTCAGGACAAATTGGAAAACAATATTTGGGGTCCAGCTTCTCATGTTACCCTTGGGAACAAAAAAATTGGGGACTAAAAGATCATGTTTGTGGAAAAAATATTTTTTTATTTTCACACCCGGGCATTATAAACTTATGTGAAGCCCATGTGGGTCGCCCAAATCAATGGTGGTTTGAGATATAGTTTATGTAATAGTTCGTGACGCCACCTGTGGTGTTTGGCAAGCAAGATGTTAAGCCAACGCTGCGTGCAGATCCTCTGGGGCTGATGGTGTGTTGCAGCATAGATGGTGTAGCTCCCCACAGGTGAAGCTGTAACCCCAGGGCAGTGTATAGGCGCAGGCGGTGTGAGGAATGTTGGTACCCAGATGTAGCAGTGCTGACTGTGTTGGCGCACAAATGAATGGAAGACACCAGGGCTTGCAGTTCCAAAGCTTTACTCACAGTTCGTGGTACACACTGGTGCCTGCCTCCGTGCCATGTCCTCCGGGGTAGAGACTCAATCAACCTCCCGGGCAAGTCAGGATTCTCTTCTCCAACACTCCGCCAACATGTACCTCTCCTGAACAACTCCTCTTTTGCGCCTTGTAGTGTGAGGAGCTCCAGTACCGTGGTACTCTGAAGTTCCTCCTGTCAGATGTTCCTAACAACTCTACTTGTATGACAGACAGCTGTAGCCTCTCTCCGGGACTCCCTTCTCTGGAGTCCTGTCTCTCTATTCAGTTGCTGTTGTGCCCCAAGTCTTGGAGTAGTGCATTTACAGCCAACCACTCCACCGGTGTCTGCTGCAGAACCATAAGTGTCCATACAACCTCGGGGACCGGGCCCTGGCCTTGCGCTGAGATCCTATAGGCAGGGTTCCTCTTCCAACCCACAACTCCTCTCTGTTCTCCTACTCCTTCGTTCCGCGCAATCTCTCTCTTATGGAAGCTTAGGTTGCAGTTCTACGTCTTTGTCCTTCTGTTCCTTTCCCGTGCCAGCTGGCTCAGGTCACTGAGGCAGCTGCAGCACTCCTTCCTCCATCACTTCTCCCAGCGATCCGTCCTCAGTCTCTCCTGACTGACTGACCCTCCGACTCCACTCCTCTGACCCTCTGTCAGGATGATCTCCAGACTGAAACTGTAATTCTAAACCTTCCCAACCTTTTATATATCTCAACTCCACCCACCTCCCAGCACATCTCGTGTTACGAAGCAAGGACCCACGAAAGATGCTCTGCTACCCTCTAAGCATGGAGCTGCAATGTGGTCAGTGCTGAACTATCCTGTGTGTGGGATGCAGGTGTTGAGTGTGGAAAGGAGTTCCCAACTTACCTAGGTGGTGGGGCACCAAACCTTAGGAGAAGGTGCAGTACCTCTGTGGCAACTGAGCCTCAGGGGCGCCACACATGGGGGTTCAAAGGTCTCACCACACATCTAGTTAAGTTCCTTGGGGGGTCTAGTTTCCAAAATGGTGTCATGTGTGGGGGGTTTCCACTGTTTAGGCACATCAGGGGCTTTCCAAATGCGATATGGCGTCAAGCCAATTCTGCGTTGAAAAAGTCAAATGGCGCTCATTCCCTTCCGAGCTCTGCCATGTGCCCAAACAGTGGTTTACTCCCACATATGGGGTATCGGCGTACTCAGGACAAATTGTACAATAATTTTTGGGGACCTGTTTCCCTTGGGAAAATAAAAATTGGGGGTGAAAAGATCATTTTTTTAGAAAAAAATATGATTTTTTTAATTGTACGACTGTACATTATAAACTTCTGTGAAGCCCTTGGGGGTTCAAAGTTCTCACCATATATCTAGATAAGTTCCTTGGAGGGGTCTAGTTTCCAAAATGGGGTCACTTGTGGGGGATTTCCACTGTTTAGGCACATTCGGGGCTCTTCAAACGTGACATGGCGTCCGATCTCAATTCCAGCCAATTTTGCGTTGAAAAAGTCAAACGGCGCTCCTTCCCTTTCAAGCTCTGCCATGAGCCGAAACAGTGGTTTCCCCCCACATATCAGGTATCAGCGTACTCAGGACAAATTGCACAACACCCTTTGCAGTCCAATTTCTCCTGTTACCTTTGGTAAAATAAAAAAATTTGACCTGAAGTAATTTTTTTGTGAAAAAAAGTTAAATGTTCATTTTTTTAGATTCAAAAAATTCCTGTGAAGCACCTGAAGGGTTAATAAACTTCTTGAATGTGGTTTTGAGCACCTTGAGGGGTGCAGTTTTTAGAATGGTGTCACTTTTGGGTATTTTCTATCATATAGACCCCTCAAAGTGACTTCAAATGTGATGTGGTCCCTAAAAAAAAAATGGTGTGTAAAAATGAGAAATCGCTGGTCAACTTTTAACCCTTATAACTTCCTAACAAAAAAATTTTGGTTCCAAAAGTGTGCTGATGTAAAGTAAGCATGTGGGAAATGTTACCTATTAAGTGTTTTGTGTCCCATATCTCTGTGATTTAATAGCATAAAAATTCAAAGTTGGAAAATTGCAAAATTTTTGCCAAATTTCCATTTTTTTCACAAAGAAACGCAAGTTATATGAATGAAATTGTACCACTAACATGAAGTACAATATGTCATGAGAAAAACAATGCCAGAATCACCAGGATCCATGGAAGTGTTCCAGAGTTATTACCTCATAAATGGACAGTGGTCAGAATTGTATAAATTGTCCCGGTCATTAACATGCAAACCACCCTTGGGGGTAAAGGGGTTAATGGGCTCAGAAAGAAGGTAGGAAAGGTCTAATGGCTGGACGTTCTAAAGGACAGAAATATCGAAGAAGGGAGATTTTGCTATATGAAATTCTCACCACACAATCAGTAATAATCCTGAAAAGAAGGAAGAATCGGAAGCATTTAATGAGATGAGGGTGGATGAACACAGAACTTAATCACTTGGTAAAAAGAAAAAAGAAATGTATATAAAATGGAAAAAAGGGGGCATATCTAAAGAAGAATATAATGCTGTTTGCAGGGAATGCAGGGAAAGAGCTAGAAGAGCTAAAGCCAGTAATGCAGTAAGGCTTGCAAGTGAGACCAAAAGTAGCAAAAAAGGATTTTGGAGGTTTGTCAAAAGCAAAAGAAAAGTCAAAGATGTTATAGGATTTTTACAGGATGAAAAGGGTGAAGTGGTCAAAAATGATGTTGAGAAGGCCGAACTTTTAAATTCCTATTTTGCATCTGTGTTCTCTGAGAAAGCAATTGCAACATCAGCTAATCTTCAAGGTGCCATCAAAGGAATAAAAGAATCCAAACTATACATAAGCAGAGAGATGGTGAGAGAACACTTAGCTAATTTAAATGAATTTAAATCTCCTGGTCCAAATAACTTACATCCTAGGGTACTGAGTGAGTTAGCAGAGGAAATTGCAGAACCACTAGCCAGAATTTTTGAAAACTCCCGGAAAACAGAAGTTACAAAAGATTGGAGATGGGCAAATGTTATCCCTATCTTTAAAAAAAGGAAAGAAGATGTACCCAGGAAATTACAGGCCTGTGAGCCTTACTTCTATATCAGGAAAGATCTTTTAACAAATTATTAAACAGCATGTATGTAAATACTTGGATAAGGATACAGTAATTAACCAGAGCCAGCATGGGTTTACAGCAAACAAGTCATGCCAGACTAATCTAACTTCCTTCTATGATGGAATCACTGACTGGGTGGATCAAGGGAAATGCGGTAGATATAGTATATCTCAACTTCAGCAAAGCATTTGATGAAGTATCTCATGCTATTCTTGTTGAAAAAATTACAAGAATGCGATTGACAAGGCTTAGGTGGATTCAAAACTGACTCAGTGATCGTACTCAAAAAGTGGCAATAAATGGTTGCACATCCAATTAGAAGTGTGTTTCAAGTTGAGTACCACAAGGCTCTGACCTGGCCCCAGTGTTCTTCAACCCTTTTATAAATGATCTACATAAGGGAACTGAAAGTAAAGTAATCAAATTTGCAGATGATGCAAAGCTATGAAGGATAGCTTTCATTAGAGAAAAAAGAAAGGATTCAGAATGATCTAGATAAGCTTGAACAATGGACAGCGACTAATAGAATAGTATTTAACAAGGAGAAATGCAAGATTCTACATTTGGGCAAGAAAAACCAAAATTACATCTATAAAATGGGAGGAATAGAACTAAGCAACAGCACATTTGAAAAAGACTTGGGTGTACTAATAGATCACAGACTGCACATGAGTCAACAGTGTGATGCAGCAGCAAAAAGGCAAACACAGTTCTAGGATGTATTAAGAGACGCATTGAATCTAGGATCACGTGAAGTAATTATCCCCTTCTACTCCTCCTTGGTCAGGCCTCATATAGAATACTGTGTCCAGTTCTGGGCACCACATTTTAAAAAAAGACATTGAAAAACTGTAGCAAGTTCAGAATAGCGCTACCAGGATGGTGAGCGGACTTCAAAGTATGTCCTACGAGGAATGGTTAAAGGATATGGGAATGTTTATCTTGCAAAAAAGAAGGCTAAGAGGAGACTTAATAGCTGTCTACAAATATATGAGGGGATATCACAGTGTAGAGGGATCAGCCTTATTCTCATTTGCAGAATGAAAACACAATAAGCAATGGAATGGAACTGAAAGGGGGAAGAAACATATTAGACTATTGAAGCATGCCAAAAGTAAAACAAAAATATATTTAAAAACAGGGTATTTGGTTTTTATATACATCAGTTAGACTGCTCTGATATGGGGTTACCTTGACGTTTGGTAGAGCGGCTTAGTATACATTTTTTGCAAAAAACGTATCAACCAAATACCCTGTTTTGTTGTCTTTTTACTAGCACTTGCTGTTTAATGTTACTTATTTTACAATAGAGTATTTTTATACATTTGTTTTACTGTGTTTTTCTGTGTTTCAGTCTTCTGGTATTGTGAACACTGTCCTACAGACTTGTTCACTGTGTGCATGGCCCATGTGTTTGTATTAGATAAAAAAGAACCTAGACATGTTTGGTGTCTATGAACTCGTAATGACCTGGAGAATCATAATGGCAGGTCAGTTTTAGCATTTAGTGAACCTAGCAAAAAAGCCAAACAAAAAACAAGTACGGGATTGCACTTTTTTTGCAATTTCACCGCACTTGGAATTTTTTTTCCTGTTTTCTGGTACACGACATGGTAAAACCAATGGTGTCAGTCAAAAGTAAAACTCGTCCCGCAAAAAATAAGCCCTCACATGACCATATTGACAGAAAATTAAAAAAGTTATGACTCTAGAAAGGAGGGGAGCGAAAAACAAAAACCGAAAAAAGCTCTGAGGGTTAAGGGGTTAAAAGGGTGCAAATTATCATAGTAAGGTGCAAATTAAAAACACCAAAAAGTCCTAAATGCATAAATGAGCGCTGGTGTTCATCATGTGGCAGATCCACAGCGTTGGTTAATTTCAATGCTCTTGCCTTATGATGGAGCCTCAGATATATCCTTTTCCAAAATTTCCAAATTGGGTGTGTGATGGTCGCCATAACATTGTCATCAAGCCTGGTCACACTGCTTTCCTAGACTCCTGAATACCACAGCCCTGCGAGTTACGGCTGGTACCTCACATTTTCTCCTCTCGCGTTTCCTGCTGCCAGGGCTCTTTATAGTGATTTGTGGTCTGAAATCTATGGATCCAATTCATCGTAGCTTTTGCAACATTTTTCTGGAATGTTGTCATTATCCTATAAGCAAAAACACAGCTTTTCTTCCAATAAATTTTATTCTGCAGTTTTTCACTTTTTATCTCTTTTCCTAATGCTTGTTTGCAAGCAGCATTGTTTTATTTGTGTTTAGTGCAGAAACACTGGGATTCTGCACTTAGAGATAAAACTGCATTTTTTCAGGCTCCCCTCGGAAGCCAAAAGGGATAAAAAATTTAAAAACGAGCAGTTCAACATCATCGACCCCCTTTACATCTCAGTGTCTCCAGTACATACGGTGACAATTTTCACACGTACTGGAGACACTTAAACACACGCACACCCATTACAATCTATGGGGTTGTGTACATGTCCCTGTGTTCACATGGACCGTAGGCCCCAGTGACATACATGTGCACGTGTTTTTTTCTGGCATCTCGGACATCAAGATGTCTGGCATACATGCACACAGATGACATAAAGTGTGTCATCTTTGTGCTGTGCATGTGACATGTACCGGGATAGAATGCAAACTGGAATTAACAGATGTTTAGCTGTTATATGTGCAAAAATGTCATTTGGGGGACCCCATGTAATTTTTTGTTAGGGTACCCCCCATTTTTAATAACCACTAAAGGCAAAGCAGAAAACTATGAGCTAATATTAATAGGCTGGCAAGCTCCATGATTATTGGGCCCTACCAGTAGCGTAGCTACCGGGGGGGGGGGGGCAGAGGGGGCGGTGCACAGCGCGCCCATACAGTTACATTCTGCGGCAGAGCAGGGAGAATCGATCTCCCTACTCTGCCGCCCGGCTGCTATGGGCCCCTGAGAAGGCGGTGGGTGGCCCCGGTGCCAGCAGTGGGCCCCCCACCTCACAGCCAGCAACGTCATCCTGAGCTTTTCTGTGCGCACAGGACCTGTGATGAGGTCACAGGAGGGGTGGAGTCAGGGGGTCACATGATCAGGAGCTTCAGCACAGGGCTCTGCTGTGCTGGTTGTCATGGTGCTGGATGAGGTGAAGTAAGTTTCTGTATGGGGTCAGGATTGGTGTACATTGTGGATGTAGCAGAGCTGTGTGTTTGAGGTGTACAGCGCGGAGCTGTGTGTGTAGAAGGTGTACGGAGCAGAGATATGCATGTATGAGGTGTACAGAGGAGCAGAGCCGTGTGTGTATGGGGTGAGCAGAGCTGTTTGTGTACGGAGCGGAGCCAAGTGTGTACGGGGTGTACAGAAATACAACAAGAAAACACAAAATGACAAATTTGCAAAAATACTCTGCAGTATTGGGGTATCAGGTACAGTAATAGGGATACATACGGCAGCAGTGGCTCAGCATTGGGGTATCAGGTGCAGTAATAGGGACACATACGGCAGCAGCAGCTCAGTATTGGGGTATCAGGTGCAGTAATAGGGACACATACGGCAGCAGCGGCTCAGTATTGTGGTATCAGGTGCAGTAATAGGGACACACACAGCAGCAGCGGCTCAGCATTGGGGTATCAGCAGGATGAGGAGTTTGTGCAGGTGGGGGATACATGGTGATGGGGCTGGAATATGAGAAGTGAAACGTGCCGTTGTATTCTCTGTAGCCGAGTCCTGGCTGGAGGAGTTGTCATGTCGGTCTGGGCCAGATTACTATACCTGTGCAGTAATCACATATGTTTTGTAGGACTGGTATTTACCACTGACCATATTGCGGTAATATCCATGTTGGTCTTTATATAGGGATTATTTTCAGTAACAGCGCAGTCATCTCCTACATCCACTTTTAGGATGCGTCACCGAGTTCTAATCAAAATTACCTAGTTAGGGGCCCACTCAGAAGTTTCGCCCCCCCTGAACCGAAACCCTAGCTACGCCTCTGGGCCTTACCCAGCATAATAAGACCAGCTCACAGCTATTTACCTTGGCTGGTTATTAATAATATAGGGGACTCCACACCATTTTTTTGCTAAATTTTTTTTTTTGTAAATACATATACAGTAAACTACACACACTGCACAAATTATATATTTCACGGACATCTATCTATCTACAGTATCTATCTATCTACAGTGCCTATCTATTCTCTATATTTGCATATCTAAGACCTAAACATTTGTCATTTCTATTCTGCATTCTATTCCACTATGTGCAGCCTTGGACTGGCCCATAGGGGAACAGTGCAAATCTGGCCCCCCAACCTTACTGTATGGGCAGTACTTGTCATAATTCACTCTGTACAGAAAAAAAGCAGCCTCTCATTCATTAACTAAACTACTCAGTTATTATTATATAGCGATATAGGTAAATTTGTGAACTAGGGTCATGTAATATTTGTATGTAGGTGAAAAATGGGCTCCCAAAGTCAATGTTACTGGTGGGCCCTTGGCACCCCAGTCTGACACTGACTATGTGTTACACTGGTGGTGCACACGGATGACACCGGTACTACTTTTTCCAGTACCGGAAATATCAAGACGTGTGAAACAGGCCTTATATTGCACGACGAGCAGGAGTTTTCATAAAATCACATCCACTTTGCTTAACCCCTTTAGCCCCGAAGGTGGTTGGCATGTTAATGACCGGGCCAATTTTTACAAATCTGACCACTGTCACTTTATGAGGTTATAACTCTGGAACACTTCAACGGACCCCGGGGATTCTGAAATTGTTTTTAATGACATATTGTACTTCATGATAGTGGTAAAAAGTTTTCGGTATGAATTGTGTTAATTTATGAAGAAAAAAAAACAAAACGGAAATTTGGTGAAAATTTTGAAAATTTAGCAATTTTCCAACTTTGAATTTTCATGCCCTTAAATCACAGAGATATGTCACGCAAAATAATTAATAAATAGCAATTCCCACATGTCTACTTTACAACAGCACAATTTTGGAACCCAATTTTTTTTTTGGCATAAAGGTTAAAAGTTAACCAGCGATTTCTCATTTTTCCAACAAAATTTACAAAATATATGATAGAAGATACCCAAAAGTGACACCATTCTACAAACTGCACCCCTCAAGGTGCTCAAAACCACATTCAAAAAGTTTATTAACCTTTCAGGCGCTTCACTGGAATTTTTGGAATGTGGAAAAAAATGAATATTTAACTTTTTTTCACAAAAAATGTACTTCAGATCCAATTTTTTTTATTTTGACAAGGGTAACTGGAAAAAATGGACCCCAAAATGTGTTGTGTAATTTCTCCTGATCATGCCGATACCCCATATGAGGGAGAAAACCACTGTATGGGTGCACAGCAGAGCTTGGAAGGGAAGGAGCACCATTTGACTTTTTGAATGCAAAATTTGCTGGAACAATTGGCGAGCGCCATGTTGCATTTGGAGAGCCTCTGATGTGTCTAAACAGTGAAAATCCCCCACAAGTGACATCATTTTTGAAACTAGACCCTTCAGAGAACTGATCTAAATGTGTGGTGAGTACATTGAACCCTCAAGTGCTTCACAGAAGTTTACAAAGTAAAAATTAAAAAAATCAAATTTTCCCCACAAATGTTTTTAGCCCAAAATATTGCGTTTTCATAACAGTAGAAATTTTACTTTTCCAGAGCCTTTGTGCTGTCGATTACGTGTAAGCCCCCTATATTTCCGTTAACAGATAACAGATCTGATTGGGGCTTGCTTTTATTGTGGATTGAGTTGAAGCTTTTATTGAGAACATTTTACATAAAGTTTGGGGTCACATTTGTCCAGCGCTTTACGCTGACCACTTTGGGGTTTCCATCTAAATATCTGAGTGATGTGATTCATATGAAACACCCGAGGGATCCATTCACTATAATGAGTTAGCAGAGTTACTTTGGACTCTGTCTGACTTCTGTTCAGCGGTATCTTTTGTTTCAGAAGTGCATAATACTGTGGCCGATGGCACTTTTATGCAATCCTAAAAAGATGGACACTGCTGATCACCTGATCACAGGTCAGACGGTGTCCACAGTGCCTCCATCTGCCTCATTATAGGGAATCTTCCACCAGAGGTTCTGTCTGAATCACATATTTCAGAGATTAACATGGAAACCCCGGTACAAGCGCTCAGCGCAGAGCACAGGATAAATGTGCGCCGAGCCTTACTGCGATCTTTGGGAGGCAGAATGAAAAAATCAGCAGCAAGTGAAGAATTGATTTTATTTATTTTTTGCGCTGTTACTCGTGTGGTATAATTGATTAGGCAACTTTATTCTTCGGGTCAGTGTGATTACAGCGATACCAGATTTATATCGAGTTTTTGTTTGGCTGCTGTCACACACTAAAAGACGATTTTTATTGCAAAAAAATAGTTTCTGCATCACCATATTTTGAGAGCTATAATTTTTCCATATTTCAGCTGATAGTCATGTGAGGGTTTGTTTCTTGTAGGACGAGTTGACTTTTTATTGGTACCATTTTCAGGACATGACATTTTTTGATCATTTTGTATTCCGAATTTTGGGAGGCAGAATGACCAAAACCAGTAAGTCAGGAATTTATTTTTTTTTGGAGGGGGGTTATGCTGCTCCATGTATGGTAAAATTGTTAAGGCAGCTTTATTCTTCGGGTCAGTACGATTACAACGATACCTCATTTGTATCTTTTTTTATGTTTTAGCGCTTTTACACATTAAAGACTATTTTATAGAAAAAATATTATTGCATCGCTTTATTCTGAGAGCTTTAACTTTATTTTTCTGCTAATGGAGCTGTATGGCGGCTTGTTTTTTTGCGGGACAAGATGACGTTTTCAGCTGTACTATGTTTATTTATAACCGTCTTTTTGATCGTGTGTTATTCCACTTTTTGTTTGGCGGTTGATGATAAAGCATTGTTTTTTGTCTTGTTTTTTTCTTTTTTTATGGTGTTCACTAAAGAGGTTAACTATCTGGACAGTTTTATAGGTCGGGTCGTTGCGGATGCGGCAATACCAAATATCTGTACTTTTATTGTTTATATTTTTTACATACAAATATTTATTTATGAATACAATATCTTTTGATTTTTTTCTTATTATTTTTTGAATTTTTTTTAAATATATTTTTACAATTATTTAAAACATTTTTCTTTAAACTTTTGTACTTTGTCGCACTATGGGACTATCATTTTTTGCAGGCTGATCGCTTGTATAGCTTGGGGATGCAGCAGCATACATATGCTATGAAAATTGACAGCGCTGCACTGACAGGGAGACTTGCTGATCATGCACTGCGCATGATCAAGCAACTTTTCTAGCTCTGGTGACCCGGATGTCATCATGACGACATCAGGTCACCATGGGGGTCTCCGATCCAAGAGCAGAGGCGCTTTCTTCTCTATGCCGGCTTCCGGAATGCTTCGATCGCGTTTGATTGCAGCATTTAGGAAGTTAAAGTGCCGGGAATGGTGCGGGACCGCTCCTGGAACTTAGGGCCTGGTGTCAGCTGTCAGATTCAGCTGACACCCGGCGGCAATCGCGCACATAGCCTGTGTGCACGTATGATCACGTGGACATAATAATCCGCCCTGCATCAATAAGTACCAGGGCACGTGGACGGATTACTATTGCAAATGTTGGAAAGGTGTTAAAGAGTAACTGTTGTTTTAATTTTTATTTCACAAATTAATACTACACATGAAACTAAACAACCTTGTAATATATCTTATAGTCCAGTCAAAATACGGTTTGACCCGGAATAAATTCCAAGAAAGCGTGTTATGATTTTTTTTATTACTATTATATGTGGGGAACAACATATTAAAAGTTTTCCAAAAAATTGATCACCACAAAGGTCCTAACTATGACGTCATAAGACGATGACAGCCGTCGCACTAAAAATAACGAATATTTCCCTATTTCAAAGCTGTAGCTTTAGGTTACAGAAGAGTTTGCATTTTGTATACTATATATTTTCATATAACAATTTTTACACAAAGTTTTATACTAACTACATGGACAGGCGAGGTCATGACGTCATCAATGACGTCATGACATATATGTACATTTCTAGAAATTATAGAATTAATACACAGTGCATTTTAAGATCTACTTCATCACTGAATAAGCGTGTCAGGTCAATAGTCACTATTTTCATCATCAGACACTGCTTCCTCACTCATATTGTCACAATGCCCTTCTTGACATGGTCCACATACCTGTGAACAGGTAAGTCCGTGTCTTTTGCAAGTGCACCGAAGTGTACTACAACCACGAGAACAATTGCAGTGAATTATTTTCAGAAGTGTTTCTGGTGCGGGTGAAGTATCCATCATCACTGGAACTAGACTGTTGTTCTGCAATTCCCATCCCCATTCAGTAGTGTCCATGGCCTCACCATTGTCCATCCAAAGCATCACTTGGAGGTAACTCCGAAGGGCATGATACTTCGTTGCAGAGGAGGTCGGTGGCAGTCGTTCAGGTGTAACAAAGATTTTGGCTGAACCAACTTTTTTGCAGAGAGTAGAATACCTCATTGCAGACAGATTGTCTCCAGGTTTGCCCCCAAACAATGCCACCATCGCTTTACACCCAGCGTCTTCAATCTCAGCTCTGTTTTTGTTAGGTGTGGAAAAGATTTTAGCACAACTATTTAAGACCGAGTCTCCCTTCAAAACCTTGTGTAGACCGAGTTTTTTTCCGATTCCAAAAACCGCGGAAGTTGTATCGCAACCCATGAATGCATGAAGGAACAGAAGACTGCTGCAGACATGGTTTCCCAGGGACTTCTTCATAACCTTAATGTCATATACTGTTGCAGGACTCCCTTTATCGGAGTAGAAATAAAGCTTGTTGCCATCGCTGGTTGACGCGTGATGAAGTAACAACACCAAAAGATCTGTATCTTCGCCAATGAGACTAGTACTTTTGTTGGATGACATTGACACTGCTGCCTTAACAATCTCCACATCTGCATCCCCCTCTGATTATATTACATGGCAACCTCTGTCATTCATGCACTGTGAAACGAGATTGATAAGAGACTATTCTCCACATTCGAAAGTCCTCCTTTTTCCCGACAAATTTCGTTCCTTCAGCAATGTTCACTTTGTTACTTGTTCGTTTTTTGCGCCGTCGCTGATGGGTAATGTCCTTAGTGTTTGGTCCTCCAATGTGACCATCAAATACTATCGTAGCCTTACCATAGTGCTTTAGTGTGAAAGATGCATACTCTTCAGCGATTGAACAATATGTCTTTCCTTGTGACCACTTCAGTCGATGGAGAAGAGAACCTCCGTCAAGAACATAATGTTCCACTTCTGGTACATCCTTGAGTACTGCGTCATCTGAACTCTGTTCTTTTATAGCAGCCATCAGTTGTGCTTTGCTTGGTTTGGGTAAGAGATGTTTTGGCTCAAAGAGGGATGGTGGGTATGGTGAAAGCTCATAGGCCATCACCTCATCAAGGGAAAGATCAGCAGTTTGAGACACCACAAGAAACCTTTGGAACAAAAGAGCGGGGTCTATTGTTTTGTCCTTAGCAACGTCAATAGTCTCACTGGATGCCTGGGTCTTGGCTTTCATTGACCGCTTGTACTTAACTGAAAACAGTGATTGACCTTCCATTGTTGCCACTATTTCTCTGCCAATGGTGAACAGGTTATGGACATTCACATCCTTATTTGCATTGACACCGGTGATAATGTTGCGAAGAGACACTTCATCAGAGAAAGGTGAAAAGGTCTTGAGTTTATCTGCAATTTTCTCCAGGTCTTCACGATCTCTTCTCGTCCTTGACGTTCTTGCCTCCTTGTGTTGTTCACTGGTGACAAAGCTCTGGCGAGTGAAACCCTGCATTGCATCACTGTAGGAAGAGGACACTGGCACAGACAGAGTCCACAAGGCCCTCTGATGTTCGGACATTCCACTTCCTCTGGTGAGTCCTCCTGCAGTTTTTAGGGAGCGCATCAGAGCTAGTTCGATGACTAGGTCGCAACCCAGGCTTGCCCAGTACTGATCAGTCCGCCTTACAACATGCAAGCCATTCATAAATCTATGGAAGACTGATGGCATATCATCTTCCAGAGTGGTCATAGACTGGAGGTAAAGGTAGGTGGCCTTCACATAGTTCCCATGCCCAGCAGCTGCGAGAATGGGCAAACATTCGGCTACAGCATGATGGTGCATCAGCCAGGATCCTGTACGATTGGCCTCGATAAGCTCCCATGCAATTCCAACCATCTGTTGGTAATTCAGCCATAGTTTACTGGTGCAAGAGTGAGCGGATAATCCGTTTCTTGAGGTGTACAATTTCACTAAGGCAGGTAGACGTGATGATCGAATTCAAGTCACTCTCCCCTGTCAGTGTCCGAGCATACAACTCCTCAAGTTCTTGCAACAGGTCTGCAAAACCAGGATGGTCACAAAGTACTTTGTCTGCAACTTGCTGAGTAAGACACTGATCAAGGAGGACATGGCCATGAACTGCACGCTGAACTTCCTTTCTAGTCATGATGTGTTGCACAGCATTGTCACCATAAATTGTTCCCAAGATCTCTTTGATTCCACTCCCATCCAGCAATGTTCCTATGGCACCCATAAGATTCATCAATGTGTGGAAGCTCCTGAGCATCAGGACAACATCTCGAACCGTGCTGTCTTCAGGCACCTCGTGTTTGGTTTCTGACGCTTTCCAGTAGAGTGGCTGATCGAATGTAACAACTGCAGCAGATCGGTGTTTATCAGCAAGGTTGCACAGATACTCAAGAGTAGAGAAAATGCATGACTTGTCTCCGGAATACATGTCAATGATGGGCAGGAAGATTACCGAAGACGACCCCGGATGATCACAGTCTTTATGTAGCATGTGCATCATTCCATTCCAGCTCGGTGCAGGATGTTTGAAGCGTAAAGACATCTCCCACAATACATCAACACGATGGTCAATGGCGTCGAGAAATGGCAAGGGCTTGAATTTTATGTTTCAGCGAGTGTGTTTGGCGAAACGGTATTCCCTTACATCAACTCTGCTTTGTTCAACTATCTCCAAGTCCGCAGTCTTCCGTCTGAGAACAGTGCGACTGACCTTCCTTCCTGGAGTCACAGTAGCTACCATCCCCATGCCGTGGAAAGTCCCCTTCCCATCTAACGTGATGATATTATGATCGACGTTGTCCGCAGCGAACAGCAGTGCCGTATCCAGTCTGTCTATGGTACCACCGAGTATATCCTGGCCAACAGAAGCGGCAGCGTTTTCCTCGAATCGCTGAACTTCCGAATATGATGAACAATATCCCATGGCTGAGAGACTGTCTACAAGAAATCTAGACCTGAAATGATGATGGAGCTGGACTGCTAACCCAAGCTGCAATGGAGCTACTACAGCCCTGGGACGTACAGCCTGAACAACTGATTGTCCAATGCTTGCGACCTTCCTGTGAATGTCCTTTCCAATGAAGAGGGTTTCAAGCAAGCAAAGCAAACTCAGGGGGAGATAATCTAAGGCAGACTGACATTCAAGCGAAGAAGTCTTCGGATATTCATCGGTTGAAGATGGGATCTTAGACTTGATATCGCTCTTGATTAGTTTGGCCGCAGTCTCTATGATGGCTCTCTTCTGGGCTTCTTCATCCGTTTCCTGACTACGGAAATAGTCCCTCAGGATTATTCTGGTCTTTTCATGGAACGTTACAATGTTAGGCAACCCTTCACACTCTGCTATGAATAGCGAATCGCCATACCTCTCCTCCAGCCTATACCTCAGCCATTTATTACTATAGGAAGCACTGTCTCCTTCTACAAGATACTCCGTCATTTTCTTTGCAAGATCTGTGACAGTTGCTCTTCATCGTTGCCCTCGAGAAATGCACACATTCTCAAGAACGCTTGCTCTTGGTCCATGTTCATCAGCCTCCCTACCTTCCGCGGTTTCTTTGTAGTAGATCCACCACCATGATGCATAGGAATTCCGTAATTTGTCCGAAAGTTAATGTCACATGAACGATGATACAGACAGTCTGCAGCATGTAAGTCCTTCCAAAAGTACGCGATTCTCCCTTGAATGGTGATTGCCCAGTCATCATTACGCTGTTTGCAATGTGACAAGATGGACCTTACAAATCCATCCGTTTTAACAAAGCTATAGTCATCGAAATCACTACTAGATCTTGTCTTCACCACTTCATGTCCAAACACTGCGTTGTGCTATCATAGGATCCAGTAGACACCCGTGTACCTCTCTTGGCAGGTGAACGATGAACGGAAGTAGCTTTCTTATGCAAGTCTATTTGCTTCTTGTTTATGTAGTTCATACGACATCTCTTGTGCACCACTGCTCCAGCAGCTACCACAGTGCTAACGCCCCTCTCAATACTGGCTTTATTGATCCCTTCAGCTCCTTTCGCGCCAATCACCACTCTTTCTCCATCATCTTCTACTTCATGGCTGCATAAGGGGCAAGTTTCTTGACTTTCCATCATTCTCAGCTCTGTAAAAGAAGATAACTAAATCGTTAAATAATAAATATAATAATAATAGTAATTGTAAAAGAAATATGACAGACACTGAAAGGCGAGTCGCCTTTAACATTTTACAGCTTTGGCGGCCATAATTTTTGACGTCACATTTGGACCCTTTGTGGTAACCCTATCTTGGTAAACTTTTAGTATGTTTTTCCCTACACATAATACTACCAAAAAAAACAATAAAACGCTTTCTTGGAATTTGTTCAGGGTAAGGCTGAGTTCACACGTGGCGTTTTTTTCGCGTCGGCTTTAACCGCGCGATTTTGCCGCGAAAACGCGAAAAATAAGCATCCCATGCATTCCTATGGGATTCCGCAATGCTGTGCTAATGCTGCGGTTTTTACCGCGGCGGAATCGCTTCGCGGTAAAAAACGCAGCGTGCTCATTATTTTGCGGAATCGCGGCGATCCCGCACCCATAGGAATGCATTGTTCCGCTTCCTTCCCGCATGTGGCTGTGCACAACATGTGGAAAGTAAGCAGAACAATTGCGGATGGTACCCACGGTCCGGAGGAGAGGAGACTGTCCTCCGGGCTTTGGGTACCATATCCCTGTAAAAAATAGAATTATAAAATAAAAAATATTGTTATTCTCACCCTCCGACGTCCCGCGCAGCATTCTCGCTTCTCTCCACGCTCCAGTCCCAGTAAGCCTTTGCGAAAATGCCCGCGATGGCGTCCGATCTCGCGGGATCGCGAAGTCTCGCGGTCATTCGCGCGATGTCATCGCGAATTACCGCGAGACGTCGCGATCCCGCGAGAACGGACGTCATCGCGGGCATTTTCGCAAAGGATTACTGGGAACGGATGCGCGGGACGTCGGAAGGTAAGAATAACAGTATTTTTTATTTTTTTTTACATTCTATCTTTTACTATTGATGCCGCATAGGCGGCCTCAGTAGTAAAAAGTTGGTCACACTCGTCAAACACTATGTTTGATGAGTGTGACCAACCTGTCAATCAGTTCTCCAAGCGATGCTACAGATCGCTTGGAAAACGCTAGCATTTTGCAAGCTAAATACGCTTGCAAAATGCTAGTTTTTCTGCGGGAAAATCACGGGAATTTAAAATGCGATTTTCCCGCGGACTGGAATTCCGGAATTCTCGCGGTAATTTCCGCGAGAGTTCCGGTACGTGTGCACTTAGCCTAAAGGGTTATTTTTTCATATTTTGACAGGACTATTATCAGCAAAATCTGCTTCTTTCTCTGCCAGAATTGATCAATCATTATCAAAATTCTGTATTCGGAGGTAAAATCTGTATTCAGAGAGCAACAACACTCCCATTACTGAATCTCATCAGTAGCAGCTTCCATCTCCTACCTCAGTAATGGGAGTATTAGTCTTCACTAAATACAGATTTTACCTCAGAATTTAGAATAATGATAAAGACTGAACAATTCTGCTTCTGATTGATCAAGTTGCTTATTTTCATGTGTACTATTGATTTATGAAGCAAAAATTAAAACGACAGGTACTGTAGATTTTCTCACAAAAAATGCAGAATCTACACTATGTGTGAACATGGCCTAAAGACTTTATGCGCGCTTTATACAATATGAAATGTGCCTTTTTTCTTTGGCTAATTTCACATTTTTCTCGCTTCACCATTACAGTGATATGTAAAAGTTTGGGCACCCCTGGTCAAAATTAACCCCTTCAATACCAAGGGTGGCTTGCACGTTAACTCCCGGGCCAATTTTTACAATTCTGTCCACTGTCCCTTTATGAGGTAATAACTCTGAAACGCTTCCATGGATCCCGGTGATTCTGACATTGTTTTCTCGTGACATATTGTACTTCATGTTAGTGGTAAAATTTCATTCAAATAACTTGCGTTTATTTGTGAAAAAAATGGAAATTTGGCAAAAAATTTTATAATTTCGCAATTTTCCAACTTTGAATTTTTATGCCCTTAAATCACAGAGATACAGCACACAAAAAACTTGATAAGTAACATTTCCCAACATGTTTACTTTACATCAGCACAATTTTGGAACCAAAATTTTTTTTTGATAGGAAGTTATAAGGGTTAAAAATTGACCAGCGATTTCTCATTTTTGCAACACCATTTTATTTTTACGGACCACATCACATTTGAAGCCACTTTGCGGGGTCTATATGATAGAAAATACCCAAAAGTGACACCATTCTAAAAACTGCACCCCTTAAGGTGCTCAAAACCACATTCAAGAAGTTTATTAACCCTTTAGGTGCGTCACAGTAATTTTTTGAATATTTCAAAAAAAAGGAACATTTAACTTTTTTTCACAAAAAAAATACTTCAGGTTCAATTTTTTTATTTTACCAAGGGTAACAGGAGAAATTGGATGCAAAAGTTATTGTGCAATTTGTCTTGAGTACGCTGATACCTGATATGTGAGGGAGAACCACTGTTTCGGCGCATGGCAGAGCTCAGAAGGGAAGGAGCACCGTTTGACTTTTTCAATGCAAATTGGCTGGAATTCAGATCGGACGCCATGTCACGTTTGGAGAGCCCCTGATGTACCTAAACAGTGGAAACCCCCCCAAGTGACCCCATTTTGGAAACTAGACCCCCCAAGGAACTTATCTAGATATGTGGTGAGAACTTTGAACCCACAAGGGCTTCACAGAAGTTTATAACGTACAGCGGTACAATTAAAAAATCATATTTTTTCCGCAAAAATGATTTTTTTCACCCCCAATCCTTATTTTTCCAAGGGTAACAGGACCCTAAAAGTTATTGTGCAATTTGTCCTGAGTACGCTGATACCCCACATGTGGGGGTAAACCACTATTTGGGCGCATGGCAGAGCTCGGAAAGGAAGCAGCGCCATTTGACGTTTTTGGCTGGAATTGAGATCGGACACCATGTCGCGATTGGAAAACCCCTGATGTACCAAAACAGTGGAAATCCCCCACAAATTACACCATTTTGGAAACTAGACCCCCAAGGAACTTATCTAGATGTGTGGTGAGAACTTTGAACCCCCCAGTGCTTCACAGAAGTTTATAATGCTTGGGCGTGAAAATAAAAAAATCGTATTTTTTCCACAAACATGATCTTTTAGTCACCAATTTTTTTATTTTCCCAATAGTACCAGGAGAAATTGGACCCCAAAAGTTGTTGTCCAATTTGTCCTGAGTATGCTGATACCTCATATGTGGGAGAAAACTACTGTATGGGCACACGTCGGGGCTCGGAAGGGAAGTAGTGACGTTTTGGAATGCAGACTTTGATGGAATGGTCTGCGGGTGTAATGTTGCTTTTGGAGAGCTCCTGATGTACCTAAACAGTGGAAATCCCCCAAAAGTGACCCCATTTTGGAAACTAGACCCCCTAAGGAACTTATCTAGATGTGTGATGAGCACTTTGAACCCCCAAGGGCTTCACAGAAGTTTATAATGCCCGGGCATGAAAATAAAAAAATTGTATTTTTTCCACAAACATGATCAATTAGTCCCCAATTTTTTTATTTTCCCAAGGGTACCAGGAGAAATTGGACCACAAAAGTTGTTGTCCAATTTGTCCTGAGTACGCTGATACCTCATATGTGGGAGAAAACTACTGTATGGGCACACGTCGGGGCTCGGAAGGGAAGTAGTGACGTTTTGGAATGCAGATTTTGATGGCATGGTCTGCGGGTGTCATGTGCGTTTGGAGAGCCCCTGATGTACCTAAACTATTGAAACTCCCCACAAGTGACCCCATTTTGGAAACTAGACCCCCCACGGAACTTATCTAGATGTGTGGTGAGCACTTTGAACCCCCAAGTGATTCACAGAAGTTTATAACGCCCGGGCGTGAAAATAAAAAAAATCATTTTTTTCCACAAAAATGATGTTTTTGTCTGCAATTTTTTATTTTCCTAAGGGTAACAGGAGAAATTGGACCCCAAAAGTTGTTTTGCAATTTGTCCTGAGTAGTCTGATACCCCATATGTGGGGGTAAAACACTGTTTGGGCGCATGGCAGAGCTTGGAAGGGAAGGAGCACCATTTGACTTTTTCAACGCAGAATTGGCCGGAATTTAGATCCGACGCCATGTTGCATTTGGAGAGCACCTGCTGTGCCCAAACAGTGGAAGCCCCCAATTCTAACTCCAACCCTAACTCCAACACACCCAGCCCTAACACTAGCCCTAACCCTAGCCCTAGCCATAACCCTAGCCCTAACCCTGGCCCTAACCCTAGCCCTAGCCCTAACCCTAATGGGAAAATGGAAATAAATACATTTTCTTTTAATTTTATTATTTTTCCCTACCTAAGGGGGTGATAACGGGGGGTTTGATTTAATATTTATGGCAGTTTTTATGTTTGGCAGCTGTCACACGCTAAAAAACGCTTTTTATTGTAAAAATAGTTTTTGCATCACCACATATTGAGAGCTATAATTTTTCCGTATTTTGACACACCGAGTCATGTGAGGTCTTATTCTTTGCGGGACGAGTTGACATTTTTATTGGTACCAATTTCGGGCACGTGACATTTTTTGATCGCTTTTTATTCCGATTTTTGGAACGCAGAATGAACAAAAACCAGCGTTTCATGAATTTCTTTTGGGGAGGTGCGTTTACACCATTCTGCATGCGGTAAAATTGATAAAGCGGTTTTATTCTTTGGGTCAGTACGGTTACAGCGATACCTCATTTATGTCTTTTTTATGTTTTGGCGCTTTTATGCAATGAAAACTATTTTATATAAAAAATAGTTATTTTTGCATCGCTTTATTCTGCGAGCTATAACTTTTTTATTTTTTCGCTGATTATGCTGTATGGCGGCTCGTTTTTTGCGGGACACGATGACATTTTCAGTGGTACCATGGATATTTATATGCGTCTTTTTGATCGCGCGTTATTGCACTTTTTGTTCGGCGGTATGATAATAAATCTTTATTTTTTTGCTTCGTTTTTTATTTTTTATTTTTAAGGGGTTCGCTAAAGGGGTTAACTAATGGGACAGTTTTATAGGGCAGGTCATTATGGACGAGGCGATACCAAATATGTGTATTTTTATTGTTTGTTTTTTTTTATTTCCAAAAAATGAATTTATTTGGGAATATTTTTTTTTTTTTCTAATTTATTTAGCGATTTTTTTTAAAATTATTTTTACACTTTTTTTTTTTTTTTTTAACTTTATTAGGTTGTCCCAGGGGGGACATCACTGTCCTGTGACAGATCGCTGATCTGTCACATCACAGATCACTGTGACAGATCAGCATTCTGTCACAGGCATAGACGCAGACTTCCTCATGCCTGCGCTTTGCAGGCACTGAGGAAGTCAGCTCCCTACAGGCCCCCGAAGGTCCCCGTTGCCATCTTGGATCCGGGGACCTGTAGGGAAAGAGACCCCCGCAGCAGCGCTGCACATTGCGCTGCTGTGGGGGGCTCAGGGAAGCACGGAGGGAGCCCCCTCCCTGCCGATGCTTCCCTTTAACCCCCGGTACACCGCGATCGCGGTGTGCAAGGGGTTAACGTGTCGGGGGCGGTCCATGACCGCCCCTGACACATTGTGCCGGGTGTCAGCTGTGATAATCAGCTGACACCCGGCCGCGATCAGCGGCGCTCACCACGTGGGCGCCGCTGATCGCATTAGACGTAATATTCCGTCCATGGGACTTAGGGCCCCGGTCACATGGACGGAATAATACGTCCAATGTAGGAAAGGAGTTAATGTCTTTGTGAACAGTTAAGCAAGTTGAAGATGAAATAATCTCTAAAAGGCCTAAAGTTAAAAATGAAACATTTCCTTTGTATTTTAGGCAAAAAATATATGTATTGTCATCTTTTATATTTTAAAAATTGCAAAAAGGAAAATGGGCCAATGCAAAAGTTTGGGCACCCTGCATAGTTAGTACCTAGTAGCACCCCCTTTTGAAAGTATCACAGCTTGTAAATGGTTTTTGTAGCCATACAAGAGTCTTTCAGATCTAGCTTAAAGGGATTTTCCTCCATTCTTCCTTGGTAAATTCTTCCAGTTCTGTGAGATCCCTGGGTTGTCTTGCATGCTCTGCTATTTTGAGGTCTAGCCACAGATTTTCAATGATGCTCAAATCAGGAGACTGTGAGGGTCATTGTAAAACCTTCAGCTTGCGCCTCTTGAGGTAGTCTAAGTGTTCTCTGTGAAATGTTCCTTGTGCCATTATCTGGAACACAACCCCAAAGCATGATTGATCCACCCTCATGCTTAATGGTTGGCGAGATGTACTTTTCCTTAAATTCTGCACCCTTTTTTTTCCACACATAGCTTTGATCATTGTGGCCAAATAGTTTTATTTTAACATCATAGGTCCACAGGATTTGTTTCTAAAATGCATCAGGCTTGTTTAGATTTTTTTTTGCGTACTTCTGACGATGAATTTTATGGTGAGAATGCAGGAGAGGTTTTCTTCTGATAACACTTCCATGAAGCCCATATTTGTGCAAGTGTCTCTGAACAGTAGAACAATGTAATTTTACTTGGTCTTTCAGACCTTATCTTGACCTCCACTGCTCCTGTTAACTGCCATCTTGAACAAGCCATAACCGTAACAGGCTAATTGGGGTCTGTAAAGGGGGTTTTACACATAGCGATATGGCTAGCAATATCGCTAAAACGTCACTGGTTTTGTGACGTTATAGCGATATCGCTAGCGATATCGCTATGTGTGATACTTACCTCCGACCGGCTCCCCCGCTGTCCATCGCTGATCGCGCGAGAATGTCCGGCTCCATTTCTCGTCGGGCGCTTCCTGCTGGGCTTCCTGCTGTGTGAGACGAATGACGCTGGAGGCGGGCGGGAGGACGTCTGGATCGCTGTGTGTGAAAGGTGAGTATCGTCCACTGCGTCGCTGCTGCATCGCTGTGAGATATTTCTGTATGAAAGCTCACTAGCGATCATTTAGCGATGCACCAGCGATCCTGACCGGGTCGTATCGCTGGTCGGATCGCTGGTGCATCGCTAAATGTAAAAGTGCCTTTACCTTGGTCAAATTATCTGAGCACACAAATCTCCAAGAGTGTCCAAACTTTTGCATCGGCCCATTTTACTTTTTGTAGTTTTTAAAATGTAAAAAAATACAGTATTTTTTTCTTAAAATGCAAAGGAAATGTGTCATCTTTAACTGTAGCCCTTTTAGAGATCATTCAATCTTCAACTTGCTTAACTGTTTACAAAAACCGTAATTTTGACCAGGGGTGCCCAAACTTTTACATGTCGCTGCATAGCCTTAGAGTTCAACTCTGTTTAAATGCAGCTTTTTTCCTTTAGGGTTATCGGGGGTTAATGTCAGTTTTTCCCCGCTGGCAATCTGGTGTAACTGCAGTTCTGCTGGGTCGCTGATGTGGGTGGTGACCACTCCCACCATCCTTTAAATGGTCACCTGATGCCTCAGCTGACTGTCGGTGAAAGGGCAATCTACAGTAACCAAACCTGAGTAAGGAGCTCTCTGGGCGCAGTGGTGCTTCTGCTGAGTATGCTTTCCTGGTGCCTTTATTCTGCTGTGCAGTGCTTTGCAGCAGAGGAAGCTAAAAGCTAAGTTATTTCCTCGTCCCTTTCGCGTTTGTCACCCCTGTGTGATAATATCTGCAGAGGTTAGGCTAGCGCCCCTCACGGCCAGTGCACTAGCCAGGGCAGTGTTTGGTGACAGCGAAGTATGAGGTTTCCCGACGGCGGTGGGTGGAAGGACCCACTTAGGGCGTTAGGGGAGTGCAAGGACAGGCTCAGGTTTGAGCTCAGGGGTGTCCCTTCCTTCATTTCCCTATTACTTAGGGCCTTCCTCCCCTCTTTTCCATCCCGTTGTTTGTGTGTTGCGCCGTCCGCTGACCGACCACCCGTTGGGTCGTGTCATATCGTTACACTTAGTTTCGATTATCCAGAAGCCTTATTTATCAAAATGTGGCCAAAATTTTACATAATCGTCCTCTACTATACTAGGAGATAACATATGTCTAAATTTTTTTGTAAAAAAAGGGCACAATAAAATACAAATATATGCATAAAACATTTTACACATATTTTGTTGATTTTGATACAAAATCTGTCAGCACTGAAAAAAATACAAGAAAACATTACCTGACTAAAAAAAACGCAACTGATGAATTGGACCTTATATGTTTAGCGGGTCTGATGTGTGATTTGTAATAAATTGTGATAGTGTAGAAGAAGGGCATAGGTGTGTTGTGGCTTATATTATACCACATGTTTGGGGTGTGTCCTATATAAATAGGTACAATATAAGGAAAAAAGAGAGAGAGGAGTGAGGGTCCTGATCACAAGAGCATGCAATCATCTAGGGGTGTCAAACTCATTTTCACCAATGGCCATATCCACATTATAGTTGCCTTCAAAGTGCCGCTTGTAATTGTAAGTGCTCATGCAGACATCTGTGCAACATGGTACGAGCACGAACTGCAATGCACGGACTGACCAGGGTCTATAAGAGAGCTGTCACTGGGTAGTAGGATTGGAGCCAATTTCATCCTACAACAGGACAATGACCCAAAGCACACCTCCAAATGATGCAAGAACTATTTAGGGAAGAAGCAGGCAGCTGGTATTCTATCTGTAATGGAGTGGCCAGCACAGTCACCAGATCTCAACCCCATTGAGCTGTTGTGGGTGCAGCTTGACTGTATGGTACGCAAAAAGTGCCCATCAAGCCAAACCAACTTGTGGGAGGGGCTTCTGGAAGCTTGGGGTGAAATTTCTCCAGATTTCCTCAGCAAATTAACTGCTAGAATGCCAAAGGTCTGCAATGCTGTAATTGCTGCAAAGGGAGCATTCTTTGACGAAAGCAAAGTTTGAAGGAGAAAATTATTATTTCAAATAAAAATATTTTTTTCGAACCCTGTTAATGTCTGGACTAGATTTTAGATTCATTTGGCAACTCATTTGATTAATAAAAGTATGAGTTTTCATGGAAAACACAAAATTGTCTGGGTGATCCCAAACTTTTGAACGGTAGTGTATACAATCTTTAAACATACAGCAAGCGCGACATAACTTAAGGGGTTAACAAGACTCTACAACCCCTTTCAGAAACACCAGAAGCAATGGGATGAAACTGAAATGGAAAAGGATGCACATTAGATATTAGAAAACACTTTTTGACAGTGAAGGTGATCAATTAATGGAACAGGCTGCCACGAGAGGTGGTGAGTTCTCTTTCAATGGAATTGTTCACACAAAGGCTGGACTGACATCTGTCTGAGGTGGCTTACTGAATCCTGCATTGCTGCCCAGAGCAAGAGGTTGGACATGATGACCCTGGAGGTCCCTTCCAACTTGAACAGTCTAGGATTTCATGATTCTACATTTGAACAGTACTGGAAATGTGAGAAGTCAGACTGTCTTTGTTGTAATCTCTGCAGATGAGTCCTGGCTGGAGAAGACGACATGTTGGTCTAGGCCAGATGGAAAAAAGATGGGAAAAGTGAATGACTCCATCAGAAAGACCATCATCTGTAAGCAGGCTCGGACTGGCCCACAGGGTAACAGGGAAATCCCCCGGTGGGCCCCTGTGCAGATCTGGGCCCCCAACCCCACTGTATGGGCAGTACTTGGCACAATTCACTTGATTCATTCTGGACAGAGAAAAACAACATCTCATCATTCACTAACCAAACTGCACAGTGTATTATTATATAGAGATATAGGTAAAAGTGTGAACGAGGGTCATATAATATTTGTATGCAGGTGAAAAGTGGGCCCCCCAAAGTCAATGTTACTGGTGGGCCCTTGCATTCCAGTCCGACACTGTCTGTAAGTCACCATCTATAACTGTGCAGTAATATCTATATGTCCTACCACTACATGGGCGGACATACCGCTCGTTCAACCGGTGCACTGCACCGGGGCCCAGAGGCTCCAGGGGGCCCTTCAAGGCGGCTAATGATGAGGGCATTCTGGCCATTTTCTCCAGGCCCGAGGCTCCGGGGGCCCCTGACCAGATTGCCCTCGTGTAGCGGCGGGCAGGGAGCGATCCAAGCAGCTCCGCTGCCTGCAAGAGGGAATAGCAGGAGCCAAGCTGCAAGGACCCGTCCTGCTTCCTGCCCGCCGCCCGCGCTTCCTGTCTGACACAGAGAGGAGCGCCGCTGAATGACGTCATCATTCATTGGCCGCTGCTGTGTGAGCGAGGAAGCACGGGCGATGCTGCGGACAGGTGAGAGGAGAGAGGTGGTGTCTGTGTGTGTATATGTATGTGTGTATGTATGTCTGTGTGTGTATGTCTGTGTGTGTATGTCTGTGTGTATGTATGTGTGTATGTCTGTGTGTGTGTATGTCTGTGTGTGTGTGTATGTCTGTGTGTGTGTATGTCTGTGTGTGTGTCTGTGTGTATGTATGTCTGTGTGTGTGTGTCTGTGTGTGTGTGTCTGTGTGTGTGTGTCTGTGTGTGTGTGTCTGTGTGTGTGTATGTATGTCTGTGTGTGTGTGTATGTATGTGTGTATGTCTGTCTGTCTGTGTGTGTGTATGTATGTATGTATGTGTGTATGTGTCTGTGTGTGTGTAGGTTAGCCTGGCACTGAAGGAGATGGGGACATGAGGAGAAGACCGTGATAGGGAGAGAAGGCCATGATGCCTGGGGTGATGGGAGAAGGCCATGATGGGGTGATGGGAGAAGGCCATGATAGGAGTTATGGAGAGAAGGCAGTGATGGGGTAATGGAGAAGGCAATGATGGGAATGTTGGGGAGAAGGGAGTGATGGGGAGAAGGCAATGATGGGTGTGATGGGGTGATGGAGCAGGCAATGATGGGAGTGATGGGGAGAAGGCAATGATGGGGTGATGGAGCAGGCAATGATTGGAGTGATGGGGTGATGGAGCAGGCATTGATGGGGGTGATGGAGCAGGGAGTGATGGGGTGATAGAGCAGGCAATGATGGGAGTGATGGGGAGAAGGCATTGATGGGGTGATGGAGAAGGCAATGATGGGAGTGATGGGGAGAAGAGAATGATGGGAGTGATGGGGTGATGGAGCAGGCAATGATGCGAGTGATGGTTGATGGAGCAGGCAAGGATGGGGGTGATGGAGCAGGCAATGATGGGAGTGATGAGGAGAAACCAATGATGGGAGTGATGGGGTGATGGAGCAGGCAATGATGGGAGTGATAGGGAGAAGGCAGTGATGGGGTGATGGAGAAGGCAATGATGGGAGTGATGGGGTGATGGAGCAGGCAATGATGGGAGTGATGGGGTGATGGAGCAGGCAATGATGGGAGTGATGGGGAGAAGGCAGTGATGGGGTGAAGGAGAAGGCAATGATGGGAGTGATGGGGAGAATGCAATGATGGGGGTGATGGGGAGAAGGCAATGATGGGGGTGATGGAGAGGGCAATGATGGGGTGGTGGGGGAAAAAGAAATGATGATGGGGTGGTGGGGGAGAATGCAATGATGGTGGTGGTGGAAAGGGCAATAAATGGGGGTGGTGGAGGAGGAGGAAATGATGGAGGTGGTGGAATGGGCAATGATGGGAGTGGTGGGGGAGAAAGCAAAGATAGTGGTGGGGGAGAAGAAAATGATGGAGGTGGTGAAGAAGGCAATGATGGGGTGGGGGAGAGGACAATAATGGAATGCGAGGGGAGGAGGACAATGAGGGGTGTGGGGGATTGGGATGGGAGGAAGGGGACTTATAATGGCCTTAGGAACAGGGGGAGGTGAAGGAAGACATTATCGCTTATTATGTATAACACAGTCTCTTACTATATAGTGTACTCACTATGTCTAGCACAGTCCCTTAGTATATAGCGTACTCACTAATTCTGTATAACACCATCCTTAGTTACAGTTTCCTATTTTATTATGTATAACACCATCCCTTATTATGTACTATCCTCTCTAGTTATATATGGTACCGTCCCTTATTACATAGCTTCCTCTGCTGTTATGTATAGAGCTGTCTCTTATATAGTGTATTCTTGTTAATTTTGTTGTTTACAGTGCCCTCTTTTATTACATAGTCCCCTCTCTTTTTAGATATAAAATGACTGCTGATCGAGGAGTCGGTGACCAAACTACCAGTCCATCAGCTCCTCCATTAGAAAGGAAGCTTTCCCATGCTCCATCAGCCATCATTGCATTATACAGCTAACAAGATAGGACGGTATGTAATAAAAAACAGGGCTCTATATAATTCAATATGCAAGGGAGGGTACTGTACATAACAACAGAGGGCACTGTGTAAGGGACAGCAATATAAATATATAATAAAGGAGACTATGTAATATAAATATACATGTATGTGTTTGTGTGGCTATATAATATCAATATATATACTGTATATATATATATATATATATATATATCCAACAATGTAGACCAGCTCACTCCTGTGAACCACCTGGAACCTCAGCTGACCTGGTTAACTCCGTTGTGCCCGGATCTGGATGTAGGAGTCCATCCATACAAATGTGAACAACGACAAAGCAAAGTCCAGCAATAACGTGCGCAATCCAGGATGCTGTTAAAAAATTTTTTCTTTCTTTTTATTCATAAATCCATTAAAATGCAATGGTCCAAGCAGTTCAAAACAGCAATAACGCAGGAAAGTAGTGCAGATAGGACTACGCGTTTCAGCGGTAGAACCCGCCTTCTTCACGGTCCAGATTCTGGACCGTGAAGAAGCACTACTTTCCTGCGTTATTGCTGTTTTGAACTGCTTGGACCATTGCATTTTAATGGATTTATGAATAAAAAGAAAGAAAAAATTTTTTAACAGCATCCTGGATTGCTCACGTTATTGCTGGACTTTGCTTTGTCGTTGTTCATATATATATATATATATATATATATATATATATATATATATACACACACACACACGTAGCTTTGACGCCATAAAAGGAGGGGGGACCAGACACATTTCTTGCACAGGGGCCCCAAGCTGTCAGTGTCCGCCAATGTACCACTATATGTCACCATAAGGCGGTTATATCAGTGCTGGTCTTTGTACAGACTTTTATTTTCAATAACAGGGCGGTCATCTCCTGAGGTTCCCCTAAAGCACCATAGTTATAATCATGATTACCTGGTTAGGGGCCACAGGCGGACACAGACAGAAAGGGTCCCTGTGCAAGAACAATATATGATCCCTGTGCAGCCCAAGAGCTCCTAAAAATGGAAAATTGAACCTTCTTTGGAGGTAGAAATGGGCCCCCTTACCTCTTGCGCCCATGTGCGGTCGTGCAGCTTGCACAAATGATATGTCCTCCTGTTAGGGGCTCACTCAGATGTTTCACTCCCCCTGAGCTGAACCCCTAGCTACGCCTCTGGTGCTGCTTATTGCGTAGACTTTTTGTGCTGGCTGATTGTATTTACTTTTTGTGATTCACCTGTTCCTCTTCCTGGCTCTGCCCCCCGCTGCTAAGCACTGTTTGTGTTAACACAGAATGCAGTCAGTGGTGCCAGCATAGGAGGCGGGTACCAGCTGAGATTTTGAGCTCTGGCGCACACTTTTACTCTGCTCTGGCAGGTCTTGAATTTGACACCTCTGATATATGAAGAGAGAGGAGGGAGGGTCCTGATCACAAGAGCTTACATTAGGAGGACTTAGGGGTGACACAAGGTAGAAAAATGTGTGAGCTGGAAATCTGACTGGAGATGACCGAATTGGTCCTATCTCGTCCCTGGACTGTGTGAAATCTCTTCCCACTAAAGCACTTGACATGCTGTGGAGCATCTGAAATATACAGTGAATAGTTTCAGTTCTGGGCAAAATGCCACTTTCAATGATGCCAAGTGAGTCATCCTTAAGCAGGACTCTGGTATTCACCATTTCAGGATTTAGACAGAATTTTTACTTTGCGTTTTACCCATTCAGATGAAATTCCTGCTGAAGTCAGCAGTTGTGATACCTGCAGAGCTTATCAGATACTGAAGGTGAGCATATCTTTGCAGAGGTGATTACAAGTACAAAATCTGGGACACTTTCAGTTATAAAGGCCTTAAAACTATAAGAATGGAAAATGTATGAGTGGACTGAAACACGATTCACATCTGCAGTGCAGATGTTTTAGGCCGGGGCTACACAGTATGTCTGGTTGCCTCACATGTTGAGCAGACAAGGATTGCAATATTGTGGTGCTACAGAACCTGTGCCTGTGTTGTGCCAGAATTGGTGCATCTTAGAGATGCGCCCTTTCTGGGGCGGCTGAGAGCCAGGCTCGGACTGGCCCACCGGAGAACTGGAGGATTCTCCGGTGGGCCCATGCACTGACACCTGCTGGCATACTGGCCAGCAGCTGCCTAGGGCCCCCACTGCTCCAAGGGCCCCAAGCCAGTGGCTATAGGGCCCCTGAGTCAAAGGGGCCCTCCCTGTGACAGCGTAGCAGCAGCTGGAGACAGGATCTTGTCCCCGCTGCTAAAGCAAAATGAATATTCACGCTTCCCCACACCCCTATGGGCGTGGAGAGGAGTGAATACCATTTCTCTTTAATAGCGGGCAGCATTAGTCGCAGGCTGCAGCTAACACTGCCCGCATGTAAAGCCCCACCACCGCACCACACACACACACAAAGCACCGCACCACACACACACGCAGGCAGGCACACAGACACATAGTGCAGCACATCCCGGCGTCCTGCTTCCTGCACGGCTCTTCCTGTCTAAGACAGCCCAAATGGATGATGTCATCATCCAGAGCGCTGTCTCAGACAGAAAGCTGCCGGCGAGGAAGACGCTGCCAGGATGTGCTGCTGCTGCGGGGAGGTGAGCTGTGCTGTGTGTCTGAGTGCCTGCGTGTATGTGGTGCAGTGCTTTGTGTGTGTGAGAGAGTGATGCGGTGCTTTGTGTGTGTGAGAGAGAGGGGTGGTGGGGAAGGGCAATGATGGAGGTGATGGGCAATGATGGTGTGGGGGAGGCAATGATGGAGGTGATGGACAATAATGGTGGGGGGAGGCAATGATGGAGGTGATGGGCAATGATGTTGGGGGGAGGCAATGATGGAAGTGATAGGCAATGATGGTGGGGGAGGCAATGATGGTGATAGGGAGAGGGTTAAATTAACCCTTCACGGTTGATCCAGTGATTTCCAAATTATTCCACAGAGTGTTGCTAGCAACTCAAATGACCACACGGAGATAGGGGTCTCTGTACGGGAGGATCAAGACAGATCACTAGTCCCCTTTATTTTAGTCACTTCTTTTATAATATTTTGCTTAATTATGAAAAGTTCTCAACTACCAATAGCATCATTTCACTTTATAAGCCAATAAAATTGCAAGAAAACTGGAAACTGCATAAATAATCCGTATTTATATAGCATAGAAAGTAGTATAATAGCATATTCTTCAGAGTAATATATCCCCAGGTCCCATATCTTGCACCTGATGAGGAACAGTCTGGTTTCATGATAACCTGAACTTTTCATCCCAATTACAAAAATTTATCTTACAGCAACAAAAATGGAGAAACGAAACCTTTAGAGAATGGAGAAAACGAAACTTCAGCTCTGATTTTTGTTTTAACCCTTCACAATGGAGGTGATATGCAATGGTTGTGGGGGGAGGCAATGATGGAGGTGATGGACAATGATGGCGGTGGGGGGAGGCAATGATGGAGGTGATGAATGGGCAATGGTGGTGGGGGAGGCAATGAAGGAGGTGATGAAAGGGACAATGATGTGGTGGGGAGGAGGCAATGCTTGAGGTGGTGGAATGGGCAGTGGTGGTGGAGAATGATAGGGGTGGTGCGGGAGAAGGCGATGATGGAGGTGGTAATGAGGACAATGATGGGAGTGGAGAGGGGATGCATTATACTTTGAGGGGGCTACATTATATTCTGTGGGGGGACTGCACTCAGGGGACTACATTATATTCTGGGGGGCTACATCGTACTATATGAGGGGACTACAGTATACTCTATGGGGGGCTGCATTATATTCTGTGGTGGGGCTGCATTATTCTCTCAGGGGACTACATTATATTCTGGGGGGCTACTTATTACTATATGAGGGGGCTACAGAATACTCTATGGGGGGCTGCATTATATTCTCCCACATATGGGGTATCAGCATACTCAGGACAAATTGGACAACAACTTTTGGGGTCCAATTTCTGATGGTACCCTTGGGAAAATAAAAAAATGGTGACTAAAAGATCATGTTTGTGGAAAACATGGGGGGTTCAAAGTGCTCACCACACATCTAGATAAGTTCCTTGGGGGGTCTAGTTTACAAAATGGTGTCATTTGTGGGGGGTTTCCACTGTTTAGGTACATTAGGGGCTCTCCAAAGGCAACATGACACCCACAGACCATTCCATCAAAGTCTGCATTCCAAAACGTCACTACTTCCCTTCCGAGCCCCGACGTGTGTCCATACAGTAGTTTTCTCCAACATATGGGGTATCAGCATACTCAGGACAAATTGGACAACTTTTGGGGTCCAATTTCTCCTGTTACCCTTGGGAAAATAAAAAAATGGTGACTAAAAGATCATGTTTGTGGAAAAAATACGAATTATTTATTTTCACGCCCGGGCATTATAAACTTCTGTGAAGCACTGGGGGGGTCAAAGTGCTCACCACACATCTAGATAAGTTCCTTAGGGGGTCTAGTTTCCAAAATGGTGTCATTTGTGGGGGGTTTCCACTGTTTTGGTACATCAGGAGCTTTCCAAACGCGACATGGTGTCCGATCTCAATTCCAGCCAAAAACGTCAAATGGCGCTGCTTCCCTTCCGAGCTCTGCCATGCGCCCAAATAGTGGTTTACCCCCACATGTGGGGTATCAGCGTACTCAGGACAAATTGCACAATAACTTTTAGGGTCCTGTTACCCTTGGAAAAATAAGAATTGAGGGTGAAAAGATCATTTTTGTGGAAAAAATATGATTTTTTAATTGTATGGCTTTATGTTATAAACTTCTGTAAAGCCCTTGTGGGTTCAAAGTTCTCACCACACATATAGATAAGTTCCTTAGGGGGTCTAGTTTCCAAAATGGTGTCATTTGTGGGGGGTTTCCACTGTTTAGGTACATCAGGGGCTCTCCAAACGTGACATGGCGTCCAATCTGAATTCCAGCCAATTTTGCATTGAAAAAGTCAAACGGCGCTCCTTCCATTCTGAGCTCTGCCATGCACCGAAACAGTGGTTCCCCCCCACATATCAGGTATCTGCGTACTCAGGACAAATTGCACAATAACTTTTGCAGTCCAATTTCTCCTGTTACCCTTGGTAAAATAAAAAAAATTGAACCTGAAGTATTTTTTTTATGAAAAAAAGTTAGATGTTCATTTTTTTTAAATATTCAAAAAATTCCTGTGACGCACCTAAAGGGTTAATAAACTTCTTGAATGTGGTTTTGAGCACCTTAAGGGGTGCAGTTTTTAGAATGGTGTCACTTTTGGGTATTTTCTATCATATAGACCCCTCAAAGTGGCTTCAAATGTGACGTGGTCCGTAAAAATAAAATGGTGTTGTAAAAATGAGAAATCGCTGGTCAACTTTTAACCCTTATAACTTCCTAACAAAAAAAAATTTTGGTTCCAAAATTGTGCTGATGTAAAGTAAACATGTGGGAAATGTTATTTATTAAGTATTTTGTGTGCCGTATCTCTGTGATTTAAGGGCATAAAAATTCAAAGTTGGAAAATTGCGAAATTTTCAACATTTTCGCCAAATTTCCGTTTTTCTCACAAATAAACGCAAGTTATTTGAATGAAATTTTACCACTAACATGAAGTACAATATGTCACGAGAAAACATTGTCAGAATCACCGGGATCCATGGAAGCGTTCCAGAGTTATGACCTCATAAAGGGATAGTGGTCAGAATTGTAAAAATTGGCCCGGTCATTAACGTGCAAACCACCCTTGGGGGTGAAGGGGTTAAAGAATATTTTGTTTTAAAACGATGTGTAAAGGACAGAGAACGGCTGTATGTAAAAGCTCGTGTCAAAATCGCATTGAATAGAGATTGCATACGCATGTCATACGGATGTCACACAGAAATCGCATGACACTGGTTCGTCTTTTCGGTCCAGAAATTGGACGGCTTTTTTTCTCACATCTGGGTATGAGCCCTAATCACTATACTGGGGGACAAGTAATAGCTGGTAATGTGCAGTGACCACATACAGGGGGCACTGCAGCAATGTATCAGCCCCTGCTGCCAGGTTACCTAGGAAACCACGGAGTATAGGACAGGGGGCACTTATCTGCTGTGCAGCCCCTTCCAATATGGCAGAATATGAATCCAGCATGCTCAAAAGAGGTTGTGCAGCAGCTGCAGAGACTAGACGTATAGGAATGGAGCGATTACAGGCGTTGTGTGTGACAGGTTCACATCAGCGAAGAGGAGCTGCAGCAGCTGAGGCTCAGCCTGGATGATGACTAAGGGGGAGGTTAATAATGAATCGCTGCCTCCCACCCTCCCGCGGCTGCACCTGCTCCAGGCTCCCCCTCTCCGTGCTGCTGAATTTTGCGTCGGCGGACAAATAATCCTCGAAGCCGGAGCTCCGCTTTAAGGAGAAGCAGCAGCAGCAGCAGCAGCGGTCTGGTGACTGGTCCGGGGCAGCGAGCACACGGCCGGGCAGGACAGCCGGGTACCGGCGCTGAGAAGCCACAGGACTGCGGCTCCAGGCCGAGCACTGACATCATTATCAGCCGTCAGAGGAGGCGGAGAGGGGGCGACGAGCGGCGCCGGGGAGGGGGCTGCCACCATGGCCCGGGGAGCGCTGAGCCAATGACGGGCGTCCCGGGGGGCTGTCAGGTGAGGAGGCACGTCAGGGGGCGCCTCGTGTGTGGGGGGAACAGGGGGCTGCAGAAGTACTGAGGGCTGCATAGGAAATCACATAGGGACATTGAGGGTGGGGAGCGTGCACCGAGGGACCAGAGGAAACAGGTGTCATGTCTGCGTGTGACTGGGAGCCCACATGTTATGGGGTGTCCTGAGAGGTCAGGGAGCTAAATGGTGGTCTCCTGGCACAGCAGCTATGTGATGGGGTGTACTGACCTGCCAGGTATCGGGTGGCATCCCACGTAATCTGAGGAGCGCTCCAAGGCTGAGAGGAGCCATAGGATAGAATTTTAGGGGTGAATGAAGCCCCTCTAGACCCCACTGGGAGCAATGACGGGGTGTCCTGCAAGACTAGGAGACCCCTACAGGGGCTAGGAGTGAGCAGAGCTGGCTCTGGTAGGGGGCAATCATTGGGAATCTGTGCCCAGCCTGTAATGTGACACTATCGGGGACCTGGGTGACTGATCCAGGGGGACGATGTAGCAGAGCATTGGGGTGCCCTCGTCTAGAGGTCTGTGCTTGGCATTTAGCTTTTCCTTTTGGCTGGGGTGCATTCATTACAGGGAGGTGCATGGAGCCTGCAGTCAGCACCAGAGAGAGGCGCAGACCCTAGTGTGATGTTCTGGAAATTTAGTGACCCTCAGGCTGAATGAGAAGAAAATGACTCCTTTGTGGCAGCATTGAAAAGAACAATAATTCCGTGGTGGGAAGTGACGGAGCCCCAGCTAGCCGGAGATCAGCAGTCCCTCTTGGCACTGGGAGAAGCTGCCCCCTTTGTGTGGACGGCATCCTGCCAGCCTCCTGGTGACTATCATTACTACACTGCCTCCTGGACAAGGCAAGGGTGAGACAACCTGACGGCTCAGTCTGGAATGTGTCCCCCTATGTGACCTGGAGGGGCTCATCTAGGTGTCCAAATAGGACCTAAAGACAGCAAGTGGACACCGGATCCTAATCTAATGGGTCACTTGAATGGTCAATGAGGACATCCTTCCTACAAGTAAAGTATTTACTCAGAGATTTGACGTTCAATACAAGGAACATTGAAGCCTGGATGGATAACGTGACATATTCTCAGTGATCGTCTCCTTCAGGGCACCTGCACACTAAACCTTCCTAGCCCCGGACTAGCTCCCATGAATTAGGAGGATGAGAAAGCTAAGACGCTTCGTCCATATGGTCCTGTTCTGCCCACTTTCCAAAGGACTCCAAGTAAGTAGCCCAGCTCCGTCACCTGTAACACATCCTACTAGTGACCACGCGTGACTCCTGACCATCTTATAATCTTCTGATTACAGGACTGCTGTTATTTGCTTTTACCACCTACTTGGATGGACAATGCTGTGTGGGGCTTCACGTATCATCAGGGAATTCTTGGTCATTAAGATGATAGAATAAAGTAACTGTGGTCACATCCTATACAGAAAAATGTTCCTACACTCAGGTCTGATTACCCTCCCAGGGTTACTAATGCGAGGCGTGATCTGTTGGTGGCTCGATGCCGGTGGCCTGGTTTTATAGATACCATGCAGTTTTGCTTCAGTCCATTTTCTATCTGCTCGTGATGTTTGCCTCTGGAGTCTACAGAGCAGCAGCCACCTGCCTTGGCAATAAGGGGTTAAGCGGAGGAAACTGAACTGTAGTTACATTCAATATCCTCCTCATGAATAATGAAAGAGGAAAGTTGAAGAAATCACAGGCAGATATTAATGTACTTTCGGTTCCTGGTCCCCGGAGAAGAGTTGAAGACCTTTGTTAGTTAAGATCATTGACTGTTTACTTGGCATTATGTCATGGTAATGCCGTCTTCTCATTCTTGGTGGTTTTTGTAGGGCAGCCTTGTTATCTGAAGCTTATATAGAAGGTTCCTTGTAGACGTGTCATCTAAATGTGCATTAGAATTGTCCTCCGAGCCCAAGTTCAGCTGGTTACATTGTAGATGAACCTCCTTTTCTACAGTAGGTGATTACCGTAGTATTCTGGATGTGATGGCTTATTTGTTAAATATATAAGGATCATAGAAAACAAAAAAACAATCTCTAGTATTGTGATGGGTTCTTAGAACATGGGGGGACTTTTATTTTAATTGCTCCCCATGTTCTTCATGGACTTTGTAAACCTATGAATGGCTCCCATCAAGGTTTGAGAAAAGGAGAAGGAGAAAACTCAGGAAAGCAGGCTGAGGGTCATGCCATCCTTCTCCACAAAATATCAGAAAGGGAAGTGAAGTGTTATGTCCTGGAGAGACCACAATAAGAAGGGGGTACAATTTACATTTTCTATTAGGCCTACTTAGGAGTAACTGTTGATTTGGCTGGTTATGTCCCTTTTAATAAAGGTGAAATAAATATAGTAATTACTATAGATAAATAGATTTATCTATTAGTAAGATTAACAACGGAAACCAACTGGATGGATGCTTAGCTTTGCTGTACATCTCTTTGCATTAGTGGGGGAAGGACGCCTCTTGGCTTCCTACTAGAATTGCCAGGATGCTATTGGCTCTACGCTGTAAACGGACACTTAATCAATGTACCTAGAAATCTGCTTTATATTTAGTCCTAGTTTTAGTTATTTTTTTCTGTTGTAATTTATGGAAGTTCTCATTGATGACCGTTTGCTCATCTTGGATATGTCTTATTAGAACCTCAAAGACCTATATACTTCTATTATATTCTATTTTGACATGTACAGGGGTGAAATAAGTTTTGATTACGTCACCAATTTTTTAAGTACTGTATTTTTTTGGACTAAGACGCACCCGACCATAAGACACATCAAGATTTTAGAGGAGGAAATGAGAAAAAAAAATTGAAGCAAAAAATGTGGTCAGTTCTGTACTTAATATCCCTTATCCTAGTATGCATGGCCCCCTCATCCCTATCCTGGCATGCATGGCCCCCTCATCCCTATCCTGGCATGCATGGCCCCCTCATCCCTATCCTGGCATGCATGGCCCCCTCATCCCTATCCTGGCATGCATGGCCCCTTCATCCTCATCCTGGCATGCATGGCCCCTTCATCCTCATCCCGGAAAGCATGGTCCCCTCATCCCTATCCTGGCATGCATGGTCCCCCCCATCCTGGTATGCATGGCCCCCTCATCGTCATTCTGGTGTGCATGTGCCCCCTCGTTCTTAACCTGGAATGTATGGCCCCTCTCATCCCCATTCTGGTGTGCATGTCCCCCTCATCCCTCATCCTTAGGCCAGGTTCACATAGCGATAACCAGCCCTATCAACGCATAGTGTTGACGAGCCGCGTTAACGCTATAGCATAACGCGATATTGCGTTATGCTATACCGCTAGCGCTGATGATTCATCAGCGCTAGCGGTGACATGCTATACCGCTAGCGCTGATGAATCATCAGCGCTAGCTGTTACGGAGCCTCAGACGCTGAAGCCCGCGTCCGAGGCTCCGTCAGTGCTTAACGGCACATCGCAAACGCGTGCCGCTTTACGGCATACGTTGCGATGCGCCACATAATGGTGGTGTATAGCAGCGTTAACGGACTGTGTTACACCGCGTTATACCGGAGTGCCATAGCACAGTGAGAACCCGGCCTTATCCTGGAATGAATGGTCATCTAATCCCCACTCTGGTGTGTATGTGCCCCTCATCTCTATCCTGGCATGAATGTGCTCCCCCATCCTGGTGTGCATGGGCCCCCTCATCCCTCATCCTTATCCTGGAATGAATGGCCATCTAATCCCCTTCCTGGTGTGCATGGCCCCCTCATCCCTATCCTAGTATGCATGACCTCCTCATTCCCATCCTGGTATGAATGGTCTCCTCATCCTTGTAGGCAAGGGCCCCTCATCTCTATCCTGGTAGGCATGTCCCCCTTATCCCTAGCCTGGTATGAATGGCCCCCCTCATCCTGATGGGAATGGTGCCCTCATCCCTATCCTGGTATGCAGGACCCCCATCTCAGTCCTGGTATGCATAGCCCCATCCTTATCCTGGTATGATGGGCCTCATCTCCGTCCTGGTATGCATGGCCCCATCAGAAAAAAAAAATAAAAACAACATTACACTTACCTTCCTGGTGCTCCCTCGCAGCGTCTTGTTCCAGTGCCAGCAGCTGCTTTATGCTTGTAAACAGCGCGTGGCAGGGATGTCATGCACTCCTTACAAGCTGAAGGACAGCTGCCGGAATACTCACTGCTCTCCACGCAGGGACTATGTGCGTGGAGGGCAGTGAGTAATCATTGCTCTTTAGTAGTGCGCTCATGGGAACGCGGTGAATAATCATAATAAACCATCAACGACAAGGTGCTCCCCGCAAGATTTCAGACAGAGATGTGAAAAGAATTATAAGAAGAGTTGCATAAAAGTGAAGAACCACCTGTGGAGAGCTGCAGAAAGACCTGCAGGTACATTTATGTAAAAGAAAATAATAAGTAATGCACTCAACTTCCATGGCCTGTATACACGCTCACCATGCAAGACTCCATTGCTTAACAAAAAGAATCTTCAGGCGGGTTTAAAGTTTACTCAACAACATTTAGACAAGTTTGTGAAATACTGGGAGAATATAGTCTGCTCAGATGAGATCAAAATTGAACTCTTCGGTTGCCATAATAAACACCAAGTTTGGAGGCCAAAATGCAATGCATATCACCCCAAAAACACCATACCAACAGTGAAGTTTGGAGATGGAAACCTCATGGTGTGGGGCAGTTTTTCAGCATATGGCACTGGCAAACTTTGTATAATTGAAAAAAGATGAATGGACTAATATACCAAGACATTCTAGATAAAAATCTGCTGCCGTCTACTAGGATGGTAAAGATGAAATGAGGGTGGACACTTCAGCAAGACAATGATCCCAAACACACCACTAAGGATACTCTCCATTGGTTTCATAGAGAGAAAATAAAGCCGCTAAAATGGCCCAGCCAATCACCGGACCTGAATACAAGACAAAATGTATGGAAGGAACTAAAGCTCAGAGTCCATAGAAGGAGCCCACAGGACCTTCAGGCTGTGAAGAGTGTTTGTGTAGAAGAATGGGACGAAATCACACCTGAGCAATGCATGCGACTAGTTTCTCCATACAGGAGGCGTCTTGAAGCTTCATCACCAACAAAGGCTTTTGTATGAAGTTTTACATTTCAGTAAGTGTTTAATACTGTTTCCATGTGTCATTTCTCATTATTACACATAACCTAATTTATGGACATTTATGGTTTGATTTCTTTGCTTGGTGTGATTGGTTGTTACTGATATCTGGTGAGAATTTTATGTCAGTAGCACCTTTATAAATATACTAGCTGAAGAGCTCGGCGCTGCCCGGGCATAGTAACTAACTGTGGATAGTTATAACAAATTATAATTATCCTCCATCCCATAGTCCTGTGCCCATATACCCAACATACCTATCCTCCATCCCATAGTCGAGTGCCCATATACCCATCACACATCCTCCATCCCATAGTCCCATGCCCATATACCCATCACACATCCTCCATCCCATAGTCCCATGCCCATATACCCATCATACAGTACATATTCGCCATCCCATAGTCGAGTGCCCATATACCCATCACACATCCTTCATCTCATAGTCCCATGCCCATATACCCATCATACATATCCTCCATCCCATAGTCCAGTGCCCATATACCCATCACACATTCTTTATCCCATAGTCCCGTGCCCATAAACCCGTCATACATATCCTCCATCCCATAGTCCAGTGCCCATATACCCGTCATACATATCCTCCATCCCATAGTCCAGTGCTCATATATACCCATCACACATCCTCCATCCCATAGTCAACCATTATGACATCATAATGAGCGGCGGGGCTTCCAACCTATGATGACATCAGCGTCGCCATGGCAACCATTATGACATCATAATGAGGGGCGTGGCTTGATACACACACTTTTTCCCCATTATCTAGATAGGGGCAAAATTGTTTGGTGAATTGGAACGCGCGGGGTTAAAATTTCGCCTCACAAAATAGCCTAGGACGCTCTTGGGGTCCAGACGTGACTGTGCCAAATTTTATGGCTGTAGCTGTGACGGTGCAGATGCCAATCCCGGACATACATACATACACACACTTGAGCTTTATTATAATATATTTACTTAGAAAATTGGTGACGTGTTCAATACGTATTTCACCTGCTGTATTCTACTATAATGTATTACTAAATTTACCATTAATAATGAATGTACCATATTATTATGTTAGCACTTTATTCTCTGAGATAAGGTGCTAGGTGGTCTAAACTCTGCCTCTGTTTGGTGCCCAAAAGCCTTAAAGTGAATCTGTCACCCTATTTTTGGACTATAAGCTGCGGACACCGCCATCAGGGGCTTATCTTCAGCATTCTGTATTGCTTTAGATAAGCCCTCGATGTAACCTCAAAGAGAAGAAAAAGAGTTAGATTATACTCACCCTGGCGTTCGGTCTGGTCCGGTGGGTGTCGCGGTCCCGTCCAGCGCCTCCATCTTCTAACGGTGACGTCCTCTTCTTTGCTGCCTGTCGTGGCTCCTGCGCAGTCGCACTGCTCTGTAGAGTCCTACAGTGCGCAGGTGATGGGAGAGGTCCGGCGCCTGCGCACTGCAGTATTCTGCTCTGCCCTCGCCAGGGCAGAGCATTGTGCCTGCACAGGAGCCACAACAGGCAGCAAAGAAGAAGACGTCACTGTTAGAAGAAGGGAGGCGCCGGACCGCAACACCCATCGGACCAAGACCAGACCGCCCCTAAGTGAGTACAATCTAACTCCTTTTTCCTATCTTTCAGGTTACATCGGGGGCTTATCTTATCTACAGCATTACAGAATGCTGTAGATAAGCCCCTGATGTCAGTGCTGGCAGCTGATGGGCAAAAAATAGCGTGACAGATTCCCTTCAAAGTACTGGCAATCCATCTAACACCTGGAGGTGATATACTCGCTCTGTCTCTATGACTGGGTTTTGTTTTTGCAGGATGGGCATTGATTTTAACAAACTCCATTCAGATGAATTATTTTACATGTGTGCACATACCATCAAAGTTCTTTTTTTTCATATTTTAGCAGAGTCGATCATTATAAAGGACTAGCTGAAGAGCCCGGCGCTGCCCGGGCATAGTAACTAACTGTGGTTAGTTATAGCAAATTATAATTATCCTCCATCCCATAGTCCCGTGCACATATACCCATCATACATATCCACAATCCCATAGGCCCGTGCCCATATACCCATCATACTTATCCTCCATCCCATAGTCGAGTGCCCATATACCCATCACACATCCTCCATTCCATAGTCCCATGCCCGTATACCCATCACACATCCTCCATCCCATAGTCCCATGCCCATATACCCATCATACATATCCGCCATCCCATAGTCCCGTGCCCATACACCCGTCATACATATCCTCCATCCCATAGTCGAGTGCCCATATACCCATCACACATCCTTCATCTCATAGTCCCGTGCCCATATACCCATCATACATATCCGCCATCCCATAGTCCCGTGCCCATACACCCGTCATACATATTCTCCATCCCATAGTCCAGTACCCATATACCCATCACACATCCTTCATCTCATAATCCCGTGCCCATATACCCATCATACATATCCGCCCTCCCATAGTCCCGTGCCCATATACCCATCATACATATCCGCCCTCCCATAGTCCCGTGCCCATATACCCATCATACATATCCTCCATCCCATAGTCCAGTGCCCATATACCCATCACACATCCTCCATCCCATAGTCAACCATTATGACATCATAATGAGCGGCGGAGCTTGAAACCTATGATGACATCAGCGTGTGACATCATAATGAGGGGCGGGGCTTGATACACACACTTTTTCCCCATTATGTAGATAGGGGCAAAATTGTTTGGTGAATTGGAACGCGCGGGGTTAAAATTTCGCCTCACAACATAGCCTAGGACACTCTCGGGGTCCAGACATGTGACTGTGCCAAATTTTGTGGCTGTAGCTGCGACGGTGCGGATGCCAATCCAGGACATACACACACACATACATACATACATACACTTGAGCTTTATATATATATTAGATCAAGGAAGGCAAAACCTACCAGTAACTTTTTTTTAACTCAACATAGGTTAAAATTAGTCAACCACAAAATAAAAAATACGGCTCAACCACATCACGTAAGTACATACACACAAGTACAGAAGAATCCCAATCTCCCTGTATGGGACAAAACTGACAATTGGCAGTTCAAGACAAATGGGCTCACTTCAGTTGAGACTAGTGATGAGCGAGTGGGCTCGTTACTCAAGTTTTCCGAGCATGCTCGGGTGATCTCTGAGTATCTTGGGCGTGCTCGTAGATTATGTTTGTGTCTCCGCAGCTGCATGATTTGTGGCTGCTAGACAGCCTTGAATGCATGTGGGGATTCCCTAATAAACAGGCAATCCCTGCATGTGTTCAGGCGGTCTCGCAAATCATGCAGCTGCGGAGACACAAACATAATCTACGAGCACGCCCAAGATACTCAGAGATCACCCGAGCATGCTCGGAAAACTTGAGTAACGAGCCCACTCGCTCATCACTAGTTGAGACTCTAATGACATTACTCAGAGTTACAAAGTCATACCTGTCAAGTCAATAAGTGTAAAACTGACAATAATAGGTAATAAAGGGAACAATCTCCCCCAATCATGATGTACTGTAAATGGCGTAGTCATGAATGGCCCATGCCTCCGTCGTTGCTCCTGTTGGCTGTTTAGAAGGAGTCTAGGTGTTAGCCCTGAGAGTCCCTTTGATAACAAATTGACCCATGACATTCCCAAAGACTCCCGCTCTTGCAAGGGCAGTCCACAGCTGACCGTCATGTGCTGAGTGGCCCTGGACTGACCCTATGTCATTAGGGTCTCAACTGAAGTGAGACCATTTGTTGTGGACTGTCCATTGTCCGTTTTGTCCCATACAGGGAGATTGGGATTTTTCTGTATGTATGTGATGCAGGTAACCATTTTTTATATTACGGTATGTGGGTGACTAAGTTTAACCTATATAAAGTAAAATATAAGTCTGATATTCGCCTTCCTTGCTTCTTGTGTTTATTTGGCGAATTAATGTGTATTTAGGAGAGGTGGGACCTTTTCACCCAAGTGCTTTCTTTATCAGCTTCCACCATTACCAAACCCTGTAGCTGTGCACGTCCGAGGCTTGGGAACAACGATGTTGTGTGGTTTTTAATTGATAATGGCGGTGCAGTGAACGAACCTGAAACCAGCGGTCTTTTGGAAATGTTGCAGATGCCATGCATTATTCTTCCACTGTTTTATTTTAGGCAGGTGACCAGCCAGTAGCGCTGGGCTTAGCCAAAGGGGCAGAGATTAGGGTTCTTTTGTCTTTCTACAGACAGGACAGAGGGGAGAAGCTCCTGCTGCAGTCAATTGTCTTGTAGCTAGGCATAAGATAATTAGGTGGAGCATGGCTCAGCTCCTGCGTTACAGGCAGCTGTAGCACTAAAATAATGAAATAATACTAACTCTTCGCTCCAGCATTGCGCCTCACTGTTCCCTGTCAGTATACTACTTACACTGGCTCTAGATGTCACAGGCTGTATCTGCAGCTAGTCACTGGCCTCAGCGGTCTTTGGCCATGTGTGGTTGTCTTCCATAACCCGGGTGTTTCTCTAAACCACATTGCTTTTCCAGAGAAAGGTTGACCTTGATGGACACATGTCTATGTTCATCTTTTTTGTCTGTGAATATATGTATGGCGGGGATATTATTAGCCTCCCATCTGCAGCCACCTACACATTACGCGACCATTATTGCAGGACTGGAAGTTGCATTTTGCTGCTCTTACCGAGACCTCTTGTATGCAATGGTCTTGGGTTTCGATGTTCTGCAGATGGTCATATCCAGAACCAAGCGTTGTATTAATGCCTTTACAAAATGTATGAAGCCTCCTTTTATCTGAACAGTTAAACGGCGGCTGGATTGTCTGTTGTGTGGTTGTGCCAGCAGCAAACGGACCTACCATGCGTCAAGTTTCTTATCACCTTGTCATCTTCTGTAAGGATATCCACCAACAGCAGGGGGTCAAGCGACACATAAAACAAGTCACTCAGCAGCTTTACGGAGCAGTGATCAGGAAGCCATTGTCACTCGTGTTGGGTTGCCGTTTGCTTCTTTTGTCTTGGTAAATGCGGTCATCATAAGCGTGACCTTGGATGAACGTGTGGCTCGCCCGCGGGGGGTGATGGCGGACGCGCTATGCCTCCTATTATAGTCTATTGATAAATGCACTGCATAGCTGTCAGAATATACACCTATAACTGCAATATATGTGTGTGAGATGATGATGAGCTACCTGATAACGGCTGAGCGTGTTCTTCAGAATGAACCTCTGATGTAGCTGTGCAATTGCTGGAAATATTCACCGGACATCGGATCCCTTTTGGGCACGTATCGTTGGGGCAATAATATTATATTGTTAGTAGTGATGAGCAAGTATTCTCGTTGCTCGGGTGATCTCCGAGTATTTTGGCGTGCTCGGAGATTTAGTTTTCGTCATCTCAGCTGCATGATTTGTGGCTGCTAGACAGCTTGAATACTTGTGTGGAATGCCTGTTTGTTAGGGAATTCCCATATGTATTCAGCCTGTCTACAAGTCCGCAAATCATGCAGCTGAGACGAGGAAAACCAAATCTCTGAGCACGCCAAAATACTCAGAGGACACCCGAGCAATGAGTATACTTGCTTATCACTAATTGTTAGGGATAATTGTTACTGATTACGCTGCTAAAACTGGTAGTCCCCGACTGCCACAAGCACTCGGATGTGCTGACAAGGGCCCAAAGAGTATTATTCCAAGCTCATCAAAGGAGGCAAAAAGCCCTCACCTTCCCCTGGTCCAGCTCTGTTTCTCAACACTACTGTGCCTTGTACCATCTGTATTATCAGGGATGCTGAGCTTAGTGATTGGCTGCAGCAATGTTAATGTGGCGTCATTCCTACAGCCAACCAAAAAATACCGGAGCAGCGGTGAGACAAGGTAGCACTGAAAATAAGGGGTTTTTTTCACCTCACCTATCCTTTTGGAGTACGAATATTTGAATGGAAGACTGTCCCTTTAAGGTAGTTTTACACGCCGCATTTTCTAGAAAACCATAGTACAGTAGTTTTCTGGCAAAAGGGAAAAAAACCCTTCTGCATTCATGTGTTAGCTGTAAGTGAATAGGAAGTTATTAAATTTAGAATAAAATGCAGCTGCAGGAGAGTGGATGAGATTTTAACGAATTTCCGCCGCACAGAAATGATCTGTTTTTGCCTGTAGTGTGGATTCGGAATTTGCAGCATGTTGGTTATTTCTGTAGATTTTCTCTGTAGGTTTTACCTTGCAATACATCGGGTGAAATGTGTGTCCAAGGCGCAGCACAATCTGCATGAAAAATGTGAGTTTTGTCGAGATTCGATGCTGGATTTGTATAGGAGCCCGCAGCAGATTTTTTTTTTTTTTCCATCCCCTTAGGACCTACCCTGATGATGGACTCCAGGTTCAAGATACATGTGAAGCTTAGTTGGTTGGTGAATTTTGACACGTGGTTCTGAATAATAGTGATTTTCCATATCAGGTGTCCTTGTATCTCAGTCTACAGAATTGGCCTAGTCATGATGGGTTGGACCAGGGCACTTCAAGCCTTGCAGTTGGTTGCTGGTTTCTGACCATCCCTGTTATACTCTTCATGCACCCAGGCCCGCTTCCACTAATTCTCACCCAATTTTTAGAAAGGCTTTAAGGACAGAGAAAAAGGGGCATAAAGGCTCACTTCTGCATTTTTTTACTCCTTTTTATACTGAACAATGTACCTTCGGATTAAAAAAAAGTCACACAGCATGGCTTACAAGGGAACCTGTCATGGTTTCTATGTACTTGGAGGGGGGGGGGTAAATATTTAGTATTTAAACCTAATTGTTTATTCAGGAAAAACTGTGATCCTACTGGGTTTACAAGTTAGTGGGCGGCCCTGTTCATTGATCGCCTTCCTTGCATTAACATTAATGCAAATTAACACTGATTAGGACCGCCCCCGGACTCCTGGGCCCACAATGATCAGAGATTTGACTAATAATAATATTACTGAATCTTTACCCACAAATAAAGTAAGTATTGGCTAATTTATTCATCCGGACGATTGGACTGCATTTTGTAATGTTCCCTGTAGGGCCCAGTGTTATTGATGTGAGATTCTGTGCACGTTATGGGCTGAATTCTCTGATCTGTACCATTAAACATACGGCTAAGATGCTAAGTCAATTCTGCACCAGCCATTAACCTTCTCCCTCCTAGCAGCCCCGGCCTCCCGGGTGCAGGGAGCTGCCAGGTTTATAGAGAGTCATTCATTCTGCAGAAGTTTGTTGGTTGCATTTCCGCGACGAGCCTGAGGATCATCAGTCAGGAGCAATTCCTGGAGGATTAGGCAAATGAAAAGCTTGCTAATAAAAATGATGTCTGAGTGCCATATAGTGTATATTGATTTGCATAACACTGACACAGAATGGATTGCCTTGCAGAACGCGCACAATGCACATGAGAGAGGAGAGACGCCCCAGAGTATGGCTGCCGGCACAGACAATTAAAGGTAGAGAGGGCGATGTTTGATGGTGGAAGGTAGGAAGCGCCAAGTCTGTCTTCTCCATATCTAAACATCTTTTGTCAATAGCCCAAGAAATGCAAGCCCTGTTCCCAGGAGCAGCCGACACATCCAGTTGCAGGGGGATACAGATCATATAGGGCCCATCAGTCAACTGCGGCTAAAATAAAGTGCTTTCTTAAAGCTCTCTGCAGAGGCAGCCATTTTCTGGATCTTCATCATGATTCATGAGCCACTATGTTGCCAGAGAATTAGCCGGCTGGATGTTGCATCAGTGTAGCAGTTCAAGAGAAATCTGCAAAATAATTTTTTTGATTAGTTGTGCAGAGTGCGAAATTACCAATTTTGAATAGAACAATTAGTATAAAGTGTATAAAATACGACTGATCTAAACACTGACAATGTCACCATGAGTGCACCCATTCAGAAAGCTATTGTTTTTTAGTAAGGCAATGTTCACATGTCCAGTAATGATCAGTTAGAATGGAATCAGAAATCCGTTGTGTTGACCCAACTTTTTAATCCGTTATTCACTAACTGATCTTTGCCGGTTCCGTTTTTTTAACAATGGACACCAGATCCGTTAATGCGGCACCCGTTGACATCTATTTCTAACGGATCCGGCAAGAAAAAGCTACACAACCTCACCTCATCTGCTGCTGCATTATCTGGACGGAGCGTGCTCTGCTGCGCTGCATTTTATCTGCACAGTGTGCTCTGCTGTACTGCATTATCTGTACAGACCGTGCTCTGCTGCGCTGCATTGTGAAAGATGTAGTGTTTGCAGCGGGTACGTTATGGTAGCCCGGTTTAGAAAAGAAATACACTGCTCAAAAAAATAAAGGGAACACTTAAACAACAGAATATAACTACAAGTAAATCAAACTTCTGTGAAATCAAACTGTCCACTTAGGAAGCAACACTGACAATCAATTTCACATGCTGTTATGCAAATGGGATAGACAACAGATGGCAATTATCAAGGCACCCTCAATAAAGGAGTGGTTCTGCAGGTGGGAACCACAGACCACATCTCGGTACCAATTCTTTCTGGCTGATGTTTTGGTCACTTTTGAATGTTGGTTGTGCTTTCACCCTCGTGGTAGCATGAGATAAACTCTACAATCCACACAGGTTGCTCAGGTAGTGCAGCTCATCCAGGATGGCACATCAATGTGACCTGTGGCAAGAAGGTTTGCTGTGTCTGTCGGCGTAGTGTCCAGAGGCTGTAGGCGCTACCAGGAGACAGGCCAGTACACCAGGAGACGTGGAGGGGGCCGTAGGAGGGCAACAACCCAGCAGCAGGAGCACTACCTCAAACTTTGTGCAAGGAGGAACAGGAGGAGCACTGCCAGAGCCCGGCAAAATGAACTTCAAGAAGGCCACAAATATGAATTAGTCTGCACAAATGGTTAGAAACCGACTTCATGAGTGCCCAACGTCCACAGATGGGGGGGGGGGGGTTGTGCTCACAGCCCAACACCCTGCAGGACGTTTGGCATTTGCCACAGAACACCAGGATTGGCAAATTCGCCACTGGCGCCCTGTTCTCTTCACAGATGAAAGCAGGTTCACACTGAGCACATGTGACAGATGTGACAGAGTCTGGAGACGTTGTGGAGAGCGATCTGCTGCCTGCAACATCCTTCAGTGGGTCAGTAATGGTGTGTGGTGGCATTTCTTTGAAGGACCGCACAGTGTGTTGGGCTGTGAGCACAACCCCCATCTGTGGACGTCAGGCACTCAGACCATCCTCATGGAGTTGGTTTCTAGCCATTTGTGCAGACATATGCACATTTGTGGTCTGCTGGAGGTCATTTTGCAGGGCTCTGGCAATGCTCCTCCTGTTACTCCTTGCACAAAGGCTGAGGTAGCGGTTCTGCTGCTGGGTTGTTGCCCTCCTATGGCCCCCTCCACGTCTCCTGGTGTATTGGCCTTTCTCCTAGTAGCACCTCCAGCCTCTGGACACTACGATGACAGAGCAAACCTTCTTTCCACAGTTCGCATTGATGTGCCATCCTGGATGAGCTGCACTACCTGAGCCACTTGTGTGGGTTGCAGAGTCCGTCTCATGCTACCACGAGTGTGAAAGCACACCCTAGTGCGGCAGAATCAACACAACCAACATTCAAAAGTGAACAAAACATCAGCCAGAAAGCATTGGTACTGAGATGTGGTCTGTGGTCCCCACCTGCAGAACCACTCCTTTATTGAGGGTGTTTTGATAATTGCCAATGATTTCCATCTGTTGTCTATTCCATTTGCACAACTGCATGTGAAATTGATTGTCAGTTTTGCTTCCTAAGTGGACAGTTTATTTCACAGAAGTTTGATTTACTTGGAGTTATATTCTGTTGTTTAAGTGTTCCCTTTATTTTTTGAGCAGTGTATATCAGGATGCAATGCTGGAGAATAATCTATGGCTAAGGCCTGTTTCACACTTCAGTTTTTTGACGTCAGTCAAAATCCTTCGTTTTGCTCTCTCTCGTCATGTTGCTTTAAATTTCATTTACTTGCAACTAAAACGGATCCGTCCAAAAAACTGATCCGGTGGCATCCGTTTGTCACAGAATGGAAACGGATCCGTTTTTTCACACTGGCGGATTTTGACTGACGTCAAAAAACTGAAGTGTGAAACAGGCCTAAGATGTTTAGGCCATTTGAACAATACAGAGTGGCAAAAGTCACCATTATAATCATAGCTCTGGATGTGACTGGAGTATGACAGGCTGGTTACAACCTTCTCGATAGTATATAAATGTTGTACATATGTATTATCTGCATTGTGTACGAGGGCAGGAGCTAAAACAGACCAGTGTAAAGGATGGTCCATGTACAGAATTTCTCACTTGCACATACATAATTATTGGTCGGTGCGATGTGAACAAGGCCTTAGTCCAAGAATCATGAGAACCAAAGCTGTCTATCTATACATGTGAGATAAACGTCTTCTGACTTTGACCATTTTGGCCAACTATAGTTTGGGAATCGCATGGGAACAATCGTTTGTTGCTTGTGCAGTCACCTTAAGGTATATATTTTTTTTTAATTCGTTTATTAAACTTCAAAACAAGAAAAGGATGTAATGTACAACATACATACAGTCATGGCCAAATGTATTGACACCCCTGCAATTCTGTCAGATAATACTCAGTTTCTTCCTGAAAATGATTGCAAACACAAATTCTTTGGTATTATTATCTTCATTTAATTTGTCTTAAATGAAAAAACACAAAAAGAATTGTCCTAAAGCCAAATTGGATATAATTCCACACCAAACATAACAAAGAGGGTGGACAAAAGTATTGGCACTGTTCGAAAAATCATGTGATGCTTCTCTAATTTGTGTAATTAACAGCACCTGTAACTTACCTGTGGCACCTAACAGGTGTTGGCAATAACTAAATCACACTTGCAGCCAGTTGACATGGATTAAAGTTGACTCAACCTCTGTCCTGTGTCCTTGTGTGTACCACATTGAGCATGGAGAAAAGAAAGAAGACCAAAGAACTGTCTGAGGACTTGAGAAACCAAATTGTGAGGAAGCATGAGCAATCTCAAGGCTACAAGTCCATCTCCAAAGACCAGAATGTTCCTGTGTCTACCGTGCGCAGTGTCATCAAGAAGTTTAAAGCCCATGGCACTGTGGCTAACCTCCCTAGATGTGGACGGAAAAGAAAAATTGACAAGAGATTTCAACGCAAGATTGTGCGGATGTTGGATAAAGAACCTCCACTAACATCCAAACAAGTTCAAGCTGCCCTGCAGTCCGAGAGTACAACGGTGTCAACCCGTACTATCTGTCGGCATCTGAATGAAAAGGGATTGTATGGTAGGAGACCCAGGAAGACTTCACTTCTTACCCCGAGACATAAAAAAGCCAGGCTGGAGTTTGCCAAAACTTACCTGAAAAAGCCTAAAACATTTTGGAAGAATTTTCTCTGGTCAGATGAGACAAAAGTAGAGCTTTTAGGGCAAAAGCATCAACATAGAGTTTACAGGAGAAAAAAGAGGCATTCAAAGAAAAGTACACGGTCCCTACAGTCAAACATGGCGGAGGTTCCCTGATGTTTTGGGGTTGCTTTGCTGCCTCTGGCACTGGACTGCTTGACCGTGTGCATGGCATTATGAAGTCAGAAGACTACCAACAAATTTTGCAGCATAATTTAGGGCCCAGTGTGAGAAAGCTGGGTCTACCTCAGAGGTCATGGGTCTTCCAGCAGGACAATAACCCAAAACACACTTCAAAAAACACTAGAAAATGGTTTGAGAGAAAGCACTGGAGACTTCTAAGGTGGCCAGCAATGAGTCCAGACCTGAATCCCATAGAACACCTGTGGAGAGATCTAAAAATGGCAGTTTGGAGAAGGCACCCTTCAAATATCAGGGACCTGGAGTAGTTTGCCAAAGAAGAATGGTCTAAAATTCCAGCAGAGCATTGTAAGAAACTCATTGATGGTTACCGGAAGCGGTTGGTCGCAGTTATTTTGGCTAAAGGTTGTGCAACCAAGTATTAGGCTGAGGGTGCCAATACTTTTGTCCGGCCCATTTTTGGAGTTTTGTGTGAAATGATCAATGTTTTGCTTTTTGCTTCATTCTCTTTTGTGTTTTTTCATTTAAGACAAATTAATTGAAGATAATAATACCAAAGAATTTGTGTTTGCAATCATTTTCAGGAAGAAACTGAATATTATCTGACAGAATTGCAGGGGTGTCAATACTTTTGGCCATGACTGTATTTGCTTGTGGTTGTGAATATTGTACAGAGCATACACACTACCGTCTTTTTGTTAAATACTAAACAAAAATTGAACACTCTTATTAATATACGAGTAATATATGCATAATCCCCCAAGCATATACAGGGAACAGGCTATATATTATAAGCATGTACATCAATCATATCTCACAGGCCTTTATTATATAGCTCAGATAACGTAGATTGATTATAAGTTCCTAAACTAAACTACAACTACGTCAACTATTTACTAATTCGCAGCCTACTGTCTTTCACCATAGTGTCTCACATACAATGTCTCCATTCTACAAAGTGAGATGAGAAGAATTCCACTTCTCCCAGATTTTTTCAAATTTACCCAGGCATCCCCTGTTCTGATATAATGTGCGCTCGTATGGGACAATCGTGTTTACCAAGTCAATCCAAGTTCTAAGAGAAGGACATGAATTACCCATCCACCGTAGTGCCAGTTCTTTCCGTGCCATAAACAGTGTTTCACGTAGAAAGATCCCAACATGGTGACCCCAAATCTCCTCCCATACCCCGAACAAGCAGACTAGTGGTTCAAGAGGGACAGGAGCTTGCACCAGTGATGACAAGAATAGCGTCACCTCTTTCCAGTACTATAGGGTAGTGGGACATTGCCATATCATGTGAATAAAGTCTGCATCTGGTGAGTGACATCGCAAGCATTCTAATGATTGGAATCGACCCATCCTAAAAAGTTGTATCGGAGTCAAATATGATTGGTTTATTATATACAACTGTATCATTCTATTATTAATAGATGGCGATACTCCGATCGGAGACTCCAGGATTTCTTCCCACTCCTCTCCCTGCGTATTAGGGATAAGTCTTTCCAACTTCCCTTTAACATAACTTATGGCAGATTCCGCTCCCACCGACCGCATGTACGTATATAAAGAGGAGATAAGGCCCTGGGGACCCTGTGAGTTAAGGATTCCTATCAGCAGTAGGGACGAAATGGCACGGCCCACACCTATACTCCTTATGTGCGACTGAAGAGCAGATCTTAGTTGTAAATAGCGGAAAAATTGAGATCTCGGGACATCATGTTTAGCCTGTATCTGCTCAAAAGACATTAAGGTCCCATGATCATACAAGTCTCCTGTCAAGGAGACATTATGTTGAGTCCAAAAATCAGTGGATGGGTGACTTAGTAATACCGAAAAATATGCATTTTTCCACAGGGGCATTTCAGCTATAATGTCCCTATATCCAATCACTTTATTAACTTGCCTCCATACTAATCGTGCCAGACGGAGCAGGGGCAGTAAACGAGGGACACCAGGCCTCTCCAACTCCAGGAAACCCAGTGGGCAATCAGTTCTTGCAGCGTGAAGCAAGTGACTTTCAGAATTAGGGAGATAATTACCCGGCATCCATTTACTTAAGGCTTTAGCCTGTCCAGCCAAATAATATAAGAAGAAATCTGGTAGCGCCGCCCCACCTCCCTTTTTAGGCCTCTGTGGAGTGGACAATTTAAGTCTAGGTCTGGTTTTCCCCCATATAAAAGACGTGACCTGGGAATTAAGATTCACAAAAAAGGACTTGGGTACCATTACGGCACTGTGCTGAAGGGAATAGCTAAGTTTGGGAAGTAATATCATTTTAATCAGATTGATGCGTCCGGCCACAGACAGCGGGAATTTGCTCCAGGTTGCAAATTTAACTTTAACCAGTTTCAGCAGTGTGCAAATATTAAGTTGTAAGTCGAGTGTGCTGTTATGGGAAACATGAACCTTCAGGTATTTAAAGCTAGATACAATAGACAACGAGGAGAGAGCCTCTAGTCGGGACATTGGGGCATGGGATAGGGGTAACAAGGCAGACTTTTCCCAATTTATATATAAGCCCAAATATTTACTGAATCTATCTATGGCAGCAATCACTTGAGGCAAAGATTCCTCTGCCTCGTCCATAAATATCACCATATCATCTGCATATAAACCTATGGTATTTACCTGACCCGCTATATCTAAACCTTTAATGCCAGGGGAAGACCTTATACGTATTGCCAGTGCCTCGATCGCAAGGGCGAAGAGGGCCGGGGAAAGGGGGCATCCCTGACGGGTCCCCCTATGTAATGAAAAGGACTTATATATGGAATTATACACAATAATACGGGCTTTAGGTTTCATATACAGTAGTTTAACCCATTTTATAAACTTATCACCAAAGCCATACCTCTGTAGGCATGCGGAGAGGAAAGGCCACTCAAGAGGGTCAAAAGCCTTGGCGGCATCTAACGAAGCCAGTGCCCATTTGTTGTCTGGCATTAGAGAACTATATTGGACTATTGACTGGACTCGTCTGATATTAATTGAAGTACTCTTACCAGGCATAAAGCCTGTCTGGTCAGGATGTATAAGGTTCAGTATAATCGAATTTAATCTGGTGGTGAGAATCTTATTAAAGATTTTATAGTCCACATTTACTAATGATATGGGACGATAGGAGCCAAATTCCAAGGGTCCTTCCCCTCCTTCCTACGCACTATGGTATTAGCCTCGTAAAAGGATTCAGGCATAGATTCCCCCTCCCACATTCCCCGAAATACCTTTATCTGATGTGGCGTTAATGTCTCGGTATTTCCTATACAATTCAATAGGGAACCCGTCCGGCCCAGGGGCCTTCCCAGAGGCCATGTCCGCTATAGCATTCTCTATCTCCTCCACAGTGAATTCAGCGTCCATAAAAGCTCGCTGATCAGAATCTAAGGTAGGGAATGTTACATCTGACAAGTAATCCAAACACTCCAAATTATCAGAGCCACTTTTAGATTCATATATTGACTTATAATAATCATAGAAGCAGCCAAGAATCTCCTCAGTTGAAGACACCAACGAATCATCCGACTTACGCATCTGTAATATTGTGTTAGAAGTATTATGTTGGCGCACCAGATAGGCCAAAAGTTTACTTGCTTGGTTTCCCAGTTCAAAATAAGACTGGCGAGCAAAGAATAATTTGCGCTTAGACTTAGTGTCTATGTGCCGGGTGTATAATCGGGCAGCAAACCATTCAATCTTATTGCCATTGGTTTGATTAGATACAGTGGGGCAAAAAAGTATTTAGTCAGTCAGCAATAGTGCAAGTTCCACCACTTAAAAAGATGAGAGGCGTCTGCAATTTACATCATAGGTAGACCTCAACTATGGGAGACAAACTGAGAAAAAAAAATCCAGAAAATCACATTGTCTGTTTTTTTTTCATTTTATTTGCATATTATGGTGGAAAATAAGTATTTGGTCAGAAACAAAATTTCATCTCAATACTTTGTGATATATCCTTTGTTGGCAATGACAGAGGTCAAACGTTTTCTGTAAGTCTTCACAAGGTTGCCACACACTGTTGTTGGTATGTTGGCCCATTCCTCCATGCAGATCTCCTCTAGAGCAGTGATGTTTTTGGCTTTTCGCTTGGCAACACGGACTTTCAACTCCCTCCAAAGGTTTTCTATAGGGTTGAGATCTGGAGACTGGCTAGGCCACTCCAGGACCTTGAAATGCTTCTTACGAAGCCACTCCTTCGTTGCCCTGGCGGTGTGCTTTGGATCATTGTCATGTTGAAAGACCCAGCCACGTTTCATCTTCAATGCCCTTGCTGATGGAAGGAGGTTTGCACTCAAAATCTCACGATACATGGCCCCATTCATTCTTTCATGTACCCGGATCAGTCGTCCTGGCCCCTTTGCAGAGAAACAGCCCCAAAGCATGATGTTTCCACCACCATGCTTTACAGTAGGTATGGTGTTTGATGGATGCAACTCAGTATTCTTTTTCCTCCAAACACGACAAGTTGTGTTTCTACCAAACAGTTCCAGTTTGGTTTCATCAGACCATAGGACATTCTCCCAAAACTCCTCTGGATCATCCAAATGCTCTCTAGCAAACTTCAGACGGGCCCGGACATGTACAGGCTTAAGCAGTGGGACACGTCTGGCACTGCAGGATCTGAGTCCATGGTGGCGTAGTGTGTTACTTATGGTAGGCCTTGTTACATTGGTCCCAGCTCTCTGCAGTTCATTCACTAGGTCCCCCCGCGTGGTTCTGGGATTTTTGCTCACCGTTCTTGTGATCATTCTGACCCCACGGGGTGGGATTTTGCGTGGAGCACCAGATCGAGGGAGATTATCAGTGGTCTTGTATGTCTTCCATTTTCTAATTATTGCTCCCACAGTTGATTTCTTCACTCCAAGCTGGTTGGCTATTGCAGATTCAGTCTTCCCAGCCTGGTGCAGGGCTACAATTTTGTTTCTGGTGTCCTTTGACAGCTCTTTGGTCTTCACCATAGTGGAGTTTGGAGTCAGACTGTTTGAGGGTGTGCACAGGTGTCTTTTTATACTGATAACAAGTTTAAACAGGTGCCATTACTACAGGTAATGAGTGGAGGAAAGAGGAGACTCTTAAAGAAGAAGTTACAGGTCTGTGAGAGCCAGAAATCTTGATTGCTTGTTTCTGACCAAATACTTATTTTCCACCATAATATGCAAATAAAAGGAAAAAAAAACAGACAATGTGATTTTCTGGATTTTTTTTTCTCAGTTCGTCTCCCATAGTTGAGGTCTACCTATGATGTAAATTACAGACGCCTCTCATCTTTTTAAGTGGTGGAACTTGCACTATTGCTGACTGACTAAATACTTTTTTGCCCCACTGTATGTATGCAGCCTCTGAATCCTTCAATCGCTGTTCCATCACATCATCCTCTCTTGAGGTTACCCGCTTAATATAAGAAATTGTGGAGGACAAGCAGCCCCTTAGATATGCCTTAAGGGCATCCCAAAATAAATTAATATCCTGAGGTTCCTGATGGGACAAAATGAAACAATGCAATTGATCGATTGTTCTGTCGGGGGTTACTATCAGTTTCAGCCAGAAAGGGTTCAACTTCCAAACCATCCCATTATTTAATTGCCCGTACTTAAGTTTAAGGATGACCGGCTATGGTCTGAGATCCCTCTATTGCCATGCTCCACGCTATCCACCCACATTGCCAGACCACTGGTTCCGAATATGTAATCTATGCGCGACAGGGAGCGCCTAGTGGATGAGTGACAGGTATACTTTCTCAACTCATGATGCCGCACTCTCCTGAAATCCAGCCACCCGCTACCCCCCATAAATAGCGACAGTTGGGTTGCTGTCGGCGAAGGAACGCCCCCAGCCACTCCATCATCCAGTCTCAATTTATCAAGATGATTGTTCATAACCATATTGAAGTGCCCCATACAGATAACATCCGCGTCCGGATAATTTAGGGCAAAACTCATCGCCTTCTGGAGAATGGACATATTAGCCGGAGGCGGATTATAAACACATAAAATCACATTTCCTGGTATTTATTGATGCATAGACGAAGACAAAACGACCCTCAGGATCCCTCCGGGTCTCCCTGGCTTCCCATCTAACATCTCTATGCACCAACAGTGAGACCCCCCCTCGGGTAACTAGCATGGAATGCGTGAACAGACCATTGTACCCAAGGCTTCTGCACGCACCGAGCTGTATCCCTGGTCAGGTGTGTCTCCACCAAGGCCACAATGTGAGGGCGGTAATGTCTAATCTGCGAGAAGACTTTGATCTCTTTCCGGGGGGGGTTTTATACCTCTCACATTCCATGTCATACATATCATTTCAGACCCCATATTTACTCCGCTGGATATGGCCTACATCAGCACCCGGGGAAAATTGAGACACCACACATAAGCTAAAACTGCTGCTGGCTGCGAATTATACCTAAAAAACAAATAAAACCAAAACCACTATAAAAAAAACATCAAAGTGGAGAAACAAACAATACGGGAGCAAAGTCCTGCTCTCCCATCACAAAATAGACACGGGGATACCATCACTGAGCTCAGCGTCTGGTATTGTTGGTAATCCGGGCGTCCGTGGAAAAGGCTCCAATCAAACCATCAATGGAAGGAATTCTGATTAACAGTAGAAACATTAGGATTCCTTTGCAGCAGACTCTTTGCGGGACCGCAGCCACTCAGCCGCCTCCGCCGGATCCGTAAAAAATAGAGAAGAACCCTCGTGGACCACCTGGAGCCTGGCCGGATAGATCATTGAGTACACGACATTCCTCTCCCGGAGTCGCTTCTTGATTTCTATGAATTGTGCTCGTTGTTTCTGAAGTTCCATGGAAAAGTCTGGAAAAATTGAGATCGTGGCATTGTTGAACTTAATGGGACTCTTTTGTCGAGCTAGACGTAGAATCGCATCCCTGTCCCTGCAGTTGAAGAGACGTGCCAAAAAAGGTCTAGGTGGGGCTCCAGAAGGAAGAGGTCTTGTAGGGACCCTATGGGCCCTTTCCACAGCAAATGTTGGGGAGAATTCGTCTCCCAGAGACGTTCTGAGCCAATCTTCTAGAAACTGTTCCAGATGTTGACCTTCCGAGCGTTCCGGCAGACCAATAACTCGGATGTTATTCCGACGCATTATATTCTCCAGGTCATCTGCTTTTTTCCTCCATGCTTTTACCGAACCCGCCGCTTTCGTAAGCTTGGCTTCCATGGGTGCGATGGTGTCCTCTACCTTAGACACCCTTGTCTCCACCTCCGTAATGCGCCCTCTCATGGCCTTAATATCTTGTCGAAGACGCCCCACCTCGGCGTACACGTCCTCTATTTTCCCCATCAGCGATGTCCAAGTTAAAGAGCTGGCCTGCGTCAGTTGTTCAGATGCTTGCTTGAGGGTTAATTCCTCCTGCTCACTCTCCTCTTCACCCTCAAAGGGGCGGTTTTTACGCTGAACCTGTGAGGGGTTATTTTTGAGGGACCGTGTGGTGTCAGAATGGTCAGGTCTAGCAAACGCTTTCAATTTTTCGGCTGCTCCTGCCCCCTTAGAGTGGTTCATTTTCATTAGCAATATGGCACAGCCGGGAAACTGAAATGGTATGTCCAGGAGATTCCCAGGTCCAAGTTATAAGCACAGCAGCGCTCTAATATGATGATAAGTGTCCCAGGGGCAGCACATAGCAGAAGGGTCACCCAGGAGGATAAAATTCGGCTCTGAGTAGTAACCGAGAGGCCTTATGGCCAGGGAGGGACCGCAGTGCCCACAGAGACAGCAGCCAGGGATGGGTCAGAGGACCCTAAAGTAATAGCACTGACCAGCTGGGTGACTTAAAAGAGGGGAGTGCGGGGCCCAATCTTCCAGAGCACTCACCGCTTCTCCCTGTCAGATCCACAGAATAGGTGCTGACCGTCCGGTCAGCGCTGTGAGGAGGGGGCCAGCACCGCGTCTCTCACAGCCAGAGCGCGCGCTTCTGAAAATGGTCGCCGCCCCGTGCATGCCCCGCCAGCCACCCCGGCGTTTACCGCTGTCTGCACGCCAAGATTCGGCCTTCCGCGGGGGTCCAGGGGGTCTAATACCGGCAGGTATGCCGCTGCACCACGGGTCCGCTGACAGGATTTATGTCAGGATGCGACATAACGCGTCCTCTCTCCGCCGCTACATAGCCACGCCCCCACCTTAAGGTATATTTACTAGGACTTTTTAGTGCCATTCTTACATTTTGTAGTATACCATAATATCTATGAAAAACCTGACACTCAGTTGATGTAGAAAAAAGATGACGTATTTGCAATCCACAGTGCACGTATATGATGTTTCGGTCTCAGTTCAGACCTTCTTCAGATATACGGATTGCCATAGAAGTATATAGGACTCTGCTGAAACTATATATAGGATACAGTGCATTGGGAAAGTGGGCATACCACGAAAGGTATGGCACCCATAGAAGTCAGCATTCTCATATATGTCCACTGTGGATTGCGGATTACAGTTTGGCCAGTCTCGAGCATTAATCTCTGCATGTAAATGGCCCGCAGTGACTTTTTTCAATTACCTATATTCACGGGCCCTACTCGTGCAACAACTCCAGTCGCTCCGGCAAAAGAGTCTTCATCATTACCCTGAGTGCTCAGCATGGTGAACTTAAATTGGATATAAGCCTGCCCAGACACGACATGTCCAGACAGAACAGTGTGATACGGGCAGAGAGGTGGAAATGAGTTTCTCGTCCGTGCTAAAGTACTTAATTACAGTGACAGAGATATGACACGGAGGAAGGGTCACGGGAGCACGATGTGTCGCTCTGAATGTTGAGACATCGGCCACGTGTCTGGAATATTTCAGGCTTTATGGCCATTTCTGAACTTTCGGCAGTACACGGTCCAGCTTCGGGTGACTGATAATGGTGTCAATATTCTTTAATATCGTCTCTTTAGCTGAGGGTCAGTGGCTGACTAACATTCCTCAAGAAATGACTGATTCTAGAAGGTTGACCCAGACGGCTGGCCGTGTCTCTTGTCCCCGTGGAAACTTATTGATTTGGATTTTTTATGTTACAGTGAAAATTTCACTGTCATGTCTGAGTCAGGCACTCATCCAAGGAGGAAACCCAAAATGCACATTAGTTAATAAGAAGCTAATGCTGTTTTATGGCGTTGGTTATATCTGTCCGTTTCCAGCAGCAGAGTCATTATATTAGGTGCAGCCTCCTGAGCTTTGGCTGTATGTTTCAGGGCAAAGAGGCTTTGGTGGAAACAGGTGTACAATAAAAAAAAAAAAACATTTTATCTGCCATTGTAGATGTCTATGCAAAGTATCTGGGCAGGCGTCCAGATCCGGAGAGTTGTAACAGATGGACGGGCTATAGACCACCCCACCATTGCAGTCTCTCCTGTAACTGATTACCACTGAACCTATGGATGGCATAGATTTAGCCGATAATAAGTCTTCTTAACGGCCGCTTACAAGCCTCCCCGGTAGCTGCTAAAGAGCCAGACAAGCTGTATGATTCATTTGTACCAAGGATTGGCTATTTCATATAAAAATGGCACAGAATTACAGGGCAAAAAATAACAAATTCTTGTTCTACGTTGAAGGTTTGAGCAAGAGGACAAATATAGCAAATCTGAGCATATCATGATCAGTGTGACTCACCAGGCTGCCATAATAATGGAATTGCCGAGAAAATGTCCGCTCCATTCTTTTTCTTTTTTTTTTTTATAGTAAGAACATAATCTAATTGCACCACCATGCCCATTCTCATAGGGTCATTTTCATCAGAAACTCCAAATCTGCCGGACCGTAAGGATTATCTACTGGAAATGGAGAACATGCAAGATTATTTCTACATGTTCCTGTAGGGCTGAGCTGGTTTGCACCATATGTATTGCTACATTTGTTGGTGCTGCACGGTTGTGGTTCATTTACCATTAATCACGGGTAAGGTTGCTGCAGGAATGCTACAAGTGGCCGAGTCCTCCACTGACCAAAGGCCAAAATCTATATAACGTGTTAAATTGTGTAAAAACTCTCCTTAGTTCTCAGTTGTGGCACATCCACGTATCAGAATTGCTCCATATAATTAATATGGATACGCCGGCTGAATGTGAAAATTTCAATATCAAGTTTTGATATGGATTTTGCAGTTTCCACATCGAGCTCATTGAGGAGTCCTCATCGAAAATAAACTTAATTTTAATATTTTGTTGGGAATTAATTATGGATCTGCAGCCAAATCCACAAGTCTAGATAAATTTAAGAAAGGGAAAAAAAACCCACTCTACTTTTCTCACGTTCTAATGATTCCTTGGTTCTCCACCAGTAGGGGCGTAGGCTAGCGTCTAGAGATAGTGTCTTGTGTAGACACGAGACCAATGCATCGTATGTACGTGATGATATGTAATCATCGAAGGCTGGATGTGTGAACATAGCCTTACGCAGGGTGTGCATAAACTGCAGTCTGTTTCCTAAAGCTTTGTGTGAATAGAGCTCTGTTTGTGAGCGTCAGATAAGGCACAATGTACGAGGAGTTAATACAAGAAAGGGATGTAAAAAGTCAGTCTACATTATTGGTAGCAAAGAGGTAATAGGCCAATAATGGGTGTGGACGAGTAGAGGCACACTGCCCAAACTTGTGGCATAACACCAGGTGATGTGAATTATGGTTCTGGAGAGTTATATATGGTACTAAAGTTGGCGACCACATCAGTCATCTTTCTGATTGGGGAAATGTCGTTATGCATGATGCAATGTAGCTAGAAGGAATATAGAGCGCACATAGGATCTTATCTGAGACTAGCTGAAGAGCCTGGCGTTGCCCGGGCATAGTAACCAACTGTGGTTAGTTATAACAAATTATAATGATTATATTGCACATAAAAACCATGCATCTAATCCTATCCTGTGTGATACTGTCTGCTGAGCCGTGTATCTAATCCTATCCTGTGTGATACTGTCTGCTGAGCCGTGTATCTAATCCTATCCTGTGTGATACTGACTGCTGAGCCGTGTATCTAATCCTATTCTGTGTGATACTGTCTGCTGAGCCGTGTATCTAATCCTATCCTGTGTGATACTGACTGCTGAGCCGTGTATCTAATCCTATCCTGTGTGATACTGACTGCTGAGCCGTGTATCTAATCCTATCCTGTGTGATACTGACTGCTGAGCTGTGTATCTAAACCTATCCTGTGTGATACTGACTGCTGAGCCATGTGTCTAATCCTATCCTGTGTGATACTGACTGCTGAGCCGTGTATCTAATCCTATCCTGTGTGATACTGACTGCTGAGCCGTGTATCTAATCCTATCCTGTGTGATACTGCCTGCTGAGCCATGTGTCTAATCCCTATCCTGCGTGATACTGACTGCTGAGCCGTGTATCTAATCCTTTCCTGTGTGATACTGACTGCTGAGCTGTGTATCTAAACCTATCCTGTGTGATACTGACTGCTGAGCCATGTGTCTAATCCTATCCTGTGTGATACTGACTGCTGAGCCGTGTATCTAATCCTATCCTGTGTGATATTGACTGCTGAGCTGTGTATCTAATCCTATCCTGTGTGATATTGACTGCTGAGCCGTGTATCTAATCCTATCCTGTGTGATACTGACTGCTGAGCCGTGTATCTAATCCTATCCTGTGTGATACTGACTGCTGAGCTGTGTATCTAATCCTATCCTGTGATACTGACTGCTGAGCCGTGTATCTAATCCTATCCTGTGTGATACTGACTGCTGAGCTGTGTATCTAATCCTATCCTGTGTGATATTGACTGCTGAGCCGTGTATCTAATCCTATCCTGTGTGATACTGACTGCTGAGCCGTGTATCTAATCCTATCCTGTGTGATACTGACTGCTGAGCCGTGTATCTAATCCTATCCTGTGTGATACTGACTGCTGAGCTGTGTACCTAATCCTATCCTGTGTGATACTGCCTGCTGAGCCGTGTATCTAATCCTATCCTGTGTGATACTGCCTGCTGAGCCGTGTATCTAATCCTATCCTGTGTGATACTGGGCTCCCCCTGCAGTCTGTGTCAGAGGGTGGTCTGTGTTGGCACGGTAATAAATTGTGTTATTTCCAGCTTTACAGAAGGACGATAACACCATAGAAATGATAAGAATAATAGGCCTCAGTTACCACAACTGTCTACAAAGAAAACTGTTGCTGATAGCAACCAATCACAGCTCATTTTTCATCTTTTAAACAGCTCTGGGACAGCGTGACGAGTTTTGAGTGGCAACTTTTGTGTTTGGACTTTTATGTGGCGAGGTTGGTGTATGTGTGGTGAAATGTGTGCTGAGGGTGGTATATGTGTTGAAGCACGTGGTAGTGTGTGGCGCATTTTGTGTGTGTGTTCATATCCCCGTGTGTGGTGAGTATCCTATGTCAGGACCCCACTTTAGCAACTGTACGGTATATACTGTTTGGCGCCATCGCTCTCATTCTTTCAGTCCCCCTTGTTCACATCTGGCAGCTGTCAATTTGCCTCCAACACTTTTCCTTTCACTTTTTCCCCATTATGTAGACAGGGGCAAAATTGTTTGGTGAATTGGAACGCGCGGGGTTAAAATTTTGCATAACAACATAGCCTATGACGCTCTCGGGGTCCAGACGTGTGACTGTGCCAAATTTTGTGGCTGTAGCTGCGACGGTGCGGATGCCAATCCCGGACATACATACATACACACCCACATAAAAGGAATATTCGTGAGGGATAACCAAATTCACTCGCCTATTATGGCTGTGTGAGACACAACCACTGCATTTAGCATTGGTGACTGCTGCAAACCCCGATGTGATGATCCTCTGATAGGTGAAGAGAATGGGGCATCAGACTGCGCTGCTCGCCTGTCAGGACGATGTACCAGAGAAGTCTAAGTTGATGTAATAGAAAATAGACGTTATTTCTACAAATTTCATGGTGATCCTACCACTTCCTCAGGACAGGTATAAAGTCCACTTGGACTCCTCTGGTACATCATCCTGACAAGCGAGCAACGCAGTCTGATGCCCCATTCTCTTCACCTAGCAAAGGGTTATGCATGATGCAAAACCCCAATTTTCAAGGCGCATTGCGACCTTTATTCCAGGTGGCCGGCTGACCAGACCTATTCTGGGGCAATGGCTTGCTACAGTGGTGAATCTTCAAGAGTGGCACAAGTTCCAACATGGTGGGAATACCTGGCTGACACCTTTTAACATTAGTCATTGAGTCTACTTAGAGCAGGGGTGGGGGACCTTTTCTATGTCCCCTGGGCAGACTCCTGGGGACCAGACTGCTTGTGACCGCAGCCGACCATTTAATTTCTTCTTGCACTGTGAGCACGCAGCGTTCAGTACTAAACTCTATGGCATATGTAATGAAGGATTACGTTCTGTTGTTGGCCAGTGTAAGCATCTGGACATACTCAGTGGGCAAAGCTAACGTGCGATGCGCTCCCATCCCACAGATGAAGACAGCAGTGTCAGCCCCAGCGTGTCCTGTGATGTGTGCACCAGCCCCAAATATCGCCTCTGTTGTGTACATAAGCAACAATGTCTCCTGTGATGTGTGCACCAGCCCCAATGTCTCCTGTGATGTGTGTGTATACTCCAGCCCCAATGTCTCCTGTGATGTGTGTATACTCCAGCCCCAATGTATCTTGTCATGTGTATATACTCCAGCCCCAGTATCTCCTATGCTATATGCTCCAGTGTCTCCTATGTGACGCATATTCTCCAGCCCCATTGTCTCCTATGTGATGCATATGCATCAGTCCCACGTGAGCAGACTTGCAATGTAATTTCCATCTGTGTTTGGTATGACTTATTGCTCCACATTCTTTACAAAACTTATCACAAAGCGTCAACTGCGCTCCAGACTGATACAAATGTGGAACAGCAGTCACAACCAGCAACATTATAACCATAGCTCCAACCATCCTGGATGCAGAGAGACTTTCCCGATTTGAAGCCGCATGATTTGTGTCTCCTTTTTGCTCTTCAAAAGTTGGGAGGTTTGTTATCACTACCCCTATCATCAAAGCCGTGCAAAAGAAAAGCAGCTCCAGCCATCACGTTACAGATAATTTATCATTCTCAAGTTGATAATTTTGTACGGCCTCCGAGTGATGTTATAAATATCCAAATGGCACTTGGCAGAAATAGGGTTCCCCACTCCTATCTTAGAAAAATCTCGAGTTTCCTGCTTTTGAGAAACCTTGCAAGATAAACTGGCTCAGCAGTGTCTCCAACTCTCCACTATGCCCTCGTCTGCTATATTTCTGAGAAGATGTTAACTTTACGTAAATGCCTTTTACCGATGTTGAAAGGCACAGGAGATATAAAACTACATTATTATATTTCATAAACATGTCTTCCTATTGAAAAGTTCTCCTGGCATAAGCAGTCAAAGACATTTCAATCAGTTTACTAAATGGACCCCGATGCATTGAATTCATTACTACCGAGCTGACATTTTGCCTGTGTGCTCTCTGTCTGCTGTCTTCTCCTCTCATAAAAGAGTCCCTGGCATATTTACACACTAATAATGTTTTAATGGGGCTCCATGTTTTTTCCAGTTGCCTCCTTGCCTCCCAAAGGTTTTGGAGAAGGTTGATCAGCAAACCCCCAGCAGCTGCTCGCCTGTCAAGTCTACCTGGATGATTTGCTGTAGGACCTGTCGCTCCAACACTCCAGAGCAATAACAGGCAGGTACTGCAAGGTCGTCATATCCCTGAGCTGATAAAATGAGCCTCAATGCTGAACACTGAATTTGACTTTCGCTCCTAGTGTGAATTGCCAGTTCTCTCTCCTGACTCCCACGCTGCCTCCAGGCACAACTGGGCCACAGGATTTTCATATGGTGGCAAAAGAGAAACCCTGGGATTTGGCAAATGAGGGTTTATTAAATGCGGAATACATCGGTAGACAGTACTGTACAGTGGAGAGCGCAGGAATCGGGTCCTTCCATAGAAGAAGCAGCTTTTCTTAGAATGCCCGATGGTCAGCACTGTAGCCTTGCCGCGTCGGCATCCTGGGTTCAAATCTCAGCAAAGTCGACACCTGCACAGATTTTCATGTTCTCCCCATGCATGGGTTTCCTTCGGGTTCTCTTTTTTTTTTTTCTTCCTCGCACTAAAAGAAATGCTGATTGAGAACTTAGATTGTGAGCCCCAATGGGGACAGAGATGATAATGTCTGTAAAGCGCTGCGGAATTAATGGTGCTATATAAGTGAGCCTTTTAGGCTTTTTTTTATGAGAATGCAGATATTTTCTAGAGCTAATAGGTCCGAGAAGTTCGTGTGTGGTGTCTCTTTTACTATTTCAACAGAAAGTTGCACAACATTTGTACACAGTTCACATTGGAGTCATTTGCTTTCCTATATGGATACATTTTACAACAATTGGTGCAGACCGCTGCACTCTTTTCCCTTCAGATACACCAAAAGTCTGCTATGACATGACGCCAATATGAATTTTAAGGGATTGTCCACCACTGGATAACCCCAGCTTAATCAGTTTAGCACCTCAATTAAAATAAAGGCAATGTATACTCTCCTCCTTCACAAGCACTTTTTACTTATTGAGTCCCCCGTATTTCCTTAGAGATTGTAAGTTTTAGAGGTGGACCCTCACTCCTCCTGTAAGTGTTGCACTTTGTGTTACTCGGTAATGTCTTTATTGTTTTACTACTTCCCACTTAATTATAAAGTGCTGCGGAACATGTTGCGTTCCCGTGCGGTCAGCGGGCACGTCAAAACGACGCACACGGCGCATCCGCATACAAGGCATGTCCCTGTGTACACAATGTTAAAGATAGGTACGCAGGACGCATGCGCTTCTATGCGGATCTGAAGGGAAGAAGTACGCAGCCCTACGCAGAGCACACTTTAATGCAAGTATGAACTTAGCCTTGACACACTATTTTTACAGATGGTATAAATATGTGAATGGCCCTTGGCAGGAAGCAGGTTCTCTACCTGAGTTCTAGTTCCTGGAGTATTCTCCGCCATACAATTTAAGAGATTGGACTTCTTTATTTAGTCCACCCAAATATGCTAATATGTATGCTTTTTACAAGGGGGCGTGGCTGGCAGGATTCTCTAGGGCGGGTCTTTAGCCTATTCTGCATAATAATCCTGTGACCAACACCCCCTTGGTAACGACCATGAACACTGGCATACTGGGTGCCCCAAATAATGGCCCTCGTCTCTGGGACTTGTAGGAGGATGTAAAAAAACATAAAATATTCAAGGGAGCCATGGGAAAAACAAGGGCATAAACGGACTTCTCTTTATCAGCACGAGACCTATTTAAGCCATGATGCCAGTGTGAATATGGCACAAATCACATCATGAAGTAGCGTCCAGGGGCGGACATATCATTGGTGCAACCACACAGGAGCCCCAGGGGTGAAGGGGCCCATTTCAACCTCCAAAGCACGTGCAATTTTGCACTTTTAGGAGCTCTTGGGTTGCAAAGGGCCCATATATTGTTCTTGCACAGGGACCCTTTTCTGTCTGTGTCCGCCAGTGGGTACCGTCAGATACAGGATCTGAACTCGCGTTCCAGCAGGATGAGTTGTGGGGAAGCCACCGCCGCCATTGTGTAGCGTCACACAGCTCAGCGTCTTTACATGACATTAATCTGGTTTCCGTCTCCTCTTTATGGGAGATGCGCTCCCTTCATGCTATCTATCATCATGTCTGCACACTTCATCATCATGGACTCGCTCTGTCCTATTCCTGTCACAATACACCCAGGTTGTTGGCGAATTGCTACAAGAGCGACATCTGCGCTGATCACAGTATGGGAACCAGGTGGCTGCAATGTGTCACAGAGAGTTACATCTATGTATGCTGTGTACTAGGAGGCGCCGGGGTCTCATTGTGTCTGTGCGGACCCCTATTCTCCTATTACCTCACTTTGTCATCCTCGCTTCTCTAAATTGTCCTATCATATGTTCACACCTCCATGGAAAATGCTAAACAGGATGCAACAACTGTCCAAATAACAGCGCAGCGGTGGCCGGAGATCAGGACCTTGGACAGTGATGTGTACTACTTACTAATTAATGCAATAGGCGCAGAAGGGAATCTCGCCCGGAGAAGGACAGAGAAAAAATAACTCCATCTCATTTTCTAATTAGTTTTCAGCTGCGTCGTGCGATCTCCAGGAACGGCCTGGAATTTATTTTCTCTATTTTTCTGAGGCAAATACATTTTATTTTACCTTTTTAATTGCTGTAAGTCTGAGTAAACCAGCAGAAATGTCAAGGTCATAGTGATACGGCCACGTTCACACCTTCAGTATATTTGGTCAGTATTTTACCTCAGTATTTTACCTCAGTATGTGTAAGCCAAAACCAGGAGTGAGTGATAAATACAGAAGTGGTGACGTGTTGCTATTATACTTTTCCTCTGATTGTTCCACTCCTGGTTTTGGCTTACACATACTGAGGTAAAATACTGAGCGTGTGAACATGGCCCAATGATGAAGAACAACTCCCATTATTCTCTGGCTTGCGAGTGTACACGGATGGGGAACATCACTTAGTATGTTCACAAGCACTGTTTCTGTTTTTCTGCAAAAAAAAAGCTGCTTTTACCATACCAACAAAAGTCGTGAAATTTCAGAAATCTCATCCTGAGGCTAAGTGCACACGTACCGGAACTCTCGCGGAAATTACAGCGAGAATTCCGGAATTCCAGTCCGCGGGAAAATCGCATTTTAAATTCCCGCGATTTTCCCGCGGAAAAACTAGCATTTTGCAAGCGGAATTAACTTGCAGAATGCTAGCGGTCTCCAAGCGATCTGTAGCATCGCTTGGAGAACTGATTGACAGGTTGGTCACACTCGTCAAACAGTGTTTGACAAGTGTGACCAACTTTTTACTACTGAGGCTGCCTATGCGGCATCAGTAGTAAAAGATAGAATGTAAAAAAAAAAATAAAAAACGGTGTTATTCTCACCCTCCGACGTCCCGCACATCCGTTCCCAGTAATCCTTTGCGAAAATGCCCGCGATGACGTCGGTTCTCGCGGGATCGCGACGTCTCGCGGTAGTTCGCGATGACGTTGCGCGAATGACTGCGAGACTTCGCGATCCCGCGAGAAGGGACGTCATCGCGAGCATTTTCGCAAAGGACTACTGGGAACGAGAGCGTGAAGAGAAGCGGGAAGGCTGCGCGGGACGTCGGAGGGTAAGAATAACAATATTTTTTATTTTAAATTCTATTTTTTACAGGGATATGGTACCCAAAGCCCGGAGGACAGTCTCCTCTCCTCCGGACCGTGGGTACCATCCGCAATTGTTCTGCTTACTTTCCGCATGGTGTGCACAGCCACATGCGGGAAATAAGCGGAACAATGCATTCCTATGGGTGCGGGATCGCCGCGATTCCGCAAATTAATGAGCATGCTGCGGTTTTTACCGCGAAGCGATTCCGCCACGGTAAAAACCGCAGCATTAGCACAGCATTGCGGAATCCCATAGGAATGCATGGGATGCTTATTTTTCGCGTTTTCGCGGCAAAATCGCACGGTTAAAACCACCGCGGAAACGCGAAAAAAACGCCACGTGTGAACTCAGCCTAACTCTTTTTCTGGACTGAATTTGAGAATTGGAGCATGTCCGTTGTTTCTTCACCCATAGAATGCAATGAGAAAGTGCAAACCATGCCGCAGACGGGCTATGCTTTGTTTTTGGTGACTAAAACTAACATACTGTGCACAAAATACACATGTAATCACAGCAAAAAATGCTGCAACAACTCGGCAAAACCTGCATCTTGTACGCATGATTTTTCTACCAAGACAGCAGGTTTTGGCTGCAGAAAAAAATGCTGCAAAAACATGTGGCCATAACAGTGAATTGTACTGCTCTTTTCCAAGTGTGGAGTGTGAGTGACACTCTGCCCAGAGCTAAAAGTTACATTGCTGTTCAGTTAGGCCGAGATCACACATACGGGGAATACGGGAGAGTGTCGCATGTTAATAGCCGGCACTCGGGAGCGGAGCGTGCGGCTCCATGTATTGCTGTGCGGCCGCACGCTCCGCTCCGAGTGCTGGCAGCAGTGTCGGGTATTGAGACCATAGACTCGCCCGTATTCCTCGCATGTGTGACCCCGGCCTTAGGCAGGGTTATCTTTTGGGACTCTTGGAAAATGAATAACCACTAATCTAACATACATAGCAACATAGTTAGCAAGGCCGAAAAGACATTTGTCCATCCAGTTCAGCCTATATTCCATCAGTATAAATCCCCAGATCTACGTTCTTCTAAAGAACCTAATAACTGTAAGATACAATATTGTTACACTCCAGGAAGACATCCAGGCCTCTCTTGAACCCCTTGACTGAGTTCACCATCACCACCTCCTCAGGCAAGGAATTCCAGGTTCTCACTGCCCTAACAGTAAAGAATCCTCTTCTATGTTGGTGAAAAAAAACATCTATACATGCCACCTAACGATTCCAAAACCTTCCATAGCTAAGGAATAGAAAGCTAACATTTGTAACCATGTGCCAGAGTAGGATGCAATGCAGGATCCGGACAGGATCAGTAATGCATGTACACAATAACTCCACCAGCAGAATAGTGGACAGTGGACCTACACCAGCAGATGACATGGCTCCCAAAACCATCATTGATTGTGGAAACTTCACACTAGACCTTGGAAATCAGAGTATGGAGGAAGAGCGGAGAGGCACACTATCCAAGCTGCTTGAGGTCTAGTGTGAAGTTTCCACAATCAGTGATGGTTTGGGGAGCCATGTCATCTGCTGGTGTAGGTCCACTGAGTTTTATAAAGACCAAAGTCAGCGCAGCCGTCTACCTGGAAATTTTAGAGCACTCCATGCTTCCCTCTGCCAACAAGCTTTTTGGAGATGGAAATTTCATTCTCCAGCAGGACTTGGCACCTGTCCACACTGCAAAAAGTACCAATATTTGGTTTTCAAACAACAGTATCACTGTGCTTGATTGGCAGCAAACTCGCCTGACCTTAACCCCATAGAGAATTTATGGGGTATTGTCAAGAGGAAGATGAGAGACACCAGACCCAACAATGCAGACAAGCTGAAGGCTGCTATCAAAGCAACCTGGGCTTCCATAACACCTCAGCAGTGCCACAGGCTGATCGCCTCCATGCCACGCCGCATTGATGCCAAAGAAGCCCGACCAAGTATTGAGTGTATTTACTGAACATACAATGAGTATGGAAAGTATTCAGACCCCTTTAAATTTTTCACTCTTTTTTCCATTGCAGCCATTTGGTAAATTCAAAAAAGTTCATTTTTTTCCTCATTAATGTACACTCTGCACCTCATCTTGACTGAAAAAAAAGCAGAAATGTAGAAATTTTTGCAAACTTATTAAAAAAGAAAAACTGAAATATCACATGGTCATAAGTATTCAGACCCTTTGCTCAGTATTGAGTAGAAGCCCCTTTTGACCTAGTTCAGCCATGAGTCTTCTTGAGAATGATGCAACAAGTTTTTCACACCTGGATTTCGGGATCCTCTGCCAATCTCCCTTGCAGATCCTCTCCAGTTCAGTCAGGTTGGATGGTGAACGTTGGCGGACAGCCATTTTCAGGTCTCTCCAGAGATGCTCACTTAGGTTTAGGTCAGGGCTCTGGCTGGGCCAGTCAATAAACTCAGAGTTCTGAAGCCACTCTTTTGTTATTTTAGCTGTGTGCTTAGGGTCATTGTCCTGTTGGAAGGTGAATCTTTGGCCTAGTCTGAGGTCCAGAGCACTCTGGAAGAGGTTTTCATCCAGGATATCTCTGTACTTGGCCACATTCATGTTTCCTTCAATGGCAACAAGTTGTCCTGTCCCTGCAGCTGAAAAACAATCCCATAGCATGATGTTGCCATCACCACGTTTTGCTGTTAGGATTGTATTGGGCAGGTGATGGGCAATGCCTGCTTTTCTCCACACATACCACTTAGACCTTTTTGGTGATAATTCTATCTTCGTCTCATCAGACCTGCGAATCTTATTTCTCTTAGTCTGGGAGTCCTTCATGTGTTTTTTAGCAAACTCTATACGGGCTTTCATATGTCTTGCACTGAGGAGAAGTTCCCATCAGGCCACTCTGCCAAAAAGGCCCGAATGGTGGAGGGATGCAGTGATAGTTGACTTTGTGGATCTTTCTCACATCGTCCTACTGCATCTGTGGAGCTCAACCACAGTGATCTTGGGGTTCTTCTTTACCTCTCTCATCAAGGCTCTTCTCCCACGATTGCTCAATTTGGCTGGACGGCCAGGTCTAGGAAGACTTCTGGTGGTCCCAAACGTCTTCCATTTAAGGATTATGGAGGCCACCCTGCTCTTGGGAACCTTGAGTACTGCAGAAATTCTTGTGTAACCTGGGCCAGATCTCTGCATTGCCAAAATTCTGTCTCTGAGCTCCTTGGCCAGTTCCTTTGCCCTCATGATTCTCATTTGGTCTGACATGCACTGTGAGCTGTGAGGTCTTATATAGACAGGTGTGTGCCTTTACAAATCAAGTCCTATCAGTTTAATTAAACACAGCTGTACTCCAATGAAGGAGTAGAATCATCTCAAGGAGGATCACAATTCTCCCTCTGTACAAATCACTCGTCAGACCACACTTGGAGTATTGTGTGCAATTTTGGACGCCGGTGCTCAAGAAAGACATTACTGAACTTGAAAGGGTTCAAAGGCGGGCTACTAAAATGATAAATGGAGTTGGTTCACTACAATACCCAGAAAGGTTATCAAAATTAGGTCTATTTACTCTAGAAAAGAGAAGACTTAGGGGAGACCTAATATATATGTACAAGTATATCAGAGGGCAATACAGAGATCTCTCCAATGAACTGTTTGCACCAAGGACTGTGACAAGAACAAGGGGGCATTCTCTTCGTTTGGAGGAAAGACAATTTCTGCTCCAGCATAGAAGAGGGTTCTTCACGGTAAGAGCAGTGAGGCTCTGGAATTCTCTTCCTGAGGAAGTGGTGATGGCCAACTCACTGAATGAATTTAAGAAAGGAATGGATGCTTTTCTTGTGAGTAACAGTATAGAAGGTTACGAATAACAGAATATTATAGGTAGATGGTTGACCCAGCTTAGGGGAAGGAATTTTTTTCCCTATGGAGAAAATTGGCTTCTACTCTGTGGGTTTTTTGCCTTCCTCAGGATCAACAATGCAGAACAGCTGCACTAATAATAGGCTGAACTAGATGGACATAAGGTCTTCCTTCAGCCTTCAAAACTAAGGTATGTTACTATGTTATGTTACAAGGAAATGGACAGCATGTGACTTAAGTATTCAGACCCTTTGCTCACTCATTTATGTGATATTTCAGTTTTTCTTTTCTAATAATTTGCCCAAGGCACAGCCAGACAGTCCCAGGGATGGGGAAAAAGCGGACCCCAGGGGGCCGCAAGGCTCCAGGGTCCGGGACCCTGAAGTGAAGGCTGTGGCGGGCCCTTCCCCCGGAGGTGCAGAGGTGAGGCGGGGCCCCCCCTTAACATCTGGGGCTCCAAGGTTGCGGGAGAGCCAGCTACCACCTACGCCTCCCGCATTCATGCCCACCTCTCCGAGTACGAGGAGGCCGGCAAGCAGCTCAGGAGACTCCTGGGGGAGTTGGAGGGAGCCCGGGTCATCAGTAAAAACAGGCTCCCTGCCTCAAAGAGAGCGGAGGTCACCGCCACAGTCAAGCGGCTGAAAGGGGAGATTCGGGCCCTGGAGGACCGGCGAAGTACCATCATGGCCGGCAGCGGCCCCTTCCAGGAGAAGCTGCAGAACGAGGACCGGTTCAGGGCCATGGCCGGTGGGTCTCCTGGGGGGTCAGGAGTCCCCATCCAGGTGGAGGAAAGCGAGGAGGAGGAAGAGCAAGATGGCGCCCACACCACATCCGGGCCACCTCCACCTGAAGACCTGGCGGACACCAGCGTGAGTCAGGTAACATGCAGCGGGATAGCCCCCGAGCAGGTGGCCCTCCCGCTGGACTGCAGTAACGCGGAGGAAAGCGGGAGCGAGGGGGAGGATGGAGGGAGCGGGAGTAGTTCTGAGGGGGGCTGCCTCATCCTTAAACAAGTACGGCAGACTGAATCCCCAGCACGGTTTGGCACGCTGTTGTTTGGGTATGAGGTCTGCCAGGAGGATGAGGCAACCGGGAGGAGGAGAAACAGGAGGCGCAGGCGTAAGGCCTCTGAAGGCGTGGAGGAACAACTGGTTTTTGCTCCTCTGTCCCGCTGTGTGGAACCCGCTACCCACCCCGGCTCGGGCCCTGTGGTGGGTCCGCAGCGAGGAAGCGGGGAGAGAGATGACTGTTGTGACCTGACTGTCGCATCTGGTGACAGTTCAGACCAGGGCAGCGACATGGAGGTCGGTGCTGGTTGTGGTGGTGGTGTCCAGGCTCAGCCCTCAGTGGCAGGGGGGGCTGGCCTGGCACCAGGTAAAGTTGGTACAGCCAGGGCCGCACCTCCGGCGGCGAGTGCTGGGGCTTCTGGACCCCCCACGTACGGATCCGCTGAGTCTGGATCGCTAGTGGGGGTCCAGAAGCCTAGGAAGGGCGAACAGAACATCAAGCAGCAGCTGAGGCGGTGCAAAGTGCTGGTCGCTCCCATGTCGGCGCCTGTGGTGAGAGCGGGGTCTCCGGCACGTCGACCCAAAAAGGGGTCCGTGCAGGGGGCTCCGCCGCCGCTGGGCGACGAGGGGGAGTGGCCGGCCTTGCCTGTCTCAAGTGGTGGGCATAGGGTGGCGGCGGTGGTCCGTGAGGGGGGCGTGGCCTCCCCGAGTGTTGCCCGGCCTGCAAAGGCTGTGGCGTGCGGGGGGGCACGTCCTCCTCGGCCGTCGTCCCACCCGCTGCGTCTGCGTCGCCCGGGGGGGCGTGTTCTCGCAAGGGGTCGCTGCTCTGCCCGTGGTGGCTGTGACTGGTGGGGGGGGCGTGGCCTCAGCAGTCGCGGCTCCGCCCGCTGTGCTCGCGTCACCCGGGGGGGCCGCGGCTCTGCCTGGGGTGGCTGCGACCGCCCTCTGTCCCACCCACCCTTCCAAGTAATGCTGTGCTGCCCCCAAAAGCTGGCGGGATTTGTCGGGGTCCCCGGCCCACCTACCTTCATCTGAGGGTGCAGGGACTCTGGCACTCCCTGGCAAGCCGGCGGCGGGGGTGAAGAAAAGTGCAGGGCAGGGAGCGGTGCCAGTGGCCGTCCCTGCCCAGAGCAAGGAAAACTCAGAAAAAGAAAAAAAAAAATGGAGCTGAAACCAGGAGCTGCTGTTGCTCCTAGGCCCAGTCAGGGCAGAGTGCAGGATGTCATCAGCACTGAGGCATTTAAAGGGGCAGCGGCGCTCCTGGACAGGAGCTGGAGTAGCTCCCAGCAAGAGAGCTCAGGGCCCCCAGCAGGCAAAGAGAGGAACTACACTGGTTCGGGAAATGTAAAAAATGTAAATAATGTTGCTATGTTCACCAATTGTGCGAGTGAGAGTGAGTACGAAAGTGGAGTGGACATATTTGAGGAGATGTTTGCTGAAGTGAATGGTAATATGAGTGACATGGATGAGGGAGTGAGTGCTACTGTGAATGTGGGTGAGTGTGCTGGAGTGAATGCAAATAATAAGAGTGAATGGGAGAGTGAGTGGGAGGACGAATGAGGGTGCTGGCACAAGTGGTGGTAGTGGTGGGAGGGCTGGCCCGTTTGCCCCCCTGGCCGCAAGACCCCAACATAGTTATGCGGGGGCCGCGGCTGGGGGTCGGGGTGGTCCTGGGGGGGTCTCCTCGCCTCCGGGCTCCAGGGACGGCGCTTTGCACCACCGTTTCCTGGAGGCCCTCAAAAAAGGAGAAAGGTCGATAGTGGTAGAGGGGAGGACAGTGGACTTGTCTTTCTGGATAGAGAGACACGGCCTTGCTGCCTTCCAAAACCAAAGGGAGGGAGGGACTGTTTGGTCTCTCCCCACAGCCAGGCAGGGGCCGCAAAGGAGGAATGTGGTCCGTCTTAGGTGGGGGGGCAGTGAAGCTTGTCCACCTAGGAGCAAGGTGGTGGAGCTCCTCCTTAAGATGGGCTTCGGGGCGAATGACGTCTTTGCCCTGATACATCCTTCGGCGTCCCGCTTCTTCGACGTCAGCTTTGTGCGGCCAGAGGGGCTTGAGCTCTTCTGGTCTAACTATGAGCTGGTGCGGGAAGAGCCCAGATGGCGAGACTTCGTTGCGCAAGCGGTGTCTCGCCAAAATTCCGTCAAGCGAGTGACCGTGGTCACTTGTAACGAGTCACTTGCCGGCGTGGACATTATGATGTGGCTTTCCCGTTACGGGGAAGTCACCGAGGTCCCCAAAAAGAACAGGGACGAATTCGGCATCTGGTCGGGGGGCTGGACCTTCATGGTTAAACTGAAGGTTTCCGGCGGCACGGTCACCCACATCCCTTCCTCGGCGTTCCTGGGAAGGGACAGGATCCTGGTCTGCTACCAGGGGCAACCGAAGGTCTGCCACAAGTGCGGCGACCCCACTCCAGCGCTAGCTGCAAGGTACAGAAATGTGCCTTGTGTGGTGGGGTAGGTCATCTGGCCGCCTCGTGTAAAGACATTCGGTGTCACTTGTGTGGTGACCTAGGTCACCCTCTCAGCCGCTGCCCTCGCTCCTTTTCTAATGCCGCTGCAGGCCCGGTGGGAGGAGTCCGTGAGGGAGAAACCTCTGGCGGCGCTCCTGCAGCTGTGGCAGGTGGTGGCGGAGGGGAAGGGGCTGAGGGACCGGTGAGGAAGGGGAATGCCAAGGTGAGGGGCCCCGCGTATGTGCGGAGGCAAGAAAAACGCCATGGGGGTGGGGGGCAGGTGAAGTCTCGGGCAACCGGGTCGATGCCTGCTCCTCCCTCCAGGCCTGTGGCAAAAGCCTCTGAGGTCCTGAGGGAGAGTGTGGTGAGAGAGGAGATCAGGAGGATGGAGAGGGAGGATAAAGCGGCTGACTCGGACGGGTCCTCACAGTATGAAAGTGTTGATGAGGAGGTCCAGGAGCAGCCTACAGCAGCGGGTGGCAAAAGTTAAACGTGCCAATCGTAACAAATCGGGGGGGGAAGAAGGCTGGCAAGCCTTCAAAATCTCCCCCGCCCCCGACCACCAGGGTGCGCACGGAAGGGCCCGCTGACCCCCTCTGATTGATCTCTCCAACCGGTTCAGCATCCTCGGAGGCTCGGATGATGGGCCGCAAGACGAGGATGCTGGGCCGGGGGTACCACCGGAGGGTCCTTCGGGGGATGGTGGGGTCCGTCCCTCAGGGGGCAGTGTTCCTCCTGGGGGGGGGGAAGACCTGGAACCCGGGGGCGAGGACACCGGGGGGGTGGGATGGACACAATGGGAGCTTCCCTGAAAAGGAAGGTGTCCGACCCCTCCCCAGGTGGAGGTGATAGCAGTGGTAAGAAGTTGGCCATCCAACTTGATCACCCATGATGGCGGAACTCGCCCCGTTGACGCTGGCATCTATTAATGTTGCCAGCATAAAGTCAGATGTGGCTCACTTCACGGCCTTTGATTTTTTCCGGATTGAGACAGAAATTTTATTCTTGCAAGAGACCAGACTAACAGACATGGGGGCCATCTATAAAGCACGGAGGGAGTGGAAGTGCGGGCCCTCATACTGGTCTCTTGCGGCCGAGCCGTATAGCGGGGTGGCAGTCCTTTTTAAGACTGCAGCTGTTGAATGCCGACGGGTTACTGAGTTGGAAATGGGGAGGTGCCTGATCCTAGATGTCTTCATGAGGGGACAAGATCTCCGGCTCATCAACATCTACGGCCCGCAGTCCAAGTGGGACCGCAAATGTCTCTTCCTGAGGATCAAGCCCTTTCTTTTTACGAGCCGGCAGGTGGTCTTCGGTGGGGACTTCAACACCATTACGAGGTCCCGTGACCGGGGGGGTCCCGGAGATCGCCTGGCTTATGATAGCGTCGCGTTGAATAGCATAGCCAGTGAAGCTCGCCTGGTGGATGTCCACATCCGGCACACCCCAGGTCACGGAGGTTTCACCTACCATAGGGGTAGCTGTAGGTCTAGAATAGACAGGTTTTTTTTGAAGGAGGACGCCATCTTTTCTGCTGTGTCCGCCGTTGAGGTGGAGTTCTTGGTTCACTGTCTAATTTTCTTTTCTCTGAATGTTGCAGAGACTCATCGGATGGGAAGAGGGCTGTGGAAGCTCAATTCGTCCCTGCTGGAAGAAGCGGAGGTGAGACAATCCTTCGAGGATTTTCTTCAGAGCCAGGTACCGCTGTTGGATCTCTGTAGTAGTAAGTCAGAGTGGTGGGAGATCTTCAAAAAGCGGGTGGCGGGGTTCTTCCGTCAGCTCTCGAGCCTCAGGAGTCTGAACAGGCACCGCTTGTACCAGGCCCTGGGGAGGAAACTCGAGCAGCTTGTCTCGACTGGAGGTGACCGTGAGGAAATTTCCAGAGTGAAATCTTTTCTCAAGAGGTGTCAGTATGATAGACACACATCTTTAGTTTTTGAGAGGGACTTCGGGAAGTACCGCTCGCCCGACCCTTACAGAAACTGTAAGATGTCAGTGAATTGTAAGATGGTGACAGGACTGATCGACAGTACGGGGTCCCTGAACAGATCCAAATCAGGGATCCTGGAGGTGGTCAGATCCTTCTACTCACACCTCTTGGAAAAGAGGGATCTGGATCGGGACAGTATGTCGGCTTTCCTGGCTGAAACCGTCCCTGAGCCAGGGGGTGATCCCTCTCTTGGTGTTTTGGCAGAAGAAATTAGGGAAGAGGAAGTGAGACTGGCCATTGATGGGCTTCGGCCCAAGAAATCGCCAGGTCCGGATGGCTTAACATCCGAGTTCTATAAGACTTTTAGGGACTCCTTGGTCCCCCTCTTGACAGGGGTATTTAATGAGTGTCTCTCCTCGGGCACTCTTCCCGACTCAATGAGGAAGTCAGCCCTCATTATTCTGTCAAAGGGTAAGGATCCGTCCCGTATCGAGAATTGGCGTCCCATAGCGCTTCTCGATACGGACCGGAAGGTTCTGGCCAAGGTGCTGTTTAATCGGCTGGTGAAGTTTGCACCCCGGCTCCTTTCAGGGTCCCAGCATTGCTCTGTTCCAGGCCGCAGTACTTTTAGTGCTGTGCTCGGTGTCCGAGAGGCAGTGGAGCAGGGTAGGGCAGGTCACTGGAAGGTGTACCTGCTGTCATTAGATCAAGCGAAAGCCTTTGACCGGGTCAACCACGAGTACCTCTGGTCCGTCCTTTTGAGGTATGGTCTGCCTGGGAGGTTTGTAAAATGGTTAGAGGTCTTGTACCAACGGGCTGAGACTTTTCCGCTGGTGAACGGTTGGTCAGGTCGCCCTTTTGAGGTGGGTTCTGGGGTCCGTCAGGGCTGTCCGCTGAGCCCGCTTTTATATGTGTTCGCGATCGATCCCTTCCTAAGGAGGGTAGATCGTGGACCGTTGGCTGGAGTCTGGATGGACCAGGCGGGCTCTGGGTCCTCTCTCAGGGTGATGGCGTATGCCGATGATGTTTCCCTTTTCGTGTCCTCGAGAGGGGAGGCGGATTGGGTCATGTCGGAGGTAGTGCGCTACTCGGAGGCATCCGGGTCCATGATCAACCGGGATAAGTGTGAAAGTCTCTGGCTGGGAGGGGGAGATCCCAGGTTTGGTCTCCCGGGCACCCTTCCAGGGCCCCAGGCCACCGCCAAAATTCTAGGCATCGAATTTGGCCCCGGGGATTACCCCCAGCAAAATTGGGAGGGCAGACTTAAGATCGCCGCCCAAAAGGTGGACCAATGGAAGGGTTGGTCTTTAACCCTGAGGGAAAGCGTTGCCCTGGCTAAAGGCTTTCTGCTACCTTTATTAATATACCTGGGCAGTGTGTGCATCTTGCCGGAACCTCTCTGGACACGGGTCTATAGCCTGTTCTTCCAATTGTTATGGGGGAATAGGCTTAACCTAATCAAGAGGGAGGTTACATACCGTATGAGGAGACTAGGCGGGTTGGGTATGGTCAACCCGGTGGTGTTTCTAGTAAACACCTTTCTTAAGACTAACATCTCCAACCTCTGGCTAGAGAGGGCTCCTCCGTGGGTAGTCTCCTGCAAGGGTTGGCTTTGGCCTTTCTTCCAGGAATGGGAGACAGGAGGGCAAGTGAAGGACCTCCGCACACCTCATGGGCATCTCCCGGCTTACGCTACCCCGGTTCTGAAGGTGATCCGCCGGTGGGGTCTGGGAATGTGGGAAATCAGGACCATGTCGAGGCAATGCCTTGTCAGGAGGGTCCTGTTGACCCATTTCCAGAAGCCCCTGGCCCTTAAGGATTGCCCAGGCTGGGATCTGGAGGTCGGGCTGGGGCTTTTAAATTCTAAGCGGATCCCCATGAAGTTTTGGGACTTGACCTGGCGTTGCTTCCACGGGAGGCTGTATGTAAAGGATAACCTGAAGTGCAGGAATTCCGATGATCGGGGTTGTCCCCGTGAGGAGTGTGGCGACGTGCTGGAAAGCATGGAGCACTTCCTGCTTCAGTGTCCCTTTAATGCAGAGGTGTACAACAGGGTGGGTGCTTCCATACGCTGGCCGCGGCTGGCGTCCCTCTCCTACGCTGAGTGGGCCTGAGCGTTCAGATCCCTGGGTGGCCGGGACCCGTGCACTTTATTCCTAGTCAGTGTAGTGGTTAGGTTCTACACTTGGAATGCACGGTGCCTAGTTTCGACGCAGAAAAAAACCCTCCCAAGGGATGAGGTGGTAGGAAACATCTTGGGTGACCTGGTGAAGGTCCGTTCTTTGGAGTTCAAAAGGTTGGGTGTGAGGAAGGCCTCTTGGCTTTGGAGAGGCCTCTCCTTTTAAAATCGCACTCAAGGGAGAGCTAGCTCCGTGTGAATGAGGGTAGGGATAGCATAAGTTTCACTGGGTGTGTTAGGGACAGAAGGGGCAGATAGGGACAGGGAGGGACAGGCACTGAGGGACAGATAGAGAGTTAGTTATGATAAGTTAGGTGGAGTAGGGACAGGAAGGGACAGATAGGGACAGTTTCTTTAGGGACAGAAGCAGGGACAGTCTTAGTTGTTGAGGGACAGGGTGAATGAGTTAGTGAGAGACGGAGCCTCGAGAACTCCTTTTCCTGGTGGTGGGCTAAAGCATGCCACTCTAGTCTTTTGTTTTGGAAACATAGAGCATTGATGGATATTGGGCTTGCAGGCACTGAACTTGGGCCTGTAAGAAAAGTTTTGAAGGGTATGGTGTATTTAGTAATGATGAATAAGGATGTTATGACATTATATTTAATTGGTGTATTATGTGTTATATTGTATGTTATTATGTGTATGTGTTATTATTTTCTTTTAGTTAGAGGGCATGGGAGGGTATAGTGAGGTTGGGAGGGGGGTGAATGGGGGAGGTGAGAGTGGAAAAAATCAAAGGACCCCAAGTCAAAGGGAAGTGGCAAGTGGAGATGGACCATGGAGGAAAAAGGCATGCTGGAGCACATCGGAGGCAAATGGTGGAGGGTTTTTTTTCTTGAGGGGCATAAAACTTTCGTGCTCCTCAAGTAGATGTGATAAGGCCACGAACTTTTATGGACCTTGTGGAGTGATAGGCCATGGACGTATATGGACCTGTGGTGAGGAAAAAAGGTGGGGGGGGGAAGATAGGGGTGTTAAGCTCGGTGGGGGTTTTTCTTGCCAAGTTAATGGCTAAAGTTATTTTTGAGGCACTATGGGCCGGAAGTATTTCTTTTGTTATTTGTATATAGGTATGGGTGGGAAGCGTGAAAGGGTATGCATGAGGATGAATGGATTATATCTGGGTTTTTATTTTTAAATTGTATAGTGTTGGTGGAGAGATCCTGCTGGGGGCCCTCCAAGCTGGAAAGCTTGAGGACCACAAAGGACGTTGCAAGTTTTGCACAGGCGTTGTATGGTTTTGTCTTGGTTTTTAGCTCTGGAATGTTGTTTTTGTCTGTCTTATGTATTATGTATTGTGTTTTTGATATTTTTATAATAAGAGATACAGGATGTAACTCAGGATCAGCACAGGATCAGTAATGTAATATATGTACACAGTGACTGCACCAGCAGAATAGTGAGTGCTGCTCTGGAGTATAATATAGGATGTAACTCAGGATCAGTACAGGATAAGGAATGTAATGTATGTACACAGTGACTGCACCAGCAGAATAGTGAATGCAGCTCTGGAGTGTAATACAGGATGTAACTCAGGATCAGTACAGGATCAGTATGTAATGTATGTACACAGTGACTGCACCAGCAGAATAGTGAGTGCAGCTCTGGGGTATAATACAGGATGCTACTCAGGATCAGTAATGTAATGTATTTATACAGTAACAGCACCAGCAGAATAGTGAGTGCGCTCTGGGGTATAATACAGGATGTAACTCAGGATCAGTAATGTAATGTATGTACACAGTGACTGCACCAGTAGAATAGTGAGTGCAGCTATGGGCACGCCCAGGAAGAGGAGGAGCGTCTGTGCTGAGCGTCTGCAGGCTGGGGTTTTGCTAAGCTCCTGGGAAGGGAGGTTTTTTTCCTGCAAGGACTTTCCATCTGCCCCCTTCCCAGGAAAGAGAACTCTACCTGGGACTTAGCGCCGGGGCTGGGCCCCTGGCTCCCACCCCCCGGCAAGCCAGCTGGGGGTGGGGGGGCCTCATCCACCATCAGGAGGCCCAAGGCACAGCCAGCCAGTCCCAGGGATGGGGAAAAAGCGGACCCCAGGGGGCCGCAAGGCTCCAGGGTCCGGGACCCCTGAAGTGAAGGCTGTGGCAGGCCCTTCCCCCGGAGGTGCAGCAGCCGGCAGAGGTGAGGTGGGGCCCCCCCTTAACATCTGGGGCTCCAAGGCTGCTGGAGAGCCGGCTACCACCTACGCCTCCCGCATCCATGCCCACCTCTCCGAATATGAGGAGGCCGGGAAGCAGCTGAGGAGACTTCGGGGGGAGTTGGAGGGAGCCAGGATAATATCTAAAAACAGGCTCCGTACCTCAAAGAAAGCGGAGGTCGCCGCCACAGTCCAGCGGCTGGAAGAGGAGATTCGGGCCCTGGAGGGCCGACGAAGTGTCATCATGGCCGGCAGCGGCCCCTTCCAGGAGAAGCTGCGGAACGAGGACCGGTTCAGGGCCATGGCCGGTGGGTCTCCTGGGGGGTCAGGAGGCCCCACCCAGGTGGAGGAAAGTGAGGAGAAGGAAGAGCAAGATGGCGCCCACGCTACACCCGGGCCGCCTCCACCTGAAGACCTGACGGACACCAGCAGGAGTCAGGTAACATGCAGCGGGATAGCCCCTGAGCAATTGGCCCTCCCGCTGGACTCCAGTTACGCGGAGGAAAGCAGGAGCGAGGGGGAGGATGGAGGGAGTGGGAGTAATACCAAGGGGGGCTGCCTCATCCTCAGGCAAGTGCGGCAGATGGAATCCCCAGCACGGTTTGGCACGCTGTTTGGGGATGAAGTCTGCCCGGAGAATGAGGCAACCGTGAAGAGGAGAAACAGGAGGCGCAGGCGTAAGGCCTCTGAAGGCGTGGAGGAACAACTGGTTTTTGCTCCTCTTCCCGGGGCCCCTCTGTCCCGCTGTGTGGAACCCGCTACCCACCCCGGCTCGGGCCCTGTGGTGGGTCCGCAGCGAGGGAGCGGGGAGAGAGATGACTGTTGTGACCTGACTGTCGCATCTGGTGACAGTTCAGACCAGGGCAGCGACATGGAGGTCGGTGCTGGTTGTGGTGTTGGTGATGGTGTCCAGGCTAAGCCCTCGGTGGCAGGGGGGGCTGGCCTGGCACCAGGTAAAGTTGGTACAGCCAGGGCCGCACCTCCGGCGGCGAGTGCTGGGGTTTCTGGACCCCCCACGTACGGATCCGCTAAGTCTGGATCGCTAGTGGGGATCCAGAAGTCTAGGAAGGGCGAACAAAAAATCAAACGACAACTGAAGTGGTGCAGGGAGCTGGTCGCTCCCATGGCGGCGCCCGTGGTAAGAGCGGGGTCTCCGGCACATCGACCCAAGAGGGGGTCCGTGCGGGGGGCTCCTCCGCCACTGGGCGACGAGGGGGAGTGGCCGGCCCTGCCCGTGGCAAGTGGTGGGCACAGAGTGGCGGCGGTGGTCTGCGAGGGGGGCGGGGCCTCCCCGAGTGTTGCCCGGCCTGCAAAGGCTGTGGCATGCGGGGGGTGCATGTCCTCCTCGGCCGCTGTCCCGCTCGCTACGTCCGCGTCACCTGGGGGGGCGTGGCCTCGCAAGGGGTCACTGCTCTGCCCGTGGTGGCCGTGACTGGCGGGGGGGCGTGGCCATGGCAGGCCTGCTGCCCTCTGTCCTACCCACCCTCCCAAGCAGTGCAAGCAAGCTGCCCCCAAAAGCTGGCGGGGGGTTGTCGCGGTCCCCAGCCCACCTACCTTTATCTGAGGGTGCGGGGACTCTGGCGCCCCCTGGCAAGCCAGCGGAGGGGGTGAAGAAGGATGCAGGGCAGGGAGTGGTGCCAGAGGCCGTCCCTGCCCAGAGCAAGGAAATCAAAAGAAACTCTGAAAAAGAAAAAAAAAATGGTGCTGGAGAAACCAGGAGCTGCTGCTACTCCCAGGCACAGCCAGGGAAATGTGCAGTATGTCATCAGCGCTGAGGCACTTAAAGGGGCAGCAGCACTCTTGGCCAGTAAGGGCAATCATGGAGCACCTGGCCAGCTAGGGCCCCCAGCAGGTGGGAGGGAAAATTGCGGCAAAGGAACTGTTAATGCTGATGTAAATAAAAATGTAAATATAAATAAAATTGGTGCTGAGGAGGATGAGGAGTGCGTGAGTGAATGTGAGAGCGGGGTGACTGATATTTTTGAGGAGTTTGCGGACGTGAATGGGGATGTGAGTGACATGGATGAGGGAGTGAATGTGGCTGAAAGTGCTGGAGTGAATGCTGGGAATAATAGAGTGAATGGGAGAGTGAGTGGGAGGACGAATGAGGGTGCAGGCACAAGTGGTGGTGGGAGGGCTGGCCGATCTGCCCCCCCAGCCGCGAGACCCCAACGTAACTATGCGGGGGCCACGGCTGGGGGTCAGGGTGGTCCTGGGGGGGTCTCCTCGCCTCCGGACTCCAGGGACGGCGCTTTGCACCACCGTTTCCTGGAGGCCCTTAAAAGGGGAGAAAGGTCGGTAACAGTAGAGGGGAGGACAGTGGACCTGTCTTTCTGGATAGAGAGACACGACCTTGCTGCCTTCCAAAATCAAAGGGAGGGAGGGACTGTTTGGTCTCTCCCCACAGCCGGGCAGGGGCCGCCAAGAAGGAATGTGGTCCGTCTTGGGTGGGGGGGCAATGAAGCTCGTCCACCCAGGAGCAAGGTGGTGGAGCTCCTCCTAAAGATGGGCTTCGGGGCGAATGACATGTTTGCCCTGATACATCCTTCGGCGTCCCGCTTCTTTGATGTCAGTTTCGTGCGGCCAGAGGGGATTGAGCTCTTCTGGTCGAACTACGAGCTGGTGCGAGAAGAGCCCGGATGGCAAGACTTCGTTGCGCAAGCGGTGTCTCGCCAAAATTACGTCAAGCGAGTGACCGTGGTCACTTGTAACGAGTCACTTGCCGGCGTGGACATTATGACGTGGCTTTCTCGTTACGGGGAAGTCACCGAGGTCCCAAAAAAGAACAGGGACGAATTTGGCATCTGGTCGGGGGGCTGGACCTTCATGGTAAAGCTGAAGGTTTCCGGCGGCACGGTCACCCACATCCCTTCCTCAGCGTTCTTGGGGAGGGACAGGATCCTGGTCTACCAGGGGCAACCGAAGGTCTGCCACAAGTGCGGCGACCCCACCCACTTCAGCGCCAGCTGCAAGGTGCAGAAGTGTGCGTTGTGTGGTGGGATAGGCCACCTGGCCGCCTTGTGCAAAGACATTCTGTGCCACCTGTGTGGTGACCTAGGTCACCCGCTCAGCCGCTGCCCTCGCTCTTTCTCCAATACCGCTGCAGGCCCGGTGGGGGGAGACCGTGGGGGGGCAACCTCTGGCGGCGCTTCTGCCGTGGCAGGTGGTGGCGGAGGGGGAAGGGCTGAGGGGCCGGTGAGGAAGGGCAATGCTAAGGCAAGGGGCCCCGCGTATGAGCGGAGGCAAGAAAAACGCCATTGAGGCAAGGGGCAGGTGGAGCCTCGGGAAACCAGGGTGATGCCTGCCCCTCCCTCTAGGCCCGTGGCAAAAGCCTCTGAGGCCCTGGGAGAGAGTGCGGTGAGTGAGGAGATCAGTAGGATGGAGAGAGAGGAGAAAGCGGCTGACTCAGACGACTCCTCTCGTTATGAAAGTGTCGACGAGGATGTCAGGGGGAAGCCTACAGCATCAGGTGGCAAAAACAAGCGTGCCAACCGTAAATCGGGAGGGAAGAGGGCTGACAAGTCTTCAAAGTCCCCCCGCCCCCGACCACAAGAGTGCATACGGAAGGGCCCGCTGACCCCCCTCTGATCAGACTCTCCAACCAGTTCAGCGCCCTCGGAGGTTCAGATGATGATCCGCAAGACGAGGGTGCTGGGCCGGGGGTAACACCGGAGGGTCCTTCGGGGGATGGTGGAGTCCGTCCCTCAGGGGGCACTGTTCCTCCTGAGGGGGGGACTGGCCTGGAACCCGGGGGCGAGGACACCGGGGGGGAGGAATGGACACGTCGGGGGCTTCCCTAAAAAGGAAGGTGTCTGACCCCTCCCCAGGAGGAGGTGATAGCGGGGCAGGGAAGAAACTGGCCATCCAACTCGATCACCCATGATGGTTGAACTCGCCCCGTTGACGCTGGCTTCCATTAATGTCACCAGCATTAAGTCAGATGCGGCTCGCTTCACGGCCTTTGATTTTTTTCTCCCGGATTGAGGCAGAAATTTTATTTTTGCAAGAGACCAGACTAACGGACATGGGGGCCATCTTTAAAGCACGGAGGGAGTGGAGGTGCGGGCCCTCATACTGGTCTCTTGCGGCCGAGCCGTATAGCGGGGTGGCAGTCCTTTTTAAGACTGCAGATGTTGAATGCCGACGGGTTACTGAGTTGGAAATGGGGAGGTGCCTGATCCTAGATGTCTTCATGAGGGGACAAGAGCTCTGGCTCATTAATATCTACGGCCCACAGTCCAAGTGGGACCGTAAATGTCTCTTCCTGAGGATCAAGCCCTTTCTTTTTACGAGCCGACAGGTGGTCTTCGGTGGGGACTTCAACACCGTTACGAGGTCCCGTGACCGGGGGGGGTCCCGGAGACCGCCTGGCTTATGACAGCGTCGCGCTTAATAGCATAGCTAGTGAAGCTCGCCTGGTGGATGTCCACATCCGGCACACCCCAGGCCACGGGGGTTTCACCTACCATAGGGGTAGCAGTAGGTCTAGAATAGACAGGTTTTTTTTGAAGGAGGACGCCATCTTTTCTGCTGTGTCCGCCGTTGAGGTGGAGTTCTCCGACCACTGTTTAATTTTCTTTTCTCTGAATGTTGCAGAGACTCCTCGGATGGGAAGAGGGCTGTGGAAGCTCAATTCGTCCCTGCTGGAAGAAGCGGAGGTGAGACAATCCTTCGAGGATTTTCTTCAGAGCCAGGTACCGCTGTTGGATCTCTGTAGTAGTAAGTCAGAGTGGTGGGAGATCTTCAAAAAGCGGGTGGCGGGGTTCTTCCGTCAGCTCCCGAACCTCAGAAGTCTGAACAGGCACCGCTTGTATCAGGCTCTGGGGAGGAAATTCGAGCAGCTTGTCTCGACTGGAGGTGACCGTGAGGAAATCTCCAGAGTGAAATCTTTGCTCAAGAGGTGCCAGTATGATAGACACACATCTTTAGTTTTTGAGAGGGACTTCGGGAAGTACCGCTCGCCCGACCCTTACAGAAACTGTAAGATGTCAGTGAATTGTAAGATGGTGACAGGACTGATCGACAGTACGGGGTCCCTGAACAGATCCAAATCAGGGATCCTGGAGGTGGTCAGATCCTTCTACTCGCGCCTCTTGGAAAAGAAGGATCTGGATCGGGATAGGATGTCTGCTTTCCTGGCTGAAACCGTCCCTGAGCCAGGGGGTGATCCCTCTCTTGGTGTTTTGGCAGAAGAAATTAGGGAGGAGGAAGTGAGACTGGCCATTGATGGGCTTCGGCCCAAGAAATCGCCAGGTCCGGATGGCTTAACATCCGAGTTTTATAAGACTTTTAGGGACTCCTTGGTCCCCCTCTTGACAGGGGTCTTTAATGAGTGTCTATCCTCGGGCACTCTTCCCGACTCAATGAGGAAGTCAGCCCTAATTATTCTGTCAAAGGGTAAAGATCCATCCCGTATCGAGAATTGGCGTCCCATAGCGCTTCTCGATACGGACCGGAAGGTTCTGGCCAAAGTGCTGTTTAATCGGCTGGTGAAGTTTGCACCCCGGCTCCTTTCAGGGGCCCAGCATTGCTCTGTTCCAGGCCGCAGTACTTTTAGTGCTGTGCTCGGCGTCCGGGAGGCAGTGGAGCAGGGTAGGGCAGGCCACTGGAAGGGGTACTTGCTGTCGTTAGACCAAGCGAAAGCCTTTGACCGGGTCAACCATGAGTACCTCTGGTCCGTCCTTTTGAGGTATGGTCTGCCTGGGAGGTTTGTAAAATGGTTAGAGATCTTGTACCAAGGGGCTGAGACTTTTCCGCTGGTGAACGGTTGGTCAGGTCGCCCTTTTGAGGTGGGTTCTGGGGTCCGTCAGGGCTGTCCGCTGAGCCCGCTTTTATACGTGTTCGCGATCAATCCCTTCCTAAGGAGGGTAGATCGTGGACCGTTGGCGGGAGTCGGGATGGACCAGGCGGGCTCTGGGTCCTCTCTGAGGGTGGTGGCGTACGCCGATGATGTTTCCCTTTTCGTGTCCTCGAGGGGGGAGGCAGATTGGGTCATGTCAGAGGTAGTGCGCTACTCGGAGGCATCCGGGTCCATGATCAACCGGGATAAGTGTGAAAGTCTCTGGCTGGGAGGGGGAGATCCTAGTTTTGATCTCCCGGACACCCTTCCTGGGCCCCAGGCCACTGCCAAAGTTCTAGGCATCAAATTTGGCCCCGGGGACTACCCCCAGCAAAATTGGGAGGGCAGACTTAAGATCGCCGCCTAAAAGGTGGACCAATGGAAGGGTTGGTCTTTGTCCCTAAGGGAAAGGGTTGCCCTGGCTAAAGGCTTTCTGCTTCCCTTGTTAATTTACCTAGGCAGCGTGTGCATCTTGCCAGAACCTCTCTGGACACGGGTCTATAGCCTGTTCTTCCAGCTGTTATGGGGGAATAGGCTCAACCTAATCAAGAGAGAGGTCACATACCGCACGAGGAGACTAGGTGGGTTGGGTATGGTCAACCCGGTAGTGTTCTTAGTGAACACCTTTCTTAAAACCAACATTTCCAACCTCTGGCTAGAGAGGGCTCCTCCGTGGGTAGTCTCCTGCAAGGGTTGGCTTCGGCCCTTCTTCCAGGAATGGGAGACAGGAGGGCAAGTGAAGGACCTCCGCACACCTCATGGGCATCTCCCGGCTTATGCTACCCCGGTTCTGAAGGTGATCCGCCGGTGGGGTCTGGTAATGTGGGAAATCAGGACCATGTCGTAGCAATGCCTTGACAGGAGGGTTCTGTTGACCCATTTCCAGAAGCCCCTGGCCCTTAAGGATTGCCCAGGCTGGGATCTGGAGGTGGGGCTCGGGCTTTTAAATTCTAAACGGATCCCCATGAAGTTTTGGGACTTGACCTGGCGCTGCTTCCACGGGAGGCTGTATGTAAAGGATAACCTGAAGTGCAGGAAATCCGATGATCGGGGTTTTCCCCGTGAGGAGTGTGGCGACGTGCTGGAAAGCATGGAGCACTTCCTGCTTCAGTGTCCCTTTAATGCAGAGGTTTACAACAGGGTGGGGGCTTCCATACGTTGGCCGCGGCTGGCGTCCCTCTCCTATTCCGAGTGGGCATATGGAGCGTTCAGAACTCTGGGTGGCCGAGACCGGGGCACTTTATTCCTAGTCAGTGTAGTGGTTAGGTTCTACATTTGGAATGCACGGTGCTTACTTTAGACGCGGCAGAAAGCCCTCCCAAGGGAAGAGGTGGTTAGTAACATCGTGGGTGACCTGGTGAAGGTGCGTTCTTTGGAGTTCGAAAGGTTGGGTGTGAGGAGGGCCTCTTGGCTTTGGAGGGGCCTTTCCTTTTAAAAACGCACTCTAGGGAGAGCTAGATTTTGTGTGAATGTGGGTAGGGACAGCATAAGGTGGTGTGGGTGGTGAGGGACAGAAGTAGGGGCAGATAGGGACAGGAAGGGACAGGCACTGAGGGACAGATAGAGAGTTAGTTATGATAAGGTAGGTAGAGTAGGGGCAGGTAAGGACAGATAGGGACAGTTTCTTTAGGGACAGAAGTAGGGACAGTCTTAGTTGTTGAGGGACAGGGTGAATGTGTTAGTGAGGGATGGGGCCTCTAGAACTCCTTTTTCCTGGTGGTGGGCTACTGCATGGCACACCTAGATTTTTGTTTTGAGATAGAGAAATAATGGATATTGGGCTTGCAGGCACTGAACTTGGGCCTGTAAGTAAAGGTTTGTGGTGTGGTAATATTCGGTAAAGCAAATGATGTAATGACATTGCATTGTGATATTGTATTGTAATATGTATTGTAGTATATGTATTGTAGTATGTGTTATTCTTTTCGTAGTCAGAGGTGCATGGGGGGCGTAGTGAGGTTGGGAGGGGGGTGAATGGGGGGGTGAGAGCGGAAAAAAAAGTTGAAGGACCCTAAAACAAGGGGAAAGTGGCGAATGGATATACCATGGACCATGGAAATTATGGAAAATGAACCATTTTGAGCACATCGGGGGCAAATGGGTGAGGGTTTTGCTTGTGGGCATAAACTTTCGTGCTCATCAGGCCTAGACGTGATAAGGCGATGGACATTTATGGACCTGTGGTGTGGGTGGTGGGAAAAAATAATAAAAAATAAATAAATAATAAAAAATAATTTGAAAAAAAAATTAAATACATATATATATATATATATATATATATATATATATATATATATATGTATATGTATATGTATAGAGGTGTTAAGCTGGTGTAGGTAATTTTGCCAAAAAAGAATTGGCTAGGTTTATTTAAGGCAGCATGGGCCAAGAATATTATTTTTGTTTTCCTGTATATAGGTATGGGTGGAAGTGTGAATGGGGAGTGAAAGAGAGTGAATGGGGGTGAAAGATTAAAAACTGTTTTCATTATTTTATGGGAAAAGTTTTCTGTTGGAAAGTTCCTGCTGGGGGTCCCCTAAGCTGGAAAGCTTGGGGACTATAACAAGTTGCGGTTTTGCACAAGCTTCTGTATGTCCTAAGTGTATGATTAATGTGTGTATTTTGGTTTATGTGTTTTCTTTTCTGGAATGTTGTGTTGTTTTTGATATTTTATAATAAAAGAGATACAGGATGTAACTCAGGATCAGTAATGTAATGTATGTACACAGTGACTGCACCAGCAGAATAGTGAGCACAGCTCTGGAGTATAATACAGGATGTAACTTAGGTTCGGTGCAGGGTAAGTAATGTAATGTATGTACAGGAAACAGTTCAGAAGTTTCTTTAGTTCCATGAAGATGCGGAAATTCTGGTATTCTGCACCAGCACAATAGTGAGTGCAGCTCTGAAGTATTATACAAGAGGTAACTCAGGATCAGTACAGGATGAGTAACGTAATGTGTATTTTTTTTTTCTACACATCAACTATAAAATTGCCCTAAGAATAAGCAGATACATTTTAAGATGTTTTTAATTTAAAAAGAAGTACAAAAACAAAATATAATTCTGATACAGCAAAATAGGACACGTTTCATTTTGATACATATTCTGTAGGTGAAATGCAGTTCTTTTCCCCCTAGAGTGTCTGTGTTCTTGGTGTGATTTGTGCCACGCTCTGTATATGCTGTATGTATGGATTCTTTTTCATCTTCCTTTTCTTGTTACAGTTATGCCTGCACCAGCGCTGTGCTATAGGAAGCGCAGATCCGCAGGGGGTGTAGAGAATGCTGGGTGTCCTCTCACACAAAGTCTGTTCACTCTGTGGTTGCCAGGAAGACACGCAAGATAAAGATATTATCAAGACTAATTAGCCGTGAGGAACTTCCCGGACTGATATCAGCGGGATGGGGTGGGGGATACACGATACTAAAGATCAAACGAGGGGCCGTGATCATCAACTGAAAATTCGTCATTTAAAACATGGTGAACTGAAGCGGGTGCAGAGAAGAGGTTATTAGGGAACTAGGGGGTCTGCAATACCAAGACAGGTTATTTAGTTTGGAGAATCGGAGGCTTAGGGGTGATCTTATTACAATGTATAAATATATTCGGGGACAGTACAGAGACCTTTCTAATGATCTTTTTACTCTTAGACCTGTGACGGGGACAAGGGGGCATCCTCTATGTCTGGAGGAAAGAAGGTTTAAGCATAATCACAGACGCGGATTCTTTACTGTACGAGCAGTGAGACTATGGAACTCTCTGCCATATGATGTTGTAATGAGCGATTCCCTACTAAAATTTAAGAAGGGACTGGATGCCTTTCTTGAAAAGTATAATATTACAGGGTATATACACTAGTTTCCTTAATATTGCGTTGATCCAGGGAGCTAGTCTGATTGCCGTATGTGGAGTCGGGAAGGAATTTTTTTCCCCAATGTGAAGCTTACTGTTTGCCATATGGGGTTTTTTTTGCCTTCCTCTGGATCAACATGTTAGGGCAAGTTAGGATAGGATATGGGTTGAACTGGATGGACTTAAAGTCTTCCTTCCACCTTAATAACTATGTTACTATGTTGGAAACCTATGGAACCTTCAAATTCATGGCTGCCATTTATCTTCTAAATACAAACATGTCATAGATTTAATCCATATGTAAAAGTTTAGGTTTTTCAGGCATGCCTGGCCTGCAGAAGTGCAATACTGGGGCTTCACAATGGAATTGACAAATGCAACTCCAGATCTTTGAAAATACAATGGCTAAAGTAGGAAATCAAGAATTTAGTGATGAGTCTGTCTACTGAATGGACAACAAGTCAGCGCTGCTTCTTCTTTGATTAAAGCTTTAGGCTGTGTGCACACGCTGCGGATTAGGTGCGGATTCATCCACGCAGATTTTGTAAAATCCGCAGGTGAAACCGCAGGTTAAAAGACCTGCGGTTTTACCTGCGGATTGCTCTGCGGTTTTGCCCTGCGGTTTATCATCTCCTCAAATGGAGGAGATGGCAAACCGCAGCAGAATCCGCAGAAAGAATTGACATGTCAATTCTTTCTGCGGATTGAAAACCGCAGATAATCCGCGCGGAAAATTCCGCACCGTCTGCATTGCGTTTTTTGATTCCCATAGGGAATCATTGTACTGTACACCGCAGCAGAAACCGCTGCGGGTCCGCAGCGGCCAAAACCGCTGCGGAACCGCAGCAAAATCCGCAGCGTGTGCACACAGCCTTACACGGCAATTTCTCAAGATAGAATGTGTCACTCTCAAATAATCCTTGTCTTCTAAGCAAGGAAAGCCTTTTATCGAACCTAAAAGCGCGTTTGTAGAAGAGCAGGTGAGCACATGTCACCTGCAGGAAAAATCCTTCATTAGCCTAAAGGCCCTTTAATTGACCTTCTTGTAAATATGTGGCTCTCAGGTATGATTTTGCACATGTATACAATTAGTAGGACCAAGTATGGTACTGTGGAGAGCGTGTTACCCTTGTACTTTGCCCACCAGCTAGAAAATAGAAGGTGCAGACAATCACATTGCATAAGACTCGGTGAGAATCTCCACGCATTTTGAATCCAGCTTCAAACCACAGGATAAAGGTACTGTCACACTTAGCAATGTACCAGCGATCCCGACCAGCGATATGACGCGGTCATGATCGCTGGTACATCGCTAAGTGGTCGCTAGTGAGCTGCCACACAGGCAGATCTCACCAGCAACATCGCAGGGGTCGGGGGTCGCTACTTAAGGGCCTGTCACACTAAGGCTAAGTGCACACGTACCGGAACTCTCGTGGAAATTACCGCGAGAATTCCGGAATTCCATTCCGCAGGAAAATCGCATTTTAAATTCCCGCGATTTTCCCGCGGAAAAACTAGCATTTTGCAAGCGGAATTAACTTGCAGAATGCTAGCGGTCTCCAAGCGATCTGTAGCATCGCTTGGAGAACTGATTGACAGGTTGGTCACACTCGTCAAACAGTGTTTGACAAGTGTGACCAACTTTTTACTACTGAGGCTGCCTATGCGGCATCAGTAGTAAAAGATAGAATGTAAAAAAAAAAATAAAAAATAGTGTTATTCTCACCTTCCGGCGTCCCACGCATCCGTTCCCAGTAATCCTTTGCGAAAATGCCCGCGATGACGTCCGTTCTCGCGGGATCGCGATGTCTCGCGGTAATTCGCGATGACGTCGCGCGAATGACCGCGAGACTTCGCGATCCCGCGAGAACGGACGTCATCGCGGGCATTTTCGCAAAGGCTTACTGGGACCGGGAGCGTGGAGAGAGGCGGGAAGCCTGCACGGGACGCCGGAAGGTAAGAATAACAATATTTTTTATTTTAAATTCTATTTTTTACAGGGATATGGTACCCAAAGCCCGGAGGACAGTCTCCTCTCCTCCGGACCGTGGGTACCATCCGCAATTGTTCTGCTTACTTTCCGCATGGTGTGCACAGCCACATGCGGGAAGTAAGCGGAACAATGCATTCCTATGGGTGCGGGATCGCCGCGATTCCGCAAATTAATGAGCATGCTGCGGTTTTTACCGCGAAACGATTCCGCCGCGGTAAAAACCGCAGCATTAGCACAGCATTGCGGAATCCCATAGGAATGCATGGGATGCTTATTTTTCGCGTTTTCGCGGCAAAATCGCACGGTTAAAACCGCCGCGGAAACGCGAAAAAAACGCCACGTGTGAACTCAGCCTAAGCGATATCGCTATCATTATAGCTCCCCCGCTGGTTATCGCTGATCACGCGAGAACGTCCTGGACCGTTTCTTGTTGTCAGCGTCGTTCTGGGTTTCTTGCTATGACGACGAGCGACGCGTGGACGCGGGCGGGAGGACATCAGGACCGCCTCGTCTGACAGGTAAGTAGCGACCCCCGACCCCTGCGATGTCGCTGGTGAGATCTGCCTGTGTGGCAGCTCACTAGCGACCACTTAGCGATGTACCAGCGATCCTGACCGCGTCATATCGCTGGTCGGGATCGCTGGTACATCGCTAAGTGTGACAGTACCTTTACCTGTCAGACGAGGCGATCCTGACGTCCTTCCGCCCGCGTCCACGCGTCGCTCGTCGTCACAACAGGAAGCCCAGCAGGAAGCTGACGACGAGAAACGGTCCAGGACGTTCTCACGTGATCAGTGATAACCAGCGGAGGAGCGGTCGGAGGTAAGTAGCACACATAGCGATATCGCTAGCAATATCGCTGCTGCATCACAAAAAACAGTGACGTTATAGCGATATTGCTAGCGATATCGCTTAGTGTGACAGGCCCTTAAGAGGAAACCAGCCTCTCATCTTTTATGTGTTGCTGGCCAAAAATATATATGCAGTCAAGCAGCAGGGGTTTGTGGAGCCATGTAGCCCACCTGAAGCTTTGCTTCCACAGCATGAGAGGAGCTGTGATCAAAATGATGAAGGGATCTCTAAGAAAAAAGCTGAAATAGCAGTGATAATGATGTCCTGGGAGCTGCGGGGCACACTGGGTGCACTAATAAGGAGGAAAGGGTCTGGGGATCAGTCTGCAGGGGTTTTAGGACCTCAGGAAAACATCACTCAGGGATACCCTCTTCCCTCCCACTTGCTGCAGTACGGAGAGGCAATGAGGTAGCTCCGATGGAAGAGGAAACCACAGGACACGTAATTTCACGTTGTGTCTCGAAAGGAAGAAATTGCTGGTAAAATGACATGTAATCACAGTGCGTGACTCAATGAATTGTAGTCTGTGTGCTGAACAGCTCCAGAGCGGCGTGTGCAAACAAGAAATGGAGGCTTTTAATTTATATGTGATATTTTATAATCATGAAAAACAGGAGAATAATTTTAACATTAAAACAGAAAATGGCATGGTTGAAGTGAGCCTGAGGTTTCCATGGTTTATATTCAGCCTTAACATGAAATCCATCTGTCTAATATTGTGACACTCCGGAACACTCCACAAGACCCAGCGTATTCCGGGAACACCCACAAGACCCAGCGTATACCCGGGAACATCCCACAAGACTCGACATGTACACGGAACATCCCACAAGTTCTGGCGCATACACAGAACATCCAACAAGACCCGTCGTATACCAGAAACATGCTCCAAGACCTGACATATCCCAGAAACTCTCCTCAAGACCTGGCGAACACCAAAAAAATGCCCCAAGACCTGGCATATCCCAGGAACACTGCGCTAGACTTGGTATTCACCGGAAACATCTCACAAAACCTGCCATATACCCAGAAAATGCCACAAGAACCAGTGTATACCGGGAGCACCCCTCAAAACCTACAGTATACAGGTAACATCCCACAAGACCTGGCATATACCAGAAACATGCCCCAAGACCTGGCATATCCCAGGAACACCCCACAAGATCCAGCATTCACTGAGAAAATCTCACAAAACCCGCCATATACCAGAACATGCCACAAGAACCGATGTATACAAGGAACACCCACAAGCCCTAGCGCATACTGGGAAAACCCCACTAGACCTGGCATTCCTCAACAACATGCCACAAGGCCTAGTGTATACCATTAACACCCCACAAGATCAACCATATACCGGGAACTGACGGTACATCAAGAACTAGTCTGAATAGGTGCATACTAAAAAACAGCTTACATATCAAAATAAGGAAATGGTTGCACTCAATTGCATTAAGACATGGCAATATGAAATATATGAAGTGTGAATAGCATAATGGCTTTGGAAATTTAGAAAGAACACGAGATACTTAGCACAAAATTTGGCCAAAAAATGTGAGCCCATTCACCAACGTCAAGGTAATCTCATAATCGAATGGGTCCCTAATGCTGGCTTTCTGACTGAGCACCCCACCCTTCACCAAGCTATGATTTTAATTGCATCCAATCACATTTGGTTCCTATCTTCTAAGTATAGGCTTTACCAAGTTATTAGCCAGAGGTAAGTGTTCACACTAAGCAGTTAGATCAGGGACCCATTCGATCATGAGATCACCTTGACGTTGGTGAATGGGCTGACATTCTTTGTCCAAATTTTGTGCTAAGCTTCTCATGTGTTTTTTCTAAATTTCAAAAGCCATTATGCTATTCACACTTCATGTATTTCATATTGACATGTCTTAATGCAATTGAGTGCAACCATTTTTCTCATTTTGATATACTGGGAACATCACACAAGATCTCTTTCCATGGTCTGGCCAATTTTGGATCTACTGCTTTGTCCTGCTTACTGTATTTTGGACATGTTTGCATGACTCAATGTGAAAATAGCAGCAGCTAGAGAACGAATCCTGCAGGGAAGAAAGCGACTTTTTCTGTCAAACCGATCCATCTGTTACAATCACAAGGAAAGATCCTTAATCATACAGAGCAAAACCCATTAGTGTATAAGAAGGACAGCCTCATCTTAGTTTGTTTCTGGTTATTTAAAAAAATCTCCCTCTGCGGACGTCTTCACTTTATTTGTAGTTAGATCTTCTTACTGCCTGGTCTGCCCCCTGATTAGAACTGATCGTACAACAGCCTGAAAATGTTTAATTGTCAAGGGGTGCACCCGTAGGGATTGTCCAAAGCAGGAAACCCTTTACCATTGACCCAGTGCACCTGTCTCTATTTTGAACCTTTCCATTTCTCGGACTACAGCAGTAGAGACATACATACCTGTAGTCATCTTTATTGAATTCATGAAGATACTCTATCATAGGATGGAGTTTCTTTTCTAAATATACCGTATTTTTCTAACTATAAGGCGCACTTTTTTCCTCAAAATGTGGAGGAAAATTCGGGGTGCGTCTTATAGTCCAGATGTGTACCGGCTCTGGTTGTAATGGGGAGGTGGAGGAGTAGCATCGGCAGAGCAGCAGGTCACAGAGGCAGGAGCCGACGGCTGCAGCTAACTCCTGTGCCCGCTGCTAAAGAGAAATGAATATTCACTGCATTCCACGCCCATGGGCATGGAGGGCAATGAATATTCATTTCTCTTTAATAGCATCTTGGTATGTGATTGGCCCCCAACCCCGGTCCTGGTATGCATGGCCCCATCCTTATGATTGGCCCCCATCCCCATCCTGGTATGCATGGCCCCATCAGAAAACATTAAAAAAAAAACAACCAAACATTACCCTGCATAACAGGATAAGGATGTAGGCCATGCATACTACGACAAGATGGGGGCCCTGCATACCAGGATAGGGATGGGGCCATGCATGCTAGGACGAGATGGGGGCCCTGCATACCAGGATAGAGATGGGAGCCCTGCACACCAGGATAGGGATGAAGAGGTCATGCACACCAGGATGGGGATGAGGGGGCCATGCATACCAGGATAGGGATGAGGGATCCATGCATACCAGGATAGGGATGAGGGATCCATGCATACCAGGATGGGGATGAGGGGGGCCGTGCATACCAGGATGGAGATGAGGAGGCATGCATACTAGGATGGGGATGAGGGGGCCATGCACACAAGGATGGGGATGAGGGGGCCATGCATACCAGGATGGGGATGAGGGGGCCATGCACACAAGGATAGGGATGAGGGGGCCATGCATACCAAGGTGGGGATGAAGGGGGTATGTGTATCAGAATGGGGATGAGGGGACCTTATAGACCAGGATAGGGGATATTAACTACAGAATTGACCACATTTTGTGCTTCTAATTTTTTTTTCCCTAATTTCCTCCTTTAGAACCTAGGTGCGTCTTATGGTCCGGTGTTTCTTATAGTTTGAAAAATACTGTACATGAAAGAAACACATAAACAATATTTCTATGTGTCCTTGGATGTAGCCATGACACCTGGGATAGAAACCTCCTTAAGGCTATGTGCACACGTACCGGAACTCTCGCGGAAATTACCGCGAGAATTCCGGAATTCCAGTCCGCGGGAAAAACGCATTTTAAATTCCCGCGATTTTCCCGCGGAAAAACTAGCATTTTGCAAGCGTATTTAGCTTGCAAAATGCTAGCGTTCTCCAAGCGATCTGTAGCATCGCTGGGAGAACTGATTGACAGATTGGTCACACTCGTCAAACATAGTGTTTGACAAGTGTGACCAACTTTTTACTACTGAGGCCGCCTATGCAGCATCAGTAGTAAAAGATAAAATGTAAAAAAAAAAAAAAATGGTGTTATTCTTACCCTCCGACGTCCCGCGCATCCGTTCCCAGTAGTCCTTTGCGAAAATGCCCGCGATGACGTCCGTTCCCGCGGGATCGCGATGTCTCGCGGTAATTCGCGATGATGTCGCGCGAATGAACGCGAGACTTCGCAATCCCGCGAGAACGGACGTCATCGCGGGCATTTTCGCAAAGGACTACTGGGAACGGGAGCGTGGAGAGAGGCGGGAAGACTGCGCGGGACGTCGGAGGGTGAGAATAACAATATTTTTGATTTTTAAATTCTATTTTTTACAGGGATATGGTACCCAAAGCCCGGAGGACAGTCTCCTCTCCTCCGGACCGTGGGTACCATCCGCAAATGTTCTACTTACTTTCCGTATGGTGTGCACAGCCACATGCGGGAAGTAAGCGGAACAATGCATTCCTATGGGTGCGGGATCGCCGCGATTCCGCAAACTAATGAGCATGCTGCGGTTTTTACCGCGAAGCGATTCCGCCGCAGTAAAAACCGCAGCATTAGCACAGCATTGCGGAATCCCATAGGAATGCATGGGATGCTTATTTTTCGCGTTTTCGCGGCAAAATCGCGCGGTTAAAAAAGCCGCGGAAACGCGAAAAAAACGCCACATGTGAACTCAGCCTAAATGTTGGCCGCATTCAGAGAAGTGGTAAACCGCTGAGAAGAGTGATTGGGTGCTGCAATCCTATGTGCCAAAGTCATTGCCGGATCCAAGTAAAGGGTGGCGAGGAACTCCAGGGCCCAATTTCTGCACTGACCATAATTTCTACAGGACCCCAGTCACATAAAGTTCAGCACTTGGTCGGGGATCCTGCAGAGAGAGCAGCTCGGACCAATTCATTTTTCCATAACTTAACTTTAATAATCTTAAAGACTGATGTTTAATCTTTAGGCTACTTCAAGAAAGGCTGGAACCGGAGTTTGCGCTTGTGTTTTGTGTGAAAGTGATTGACAGATTAATTTTGACGTATGGATAATGGAGACTAATCATGTTATGTTAATTAAGTTAATAACATAAGTGCCCAAGCCTAGGGACCCTATGGTCAGGCGATCCTGAGGCTATGTGCACACAATGCAGATTGGTCTTCGGTTTTTTTCCACGTGGATTTTGCAAAATCCGCAGGTAAATACGCAGGTCAAAAGACCTGCGGTTTACCTGCGGATTAGCCTGCGGTTTGATACCTCTACAATGGTGAAGGTGTGAAACAGCTGCGGAATCCGCACAAAGAATTGACATGCTGCGGATTTGAACCCGCAGCAAATCTGCAGCATGTGCACAGCGGTTTTTGTTTTTCATAGGTTATAATTGTACCGTACAACACAGCAGAAACTGCTGCGGATCCGCAGGGCCAAATCCACAGCCGATCCGCAGCAGAATCTGCAGCGTGTGCACACACCCTTAGTGTATTTGTTGTGTTTGGGTGTTTCTCCACATACTGCTACACGATCTGATAACTGTATCAACTAAATACCCTGTTTTGTTATCATCTTTTTACTAGCACTTGCTGTTTATTGTTAGATAATGTGGCTGAATTACAACAATGCTGCAAAGATGAGTTCCTCCAGGTTGTAAAAGACTCATTGTCAGTTATTGCAAACGCTTGATTGCAGTTGTTGCTGTTAAGGGTGGCCGAACAAGTTATTAGCTTTGGGGGCAATCACTTTTTCACTGTGGTTCGCTGGAGAAATGGCTTTATAACCTTTTCCAGACTGAGAGATTTCAATTACTTTGTTTCTCATTTATTACAGAATTTCTTTGGATTGCGGCATGATGTCTAGCTTTTGGGGATCTTTTGGTCTACTTCTCTTTGTCAGGCAGGTCCTATTTAAGTGATTTCCTGATTTGGAGCAGGTGTGGCTTGAAAATTTGAACTCGGCTCCCCAAAGATGTGATAAATCACAGTTAATTTATGTTTTAAGCCGGGAGGCAATCACTTTTTCACACCGGACCCTGTAGGTTTGGATTTGTTTCCCTTATTAATAAAAACCTTAATTTAAAAGCTGCATTTTCTGATTACTTTTGTTATCTTTGTCTAATATTTACATTTGTTTGGTGATCTGAAACATTTAATTGTGACAAACATGCAAAAGAATAGCAAATCAGGAAGGGGCAAACACTTTTTCACACCACTGTAGCAAAAATGTGGATTTCTCTGGAATAAGACATCAAATCGCAGATATCAAGGTGTCATTTTATTGAACTTTCTATGACCTGCATGCCCATTTAGACCACCTAGGAGGGTTGATAGTATAGACAAATTACCTTTAACAGGATGTGTTGAAACCTATCTGTCCCCCATGATCACTATGGCTGATAACAGCACCAGATGGTATTTAGGTTCCATTCCATTATTATTAACACAATGAGTAGGGTAGGGGATGATGAACTGATTGGTGAGAGGAGATTGTGGGGTGTGTAGCTACTGGGTCACTCAGCGATTCCAGGAAGCGGCCACCATCTTGAGTGGAATGGAGGTGGAGTATGCGCACGTCTCTGCTGCACTCGAGACCGAGCTGCTGAGCCCTGATCACTGGGGGCCAGCAGTCAGACCTCAGTGATTAGCAGCTATTATTGTATCCAATAAGGGATAGCTTGTTACATTAGGAATAACTTTTTAAGCAACTGATCATATTGAACTGCATAGCAAATGGCACACAGAAATCCTCCATTCTTTACACTGCTGGCTAAACTCCGATAACTTTGTAAACGGTTTGTATTTCTGAGTGCCTTTTTTATGACTCTTTTAGCCCCATGTTCACTGTGTCATGGTCTCTATGTATAAGCCTCTGATACTGGCTGCCGTTCTGCCGTCCTGGATCCTGCGTCCCGGTGAATTACCATGTCGTTTACACTTTCCCCGGATAATACGTTGATATCTAAATACATTCCGGCATTGCGTCACCGTCGTAGCTCCGATCATTCCCGCATATTTATCTTTACGGCATTAATTTGTTTCTTTTAATCTCCAGTGCTGGAAGTTACCATGGAAACTGAAGAGGCCGCCTTGAGCACTGCGATAAATATACGTTTTAACCTCCCGTCTCTTAATTTTTCAACCACTTTTAATGCCTCCCAGGTTCAGATAAAATTCTGCAGCTGATGAGAGATTCATCCAAGACGCGGATGCTGGTGGTCTGAATACCCAACAACAAACCAGAACATTATGTTTCTTTTTTTTCGCTAGTGGATATTATGTAGCAGTGTAGTAAGGATCTCTATAGCTATTAATGTACAGGTGCTTCTCGTAAATTAGAATATCATCAAAAAGGTAATTTATTTCAGTTCTTAAAAAGTGAATCTCATATATTATATAGAGTTATTACACACAGAGTGATCTATTTCACGTGTTTATTTCTGTTAATGTTGATGATTATGGCTTACAGCCAATGATAACCCAAAAGTCATTATCTCAGTAAATTAGAATACTTTATAACACAATACAAAATGTTGGCCTACTGAAATGTATGATCAGTAAATGCACTCAAAATTTGGTCGGGGCTCCTTTTGCATCAATTACTGCATCAATGCGGCGTGGCATGGAGATCGATCAGCCTGTGGCACTGCTGAGGTGTTATGGAAGCCCAGGTTGCTTTGATAGCAGCCTTCAGCTCGTCTGCATTGTTGGGTCTGGTGTCTCCTCTTCCTCTTGACAATACTCCATAGATTCTCTATGGGGTAAAGGTCAGGCGAGTTTGCTGGTCAATCAAGCACAGTGATACTGTTGTTTGTAAACCAGGTATTGGTACTTTTGGCAGTGTGGACAGGCACCAAGTCCTGCTGGAGACTGACATTTCCATCTCCATAAAGCTTGTTGGCAGAGGAAAGCATGAAGTGCTCTAAAATTTCCTGGTAGACGGCTGCGCTGACTTTAATCTTGATAAAACACAGTGGACCTACACCAGCAGATGACATGGCTCCCCAAACCATCACTGATTGTGGAAACTTCACACCAGACCTCAAGCAGCTTGGATTGTGGCCTCTCCACTCTTCCTCCAGACTCTGGGACCTTGATTTCCAAATGAAATGAAAAATTTACTTTCATCTGAAAATAACACCTTGGACCACTGAGCAACAGTCCAGTTTTGTTTCTCCTTGGACCAGATAAGACGCTTCTGGCATTGTCTATTGGTCATGAGGGGCTTGACACAAGGAATGCGACACTTGTAGCCCATGTCCTGGATACATCTGTGTGTGGTGGCTCTTGAAGAAATGACTCCAGCAGCAGTCCACTCCTTGTGAATCTCCCACCAATTCTTGTATGGCCTTTTCTTAACAATCCTTCCAAGACTGCGGTTATCCCGGTTCCTTGTGCACCTTTTCTACCACACTTTTTCCTTCTGCTCAACTTTTTCATTAATATGCTTGGATACAGTACTCTGTGAACAGCCAGCTTCTTTAGCAATGACCTTTTGTGGCTTACTCTCCTTGTTGAGTGTGTCAATGACTGCCTTCTGGACATCTGTCAAGTCAGCAGTCTTCCCCATGATTGTGGATCCTTCTGAAACAGACTAAGGGACCTTTGTAAAGGCTTAGGAAGCTTTTGCAGGTGTTTGTAAATTATTATAATTTACTGAGATAATGACGTTTGGGTTTTCACTGACTGTAAACCTTAATCATCAACATTAACAGAAATAAACACTTGAAATAGATCAGTCTGTTTGTAATGACTCTCTATGTAATATATGAGTTTCACTTTTTGTATTGAAGAACTGAAATAAATTAACTTTTTGATGATATTCTAATTTTGTGAGAAGCACTTGTATGTGGCTCCTCTGTGGGGGGAATATGTAGCATCATGTCACCAGCCCAGCCTGTATACAAACCTATGGATCCTCTGTATACAATAAATATAGAAGTAAAGCCTTTATTTGGGTTCATTGCTGGTACTTTCCACAGAAGGATATGTGATGTGCTGTCTAAGGCCTCTTTCACACGTCAGTGTATCTGGTACTTGTGGTTACAATTTTCACACGTACCGGAGACACTTAAACTCGTAGATCTGTGAACTTGTCAATGTGTTTCCATGGACTGTGTGTCTGTGGGCAAAACACACTGACGTCCGTTTTTTTAACAGCAGCACGGTCTACAAAACGAACCAACACTCGTGCACACTGATGACACACAGATGACATGTATGTGTCTTCAGTGTGACACGTAACGGCTGCTGGGAATCAGCTGTACTTTTTGGGCTGTTCCCTTGCGCCAGGTGCTAAACACAGCTTACATCACTGTCCCCTGCTCACGCTGCGATCAGCTATAGAAGGGGACAATGTTGAGTTGTAGTATAGGTAATGGGGTGCTCTCCACAATAAAGTGGGTGCTCAGGGGTAAGGAAAATACTAATAGAAAAGATAACCCCGGCACACTCGTTTGAATTACGAGAAAACAATGCACATAGCTGCTCTTAATTTTTATTTGAAGCGGACCAAAAATGAAAAATACAGACAAAATTATCCAACGTTTCGGCTCGCAGGCCTTTATCAAGGAATTATCTGTAATGATAAACAAATCTTTCAAAACCATGCAAATATTCTTATGCACTCAAAAAAATAAAATGATAAAAAAAATAATAAAAGGTCCATATAGTACATTCAAGTATCAAAATCAATTACACATTATAACATAAAAATTGTCAAAATACAATGTAATATTGTGAAACATTTCCACAAGAGAAGGTGTACATATACAAATATATTTTTTTCTCCACCCCAATATATAAGTATCTCATAAGACAAGATTAATGCAAATTGTATTCAATACCTGTAAATAGATAGAAGACAAACGGGTCCTAAATGCTGACTGGATCAACGTTCAATAGTGACCCATAAGAGTCACCTACTATGAAGCAAAAAGACATAGAGAAAGTAGAGAAAGTATATATACCTGTGCCATAAAGAAAGGACAAAACGATCCAAGATTGTAACATACCTATTCCATAAGTGCATATCTCAAACGTCAGGAGAAAGTGCGGTAGCGTGGTGCGCTGTGGACGTCCTGTGCTAACACCGTCCCTTAAATACACACACAAACAAAATACTTCCGGGTGGAGAGCGGCGTTACCCGCTGTGTACTGCGCACGCGCCACCAAGACGTCCATCACCAGACGAAAAAGAGACCGGGCAGAAGAGGGCAGTGGAGAGCGGCGTTACCCGCAATGTACTGCGCACGCGCCACCAAGCCGTCCATCACCAGACGGAAAAGAGGGCAGTGTGGCCTGTTATAAACTGCGCACGCGCCGCCCACAGACAGCATGAGCAGCCAAAAGGAATGAATCCTCCCAGAAGTGCAGTGACGTGATGAACAGTGTTGGAACCTTTTGCACCAAAACGCTGTGACCGGATACTATTATTAGGTTATCTGAAAGATAAAAATAGATGTATATAAAATAGAATAACAATCTTTGATAAAAGACTAATTAGTATATAGAGTTTACCAAACAAAGAAATAGAAGGATAAGAAATAAGCCAAAATACAAAAAACAAAAAATACCTGCACCTACAAAAAAATATATAAAAAATCCCTATTATTAGATTTTAAATTTATAAATGTTAATAAATGTTAATACATACTAATACAGAGAGAAGAGGGACAATATTAACCTGAAAAATAATCAATGATAAGAGACCTCATATTCTCTATTTAGACCTAATGGTGCTAATGTTTGAAGTGTATAAATCCAAAAGGATTCACGCTCCTTCAATCTCTTTAACCTATCGCCACCCCTTCTTGACATTTGAACTTGGTCAATAACCTGGTACCTCAACTGGGCAACAGAGTGGCCACATGATAAGAAATGAGACGGAATGGGTAATAAAGTACGTCCGCACCTGATAGTAGACTTATGCTGTGAAATGCGGTCCCAGACATGCTGGGTAGTTTCCCCAACATATCCGAGACCGCACGGGCACTTAATGAGATAGACTACATATGATGAATCACACGTGAAATATCCCTTAATGGGATAGTGTCGTCCTGTCCTAGGGTGAGTAAAAGAATTCCCTTTAACAACATTAGAGCACTGCAAACACCCCAAACACGGAAAGGTCCCGTTGCGGGGTGTGGTCAATGTCCTTTGAATGGGTTCCTTCCTACTCGAACCTATATCGGCCCTTACCAGGAAATTTTTTATATTATTAGGACGTCTGTAGCACATTATAGGTTGCATAGAAAATTCTGAAACATTAGGATATGATTCCCCAAGCAAATTCCAATGCTTCAAAATGCATTGATTAATCAAATGATTGAATGGATGGAATGTGCTTACAAATGCTAATCTGCGTCCTTTCTCCCTAGATTGGGTTTGTCCACGCCCACGTTTGAGTACAGAATTGGGATAACCTCTATTCCGGAAACGTTCCTCAGTTTCCTTTAGTCTCATATTCCGGACCGACGGATCCGAGACTATCCTTTCAATTCTAACAAATTGTGACCTAGGTAATGCTTGTTTAATATGTTTAGGGTGACAACTATCAAAGTGCAACAGGCTGTTCCTATCGGTAGACTTAACATATAAATCAGTATCAATGGAGCCATCGGACCCTATTATGATCAAAGTATCCAGAAAATTAATGGAGTGACAATCATGGTGAAGAGAAAAAGATAAACCTGTAATACACCCATTTAAATAATCAAAAAATTGAAAAAGAGTTTCCTCATTACCTGTCCAAATTAAAAAAAGTCATCAATATATCTTTTCCAATATATTCCAAAAGATGTAAATAAATGATAATTATAGACAAATGAATCTTCAAAATGTGCCATAAAGATGTTGGCATAAGGGGGTGCAACATTGGACCCCATGGCTGTCCCCCTCTTCTGTCTGAAAAATTGATCCTCAAATAGAAAAAATTTTTTGGTCAGAATAAGTGAAAGTAAATCCCTACAGAATTCAATCTGATCTCCTGAAAAGGTCGTATTTTTAGATAAAAAATCAATCATAGCGTGTATGCCTTCCCGCAGATTAGCATTTGTAAGCACATTCCATCCATTCAATCATTTGATTAATCAATGCATTTTGAAGCATTGGAATTTGCTTGGGGAATCATATCCTAATGTTTCAGAATTTTCTATGCAACCTATAATGTGCTACAGACGTCCTAATAATATAAAAAATTTCCTGGTAAGGGCTGATATAGGTTCGAGTAGGAAGGAACCCATTCAAAGGACATTGACCACACCCCGCAACGGGACCTTTCTGTGTTTGGGGTGTTTGCAGTGCTCTAATGTTGTTAAAGGGAATTCTTTTACTCACCCTAGGACAGGACGACACTATCCCATTAAGGGATATTTCACGTGTGATTCATCATATGTAGTCTATCTCATTAAGTGCCCGTGCGGTCTCGGATATGTTGGGGAAACTACCCAGCATGTCCGGGACCGCATTTCACAGCATAAGTCTACTATCAGGTGCGGACGTACTTTATTACCCATTCCGTCTCATTTCTTATCATGCGGCCACTCTGTTGCCCAGTTGAGGTACCAGGTTATTGACCAAGTTCAAATGTCAAGAAGGGGTGGCGATAGGTTAAAGAGATTGAAGGAGCGTGAATCCTTTTGGATTTATACACTTCAAACATTAGCACCATTAGGTCTAAATAGAGAATATGAGGTCTCTTATCATTGATTATTTTTCAGGTTAATATTGTCCCTCTTCTCTCTGTATTAGTATGTATTAACATTTATTAACATTTATAAATTTAAAATCTAATAATAGGGATTTTTTATATATTTTTTTGTAGGTGCAGGTATTTTTTGTTTTTTGTATTTTGGCTTATTTCTTATCCTTCTATTTCTTTGTTTGGTAAACTCTATATACTAATTAGTCTTTTATCAAAGATTGTTATTCTATTTTATATACATCTATTTTTATCTTTCAGATAACCTAATAATAGTATCCGGTCACAGCGTTTTGGTGCAAAAGGTTCCAACACTGTTCATCACGTCACTGCACTTCTGGGAGGATTCATTCCTTTTGGCTGCTCATGCTGTCTGTGGGCGGCGCGTGCGCAGTTTATAACAGGCCACACTGCCCTCTTTTCCGTCTGGTGATGGACGGCTTGGTGGCGCGTGCGCAGTACATTGCGGGTAACGCCGCTCTCCACTGCCCTCTTCTGCCCGGTCTCTTTTTCGTCTGGTGATGGACGTCTTGGTGGCGCGTGCGCAGTACACAGCGGGTAACGCCGCTCTCCACCCGGAAGTATTTTGTTTGTGTGTGTATTTAAGGGACGGTGTTGGCACAGGACGTCCACAGCGCACCACGCTACCGCACTTTCTCCTGACGTTTGAGATACGCACTTATGGAATAGGTATGTTACAATCTTGGATCGTTTTGTCCTTTCTTTGTGGCACAGGTATATATACTTTCTCTACTTTCTCTATGTCTTTTTGCTTCATAGTAGGTGACTCTTATGGGTCACTATTGAACGTTGATCCAGTCAGCATTTAGGACCCGTTTGTCTTCTATCTATTTACAGGTATTGAATACAATTTGCATTAATCTTGTCTTATGAGATACTTATATATTGGGGTGGAGAAAAAAATATATTTGTATATGTACACCTTCTCTTGTGGAAATGTTTCACAATATTACATTGTATTTTGACAATTTTTATGTTATAATGTGTAATTGATTTTGATACTTGAATGTACTATATGGACCTTTTATTATTTTTTTATCATTTTATTTTTTTGAGTGCATAAGAATATTTGCATGGTTTTGAAAGATTTGTTTATCATTACAGATAATTCCTTGATAAAGGCCTGTGAGCCGAAACGTTGGATAATTTTGTCTGTATTTTTCATTTTTGGTCCGCTTCAAATAAAAATTAAGAGCAGCTATGTGCATTGTTTTCTCGTAATTCAAACGAGTGTGCCGGGGTTATCTTTTCTATTAATGTTGAGTTGTATTCAGCTGATCATAGCGAGAGTAGGTGGCGGCTGATGAGTGTATCCATCGTCCGCCACCTGCGCTATAAATAAATATTTTAAAAAAATATGAGGTTCCTCTGTGTTTTTGATAACCAGTCAGGCAAAATTGACACTTGCGGGCTGCAACCCTCAGCTGTCAGCGTTAGCAAGGCTGGTTATCAAGACAAGAGGGGTCCCCACGCCGTATTTTTTTAATTATTTAAATAATTTTAAAAAGTCAAGTCCCCCCCATTTTTGGACAACCAGCCAAGCTAAAGCAGACAACTGCGGGCTGGTTTTCTCAGGCTGGTAAGGGGCTATAGATATTGCCCCCCCCTTCCAAGCCTAAAAATAGCAGCCCGCAGCTGCCCAGAGAAGGCACATCTAATAGATGTCGCTTTGCTTGCCTCTTCCCACTTGCCCTGTGGAGGTGACCAGTGGGGTTCGCTCGCAGCTGTCTGCTTTAGCTTGGCTGTTTGTCAAAAATTGGGGGAACCCATGCCGTTTTTTAAAAATTATTTAAATAATTAAAAATACGGCGTAGGAACCCCTCTATTCTTGACAACTAGCCTTGCTAAAGCACAAAGCTGAGGGTTGCAGCCCTCAGCTGTCAGTTTTGCCTGACTGGTTATCAAAAATACAGGGGAACCACATGTCATTTTTAAAAATGTTTATTTATAGCAAAGTGTGCGGCTGATGAACACTCCCATCAGCCGCCACCCGCTCTCACTATTATCAGTTGAATACAGCTCTCAACGTTTTCCCCTGCAGCGCACGGGGATGAACTGATGAGAGCTGTCTTCAGCACCCAGCGCCGGGGAATAGAGCTAACAGTACCACTGCTTCTCAGGCACTGGTACATGTAATCCTGATGCGGCACACAGTTGCCACGTGTATGCCACAAGTATTACACACACAGACACTGATATTTCCGGTACTGGTTTTTCCAGTATCGGAAATATCAGGACGTGTGATAGAGCCCTAATGGCTGGTACACTTCACCTACTCTCTGCTCAGCATGAGGAGCATTATACCAGATTTCTACAGCTAAGTGATAGCTAATACATCAAGAGTGGAAAGATCCAGATGGCGTCCTCCCAGCCTGATAAAAAATAAGGGAACGTTTCAGGTGCCTGAGGCCCAAATTTGCCTCTTAATATGAGCAACAAATAGGATTTGTGTGCCTGCCTTGCTCTGCATTAAACCTGTTAGCAGAACCTGAGGGAGATCTGATAACAATTCTACGTTCTTAGTGATAAGCTTAACTCTGAAGTGTGGAAATGAACGTACAAGGGCCACTGTCCTGTACCCCAAGAGTCAGCGCCATTATCCCATACCCCAAGTGTCAGCATCATAATCCCATACCCCAAGTGTTAGCGCGATAATCCCGTACCCCAAGTGTCGGCACCGTTATCCCGTCCCCCAAGTGTCAGCGTCATAATTCCGTACCCCAAGTGTCAGCATCATAATCCTGTACCCCAAGTGTCAGCGTCATAATCCCATACCCCAAACGTCAGCACCGTTATCCCGTACCCCAAGTGTCAGCGTCATAATCTCATACCCCAAGTCTCAGCGCCGTTATCCCATAGCCCAAGTGTCAGCATCGTTATTCCATACCTCGAGCATCATTATACTGTACCCCAAGTGTCAGCCCTGTTATCCCGTACCCCGAGCTTAATTATCCCGTACCCCAAGTGTCAGAGCCATTATCTCTTACTCCGAGTGTCAGCGTCATTATCCTGTACCCCAAGTGTCAGAGCCATTATCCTGTACCCCCGAGCATCATTATCCCGTACCCCAAGTGTCAGAGCCATTATCCCGTACCCCGAGCATCATTATCCCGTACCCCAAGTGTCAGAGCCATTATCCCTTACTCTGAGTGCACCCCAAGTGACAGTAGTTTTGTTGTATCAGGCATTTGCTATCTCTGAACATGCCGAGTACGTTGCCGTGTTGGTGAAACATAATGTCTTCTTGCTCGTTAAGCCCAGGAGGGTTGTGGGCTCTTGGCCGTGGGCACCTCTGATGAGAAACATTTTACAGACCTGACAGATGGCTATTGTGTGCCTTCATTCCCCATGTCGGCAGGAGCTTTCCTTGTGGGATACATCTCGCTTTCAACAAGTTGTCTATAGCTGACACATAGAGACTGGTAAAGTGTGTATTTAAGAAAAAGTGAAATTATGGCTCGAAATCCGTGTATCCATCGCGACTTGCAGCTGACGCAGGTACATGGCTCAATGAGAAGTGATGACCTTGAGACGCTGAAGTCTAAGCAAATATTGAGCGCTATCTCCTGCACAGCGAGATGCTGACTATGAGCTGGCACCGCAACCCCCAGTCGTCTTACCGTGCCTGGCATAGAATTCTGTTCATGAAACTAAAGCCTTTTTTTCTTCCCGCTCTTGTGTGATGTATACTCGCCTTGTAACTGTCCTCTTGGTTTTTTTATCCTAGAGTCGCCTTCCTGGTATCAAGGTGAAATATCTCTTCTTGGCATGGCTTGGCATCTTCGTGGGCAGCTGGGTGGTTTATATCCACTATTCCTCCTACTCGGAGCTGTGCAGAGGACACGTGTGTCGCATGATTATTGTGAGTAGCAATCATGGGATCCTAGCAGTCAGTGCAGCCTTGTACTATTGTCAGTCTCAGAATACCAAGAAAATATCTGATAACATGAATGCATGGTACTAAACCTGAGAGAATTGTATTTCTGCTTCTGTCTCTGTGGGGCTCCTGCCAGTCTATGGCTCTTCTGCCCTTTGTGATAATCACCAGACTCGCAGATCTCAGTGAATTTGAGGCATACACATGCAAGTCTGCCACTTTAAGCCTTTACTTCATGTCCTCGAGCAGCAATTGTGATCATCATAGGACGACTTAATTTATTTGTTCCTGTCTTCACGCTATTATGTGTGTCCGGCTTATTCTGCCGCACAATCTACAACACTCGCCCTTATCAAGAGGTTCTTGGAGCGACTAAATTAAACCTGTTCTTGTATCAAAAGATTTGAGACTGAAATCACTTCTTCCAAGTCTTCAGGATTGCTTAAAAAAGCCATCTAATCTTTGGCGACAACGACCTTCTCAACAGCTTCTCGAGTCCCAAGGATTAAGGAACAGTAATAAAAAAGGAGAGAGAGCATCTAGCAAGAAGCAGAAAATCAGGAAGTTTCCTACATTATCTATGTAACTCAACTCTGAGGCCTGTAATGGTGGGGAGATACTGAAAGATAGGCGGCATTCTCAGTGATGTCACCGCTGATCTCTAGTGATGGATAGGTGGCATTCTCTGTGATGTCACCTCTGATCTCTAGTGATGGATAGGGGCATTCTCAGTGATGTCACTGCTGATCTCTAGTGATGGATAGGCGGCATTCTCAGTGATGTCACTGCTGATCTCTAGTGATGGATAGGAGTCATTCTCAGTGATGTCACTGCTGATCTCTAGTGATGGATAGGAGTCATTCTCAGTGATGTCACTGCTGATCTCTAGTGATGGATAGGAGACATTCTCAGTGATGTCACCTCTGATCTCTAGTGATGGATAGGCGGCATTCTCAGTGATGTCACCTCTGATCTCTAGTGATGGATAGGGGGCATTCTCAGTGATGTCACCTCTGATCTCTAGTGATGGATAGGCGGCATTCTCAGTGATGTCACCTCTGATCTCTAGTGATGGATAGGAGGCATTCTCAGTGATGTCACCTCTGATCTCTAGTGATGGATAGGCGGCATTCTCAGTGATGTCACCGCTGATCTCTAGTGATGGATAGGCGGTATTCTCAGTGATGGCACTGCTGATCTCTAGTGATGGATAGGAGACATTCTCAGTGATGTCACCTCTGATCTCTAGTGATGGATAGGCGGCATTCTCAGTGATGGCACCGCTGATCTCTAGTGATGGATAGGTGGCATTCTCAGTGATGTCACTGCTGATCTCTAGTGATGGATAGGAGACATTCTCAGTGATGTCACCTCTGATCTCTAGTGATGGATAGGCGGCATTCTCAGTGATGGCACCGCTGATCTCTAGTGATGGATAAGAGACATTCTCAGTGATGTCACCTCTGATCTCTAGTGATGGATAGGTGGCATTCTCAGTGATGTCACTGTTGATCTCTAGTGATGGATAGGAGACATTCTCAGTGATGTCACCGCTGATCTCTAGTGATGGATAGGTGGCATTCTCAGTGATGTCACTGCTGATCTCTAGTGATGGATAGGAGACATTCTCAGTGATGTCACCTCTGATCTCTAGTGATGGATAGGCGGCATTCTCAGTGATGGCACCGCTGATCTCTAGTGATGGATAAGAGACATTCTCAGTGATGTCACCTCTGATCTCTAGTGATGGATAAGAGACATTCTCAGTGATGTCACCTCTGATCTCTAGTGATAGGTGGCATTCTCAGTGATGTCACTGCTGATCTCTAGTGATGGATAGGAGACATTCTCAGTGATGTCACTGCTGATCTCTAGTGATGGATAGGCGGCATTCTCAGTGATGTCACTGCTGATCTCTAGTGATGGATAGGCGGCATTCTCAGTGATGTCACTGCTAATCTCTAGTGATGGATAGGTGGCATTCTCAGTGATGTCACTGCTGATCTCTAGTGATGAATAGGTGGCATTCTCAGTGATGTCACCTCTGATCTCTAGTGATGGATAGGTGGCATTCTCAGTGATGTCACCTCTGATCTCTAGTGATGGATAGGCGGCATTCTCAGTGATGTCACTGCTGATCTCTAGTGATGGATAGGATACATTCTCAGTGATGGCACCGCTGATCTCTAGTGATGGATAGGCGGCATTCTCAGTGATGTCACTGCTGATCTCTAGTGATGGATAGGAGACATTCTCAGTGATGTCATTGCTGATCTCTGGTGATGGATAGGCGGCATTCTCAGTGATGTCACCTCTGATCTCTAGTGATGGATAGGCGGCATTCTCAGTGATGTCACTGCTGATCTCAAGTGATGGATAGGTGGCATTCTCAGTGATGTCACCACTGATCTCTAGTGATGGATAGGAGACATTCTCAGTGATGTCACCTCTGATCTCTAGTGATGGATAGGCGGCATTCTCAGTGATGGCACCGCTGATCTCTAGTGATGGATAAGAGACATTCTCAGTGATGTCACCTCTGATCTCTAGTGATGGATAAGAGACATTCTCAGTGATGTCACCTCTGATCTCTAGTGATAGGTGGCATTCTCAGTGATGTCACTGCTGATCTCTAGTGATGGATAGGAGACATTCTCAGTGATGTCACTGCTGATCTCTAGTGATGGATAGGCGGCATTCTCAGTGATGTCACTGCTGATCTCTAGTGATGGATAGGCGGCATTCTCAGTGATGTCACCTCTGATCTCTAGTGATGGATAGGTGGCATTCTCAGTGATGTCACCTCTGATCTCTAGTGATGGATAGGCGGCATTCTCAGTGATGTCACTGCTGATCTCTAGTGATGGATAGGATACATTCTCAGTGATGGCACCGCTGATCTCTAGTGATGGATAGGCGGCATTCTCAGTGATGTCACTGCTGATCTCTAGTGATGGATAGGAGACATTCTCAGTGATGTCATTGCTGATCTCTGGTGATGGATAGGCGGCATTCTCAGTGATGTCACCTCTGATCTCTAGTGATGGATAGGCGGCATTCTCAGTGATGTCACCTCTGATCTCTAGTGATGGATAGGCGGCATTCTCAGTGATGTCACCTCTGATCTCTAGTGATGGAAAGACGGCATTCTCAGTGATGTCACTGCTGATCTCTAGTGATGGATAGGTCGCATTCTCAGTGATGTCATGACTCACTGCTGATCTCTAGTGATGGATAGGTGGCATTCTCAGTGATGTCACCTCTGATTTCTAGTGATGGAAAGGTGGCATTCTCAGTGATGTCACTGCTGATCTCTAGTGATGGATAGACGGCATTCTCAGTGATATCACCTCTGATCTCTAGTGATGGATAGGTCGCATTCTCAGTGATGGCACCTCTGAGCTCTAGTGATGAATAGGTGGCATTCTCAGTGATGTCACCACTGATCTCTAGTGATGGATAGGTGGCATTCTCAGTGATGTCACCAGTGATGTCTAGTGATGGATAGGCGGCATTCTCAGTGATGTCACTGCTGATCTCTAGTGATGGATAGGAGACATTCTCAGTGATGTCATTGCTGATCTCTAGTGATGGATAGGCGGCATTCTCAGTGATATCACTGCTGATCTCTAGTGATGGATAGGCGGCATTCTCAGTGATGTCACCGCTGATCTCTAGTGATGGATAGGCGGCATTCTCAGTGATGTCACTGCTGATCTCTAGTGATGGATAGGCAGCATTCTCAGTGATGTCACCTCTGATCTCTAGTGATGGATAGGTGGCATTCTCAGTGATGTCACCGCTGATCTCTAGTGATGGATAGGTGGCATTCTCAGTGATGTCACCGCTGATCTCTAGTGATGGATAGGTGGCATTCTCAGTGATGTCACTGCTGATCTCTAGTGATGGATAGGTGGCATTCTCAGTGATGTCACCTCTGATCTCTAGTGATGGATAGGTGGCATTCTCAGTGATGTCACCGCTGATCTCTAGTGATGGATAGGCGGCATTCTCAGTGATGTCACCTCTGAACTCTAGTGATGGATAGGTGGTATTATCAGTGATGTTATCGCTGATCTCTAGTGATGGATAGGCGGCATTCTCAGTGATGTCACTGCTGATATCTAGTGATGGATAGGCGGCATTCTCTGTGATGTCACTGCTGATCTCTAGTGATGGATAGGTGGCATTCTCAGTGATGTCACCGCTGATCTCTAGTGATGGATAGGTGGCATTCTCAGTGATGTTATCGCTGATCTCTAGTGATGGATAGGCGGCATTCTCAGTGATGTCACCCCTGATCTCTAGTGATGGATAGGCGGCATTCTCAGTGATGTCACCGCTGATCTCTAGTGATGGATAGGCGGCATTCTCAGTGATGTCACTGCTGATCTCTAGTGATGGATAGGCAGCATTCTCAGTGATGTCACCTCTGATCTCTAGTGATGGATAGGTGGCATTCTCAGTGATGTCACCGCTGATCTCTAGTGATGGATAGGTGGCATTCTCAGTGATGTCACCGCTGATCTCTAGTGATGGATAGGTGGCATTCTCAGTGATGTCACTGCTGATCTCTAGTGATGGATAGGTGGCATTCTCAGTGATGTCACCTCTGATCTCTAGTGATGGATAGGTGGCATTCTCAGTGATGTCACCGCTGATCTCTAGTGATAGATAGACGGCATTCTCAGTGATGTCACCTCTGAACTCTAGTGATGGATAGGTGGTATTATCAGTGATGTTATCGCTGATCTCTAGTGATGGATAGGCGGCATTCTCAGTGATGTCACTGCTGATATCTAGTGATGGATAGGCGGCATTCTCTGTGATGTCACTGCTGATCTCTAGTGATGGATAGGTGGCATTCTCAGTGATGTCACCGCTGATCTCTAGTGATGGATAGGTGGCATTCTCAGTGATGTTATCGCTGATCTCTAGTGATGGATAGGCGGCATTCTCAGTGATGTCACCACTGATCTCTAGTGATGGATAGGCGGCATTCTCAGTGATGTCACTGCTGATATCTAGTGATGGATAGGCGGCATTCTCAGTGATGTCACCGCTGATCTCTAGTGATGGATAGGTGGTATTCTCAGTGATGTCACCTCTGATATCTAGTGATAGATAGGCGGAATTCTCAGTGATGTCACTGCTGATCTCTAGTGATAGATAGGCGGCATTCTCAGTGATGTCACTGCTGATCTCTAGTGATGGATAGGCGGCATTCTCAGTGATGTCACCGCTGATCTCTAGTGACGGATAGACGGCATTCTCAGTGATGTCACCACTGATCTCTAGTGATGGATAGGCGGCATTCTCAGTGATGTCACATCTGATCTCTCGTGATGGATATGCGGCATTCTCAGTGATGTCACCTCTCATCTCTGGTGATGGATAGGAGGCATTCTCAGTGATGTCGCCGCTCATCTCTATTAATAGGTGGCATTCTCATTGATGTCATCGCGATCTCTAGTGATGGATAGGCGGCATTCTCAGTGATGTCACTGCTGATCTCTAGTGATAGGCGGCATTCTCAGTGATGTCACCTCTGATCTCTAGTGATGGATAGGTGGCATTCTCAGTGATGTCACATCTGATCTCTCGTGATGGATATGCGGCATTCTCAGTGATGTCACCTCTCATCTCTGGTGATCGATAGGAGGCATTCTCAGTGATGTCGCCGCTGATCTCTAGTAATGGGTGGCATTCTCATTGATGTCATCGCTGATCTCTAGTGATGGATAGGCGGCATTCTCAGTGATGTCACTGCTGATCTCTAGTGATAGGCGGCATTCTCAGTGATGTCACCTCTGATCTCTAGTGATGGATAGGAGGCATTCTCAGTGATGTCACCTCTGATCTCTAGTGATGGATAGGCGGCATTCTCAGTGATGTCACCGCTGATCTCTAGTGATGGATAGGTGGTATTCTCAGTGATGTCACCTCTGATCTCTAGTGATGGATAGGTGGCATTCTCAGTGATGTCACTGCTGATCTCTAGTGATGGATAGGTGGCATTCTCAGTGATGTCACCTCTGATCTCTGGTGATGGATAGGAGGCATTCTCAGTGATGTCACTGCTGATCTCTAGTGATGGATAGGAGGCATTCTCAGTGATGTTATCGCTGATCTCTAGTGATGGACAGGCGACATTCTCAGTGATGTCACATCTGATCTCTAGTGATGGATAGGCGGCATTCTCAGTGATGTCACCTCTGATCTCTGGTGATGGATAGGTTGCATTCTCAGTGATGTCACCACTGATCTCTAGTGATGGATAGGCGGTATTCTCAGTGATGTCACTGCTGATCTCTAGTGATGGATAGGCGGTATTCTCAGTGATGTCACTGCTGATCTCTAGTGATAGGTTGCATTCTCAGTGATGTCACCACTGATCTCTAGTGATGGATAGGCGGCATTCTCAGTGATGTCACCACTGATCTCTAGTGATGGATAGGCGGTATTCTCAGTGATGTCACTGCTGATCTCTAGTGATAGGTGGCATTCTTAGTGATGTCACTGCTGATCTCTAGTGATAGGCGGCATTCTCAGTGATGTCACCTCTGATCTCTAGTGATGGACAGATGGCATTCTCAGTGATGTCACATCTGATCTCTTGTGATGGATATGCGGCATTCTCAGTGATGTCACCTCTCATCTCTGGTGATGGATAGGAGGCATTCTCAGTGATGTCGCCGCTGATCTCTAGTAATGGGTGGCATTCTCATTGATGTCATCGCTGATCTCTAGTGATGGATAGGCGGCATTCTCAGTGATGTCACTGCTGATCTCTAGTGATGGATAGACGGCATACTCAGTGATGTCACTGCTGATCTCTAGTGATGGATAGGCGGCATTCTCAGTGATGTCACCTCTGATCTCTAGTGATGGATAGGCAGCATTCTCAGTGATGTCACCTCTGATCTCTGGTGATGGATAGGAGGCATTCTCAGTGATGTCACCTCTGATCTCTGGTGATGGATAGGAGGCATTCTCAGTGATGTCACTGCTGATCTCTAGTGATGGATAGGAGGCATTCTCAGTGATGTTATCGCTGATCTCTAGTGATGGACAGGCGACATTCTCAGTGATGTCACATCTGATCTCTAGTGATGGATAGGCGGCATTCTCAGTGATGTCACCTCTGATCTCTGGTGATGGATAGGTTGCATTCTCAGTGATGTCACCACTGATCTCTAGTGATGGATAGGCGGTATTCTCAGTGATGTCACTGCTGATCTCTAGTGATGGATAGGCGGTATTCTCAGTGATGTCACTGCTGATCTCTAGTGATAGGTTGCATTCTCAGTGATGTCACCACTGATCTCTAGTGATGGATAGGCGGCATTCTCAGTGATGTCACCACTGATCTCTAGTGATGGATAGGCGGTATTCTCAGTGATGTCACTGCTGATCTCCTGTGATAGGTGGCATTCTTAGTGATGTCACTGCTGATCTCTAGTGATGAATAGGCGGCATTCTCAGGCATGTCACTGCTGATCTCTAGTGATAGATAGGCGGCATTCTCAGTGATGTCACAGCTGATCTCTAGTGATGGATAGGTGGTATTCTCAGTGATGTCACCTCTGATCTCTAGTGATGGATAGGCAGCATTCTCAGTGATGTCACCGCTGATCTCTAGTGATGGATAGGTGGCATTCTCAATGATGTCACTGCTGATCTCTAGTGATGGATAGGCGGCATTCTCAGTGATGTCACCGCTGATCTCTAGTGATGGATAGGTGGCATTCTCAGTGATGTCACCACTGATCTCTAGTGATAGGTGGCATTTCAGTGATGTCACCGCTGATCTCTAGTGATGGATAGGTGGCATTCTCAGTGATGTCAGCGCTGATCTCTAGTGATGGATAGGTGGCATTCTCAGTGATGTCACCGCTGATCTCTAGTGATGGATAGGTGGCTTTCTTAGTGATGTCAGTGCTGATCTCTAGTGATGGATAGGTGGCATTCTCAGTGATGTCACATCTGATCTCTAGTGATGGATAGGCGGCATTCTCAGTGATGTCACCACTGATGTCTAGTGATGGATAGGTGGCATTCTCAGTGATGTCACTGCTGATCTCTAGTGATGGATTGGCAGCATTCTCGGTGATGTCACCAGTGATCTCTAGTGATGGATAGGCGGCATTCTCAGTGATGTCACCTCTGATCTCTAGTGATGGATAGGCGGCATTCTCAGTGATGTCACCAGTGATCTCTAGTGATGGATAGGCGGCATTCTCAGTGATGTCACCAGTGATCTCTAGTGATGGATAGGCGGCATTCTCAGTGATGTCACCAGTGATCTCTAGTGATGGATAGGCGGCATTCTCAGTGATGTCACCTCTGATCTCTAATGATGGATAGGCGGCATTCTCAGTGATGTCACCAGTGATCTCTAGTGATGGATAGGCGGCATTCTCAGTGATGTCACCAGTGATCTCTAGTGATGGATAGGCGGCATTCTCAGTGATGTCACCAGTGATCTCTAGTGATGGATAGGCGGCATTCTCAGTGATGTCACCGCTGATCTCTAGTGACGGATAGGCGGAATTCTCAGTGATGTCACCACTGATCTCTAGTGATGGATAGGCGGCATTCTCAGTGATGTCACATCTGATCTCTCGTGATGGATATGCGGCATTCTCAGTGATGTCACCTCTCATCTCTGGTGATAGATAGGAGGCATTCTCAGTGATGTCGCCGCTCATCTCTATTAATAGGTGGCATTCTCATTGATGTCATCGCGATCTCTAGTGATGGATAGGCGGCATTCTCAGTGATGTCACTGCTGATCTCTAGTGATAGGCGGCATTCTCAGTGATGTCACCTCTGATCTCTAGTGATGGATAGGTGGCATTCTCAGTGATGTCACATCTGAACTCTTGTGATGGGTATGCGGCATTCTCAGTGATGTCACCTCTCATCTCTGGTGATGGATAGGAGGCATTCTCAGTGATGTCGCCGCTCATCTCTATTAATAAGTGGCATTCTCATTGATGTCATCGCGATCTCTAGTGATGGATAGGCGGCATTCTCAGTGATGTCACTGCTGATCTCTAGTGATAGGCGGCATTCTCAGTGATGTCACCTCTGATCTCTAGTGATGGATAGGAGGCATTCTCAGTGATGTCACCTCTGATCTCTAGTGATGGATAGGCGGCATTCTCAGTGATGTCACCGCTGATCTCTAGTGATGGATAGGTGGTATTCTCAGTGATGTCACCTCTGATCTCTAGTGATGGATAGGCAGCATTCTCAGTGATGTCACTGCTGATCTCTAGTGATGGATAGGTGGCATTCTCAGTGATGTCACCTCTGATCTCTGGTGATGGATAGGAGGCATTCTCAGTGATGTCACTGCTGATCTCTAGTGATGGATAGGAGGCATTCTCAGTGATGTTATCGCTGATCTCTAGTGATGGACAGGCGACATTCTCAGTGATGTCACATCTGATCTCTAGTGATGGATAGGCGGCATTCTCAGTGATGTCACCTCTGATCTCTGGTGATGGATAGGTTGCATTCTCAGTGATGTCACCACTGATCTCTAGTGATGGATAGGCGGTATTCTCAGTGATGTCACTGCTGATCTCTAGTGATGTATAGGCAGTATTCTCAGTGATGTCACTGCTGATCTCTAGTGATAGGTTGCATTCTCAGTGATGTCACCACTGATCTCTAGTGATGGATAGGCGGTATTCTCAGTGATGTCACTGCTGATCTCTAGTGATAGGTGGCATTCTCAGTGATGTCACCTCTGATCTCTAGTGATGGATAGGTGGCATTCTCAGTGATGTCACATCTGATCTCTCGTGATGGATATGCGGCATTCTCAGTGATGTCACCTCTCATCTCTGGTGATGGATAGGAGGCATTCTCAGTGATGTCGCCGCTGATCTCTAGTAATGGGTGGCATTCTCATTGATGTCACCTCTGATCTCTAGTGATGGATAGGAGGCATTCTCAGTGATGTCACCTCTGATCTCTAGTGATGGATAGGCGGCATTCTCAGTGATGTCACCGCTGATCTCTAGTGATGGATAGGTGGTATTCTCAGTGATGTCACCTCTGATCTCTAGTGATGGATAGGCAGCATTCTCAGTGATGTCACTGCTGATCTCTAGTGATGGATAGGTGGCATTCTCAGTGATGTCACCTCTGATCTCTGGTGATGGATAGGAGGCATTCTCAGTGATGTCACTGCTGATCTCTAGTGATGGATAGGAGGCATTCTCAGTGATGTCACCTCTGATCTCTGGTGATGGATAGGTTGCATTCTCAGTGATGTCACCACTGATCTCTAGTGATGGATAGGCGGTATTCTCAGTGATGTCACTGCTGATCTCTAGTGATGGATAGGCGGTATTCTCAGTGATGTCACTGCTGATCTCTAGTGATAGGTTGCATTCTCAGTGATGTCACCACTGATCTCTAGTGATGGATAGGCGGTATTCTCAGTGATGTCACTGCTGATCTCTAGTGATGGATAGGCGGTATTCTCAGTGATGTCACCACTGATCTCTAGTGATGGATAGGCGGTATTCTCAGTGATGTCACTGCTGATCTCTAGTGATGGATAGGCGGTATTCTCAGTGATGTCACTGCTGATCTCTAGTGATAGGTTGCATTCTCAGTGATGTCACCACTGATCTCTAGTGATGGATAGGCGGCATTCTCAGTGATGTCACCACTGATCTCTAGTGATGGATAGGCGGTATTCTCAGTGATGTCACTGCTGATCTCTAGTGATAGGTGGCATTCTTAGTGATGTCACTGCTGATCTCTAGTGATGAATAGGCGGCATTCTCAGGCATGTCACTGCTGATCTCTAGTGATAGGCGGCATTCTCAGTGATGTCACAGCTGATCTCTAGTGATGGATAGGTGGTATTCTCAGTGATGTCACCTCTGATCTCTAGTGATGGATAGGCAGCATTCTCAGTGATGTCACCGCTGATCTCTAGTGATGGATAGGTGGCATTCTCAGTGATGTCACCGCTGATCTCTAGTGATGGATAGGTGGCATTCTCAATGATGTCACTGCTGATCTCTAGTGATGGATAGGCGGCATTCTCAGTGATGTCACCGCTGATCTCTAGTGATGGATAGGTGGCATTCTCAGTGATGTCACCACTGATCTCTAGTGATGGATAGGTGGCATTTCAGTGATGTCAGTGCTGATCTCTAGTGATTGATAGGTGGCATTCTCAGTGATGTCACCGCTGATCTCTAGTGATGGATAGGTGGCATTCTTAGTGATGTCAGTGCTGATCTCTAGTGATGGATAGGTGGCATTCTCAGTGATGTCACATCTGATCTCTAGTGATGGATAGGCCGCATTCTCAGTGATGTCACCACTGATGTCTAGGGATGGATAGGTGGCATTCTCAGTGATGTCACTGCTGATCTCTAGTGATGCATTGGCAGCATTCTCGGTGATGTCACCAGTGATCTCTTGTGATGGATAGGCGGCATTCTCAGTGATGTCACCTCTGATCTCTAGTGATGGATAGGCGGCATTCTCAGTGATGTCACCACTGATGTCTAGTGATGGATAGGTGGCATTCTCAGTGATGTCACTACTGATCTCTAGTGATGGATTGGCAGCATTCTCGGTGATGTCACCAGTGATCTCTAGTGATGGATAGGCGGCATTCTCAGTGATGTCACCTCTGATCTCTAGTGATGGATAGGCGGCATTCTCAGTGATGTCACCAGTGATCTCTAGTGATGGATAGGCGGCATTCTCAGTGATGTCACCAGTGATCTCTAGTGATGGATAGGCGGCATTCTCAGTGATGTCACCAGTGATCTCTAGTGATGGATAGGCGGCATTCTCAGTGATGTCACCTCTGATCTCTAGTGATGGATAGGCGGCATTCTCAGTGATGTCACCAGTGATCTCTAGTGATGGATAGGCGGCATTCTCAGTGATGTCACCAGTGATCTCTAGTGATGGATAGGCGGCATTCTCAGTGATGTCACCAGTGATCTCTAGTGATGGATAGGCGGCATTCTCAGTGATGTCACCGTAGATCTCTAGTGATGGATAGGCGGCATTCTCAGTGATGTCACTGCTGATCTCTAATGATGAATAGGTGGCATTCTCAGTCTTGTCACCTCTGATCTCTAGTGATGGATAGGCGGCATTCTCAGTGATGTCGCCGCTGATCTCTAGTGATAGGTGGCATTCTCAGTGATGTCATCACTGATCTCTAGTGATGGATAGGTGGCAATCTCAGTGATGTCACCTCTGATCTCTAGTGATGGATAGGCGGCATTCTCAGTAATGTCACTGCTGATCTCTAGTGATGAATAGGCGGCATTCTCAGTGAAGTCACCTCTGATCTCTAGTGATGGATAGGTGGTATTCTCAGTGATGTCACTGCTGATCTCTAGAGATGAATAGGCGGCATTCTCAGTGATGTCACTGCTGATCTCTAGTGAGGGATAGGCGGCATTCTCAGTGATGTCACTGCTGATCTCTAGTGATGGATAGGCGGCATTCTCAGTGATGTCACTGCTGATCGCTAGAGATGGATAGGCGGCATTCTCAGTGATGTCACTGCTGATCTCTAGTGATGGATAGGAGGCATTCTCAGTGTTGTCACTGCTGATCTCTAGTGATGAATAGGCGGCATTCTCAGTGAAGTCACCTCTGATCACTAGTGATGGATAGGCGGCATTCTCAGTGATGTCACCTCTGATCTCTAGTGATGGATAGGCGGCATTCTCAGTGATGTCAATGCTGATCTCTAGTGATGGATAGACGGCATTCTCAGTGATGTCAATGCTGATCTCTAGTGATGGATAGGCGGCATTCTCAGTGATGTCACCGCTGATCTCTAGTGATAGATAGGGGGCATTCTCAGTGATGTCACCGCTGATCTCTAGTGATGGATAGGTGGCATTCTCAGTGTTAGCAACTCTGAGCTCTAGTGATGGATAGGCGGCATTCTCAGTGATGTCACTGCTGAACTCTAGTGATGGATAGGCGGCATTCTCAGTGATGTCACCTCTGATATCTAGTGATGAATATGAGGCATTCTCAGTGATGTCACCTCTGATATCTAGTGATGAATATGAGGCATTCTCAGTGATGTCACCTCAGATCTCTAGTGATGGATAGGCGGCATTCTCAGTGATGTCACCTCTGATCTCTAGTGATGGATAGGTGGCATTCTCAGTGATTTCACTGCTGATCTCTAGTGATGGATAGGTGGCATTCTCAGTGATGTCACCTCTGATATCTAGTCATGAATATGAGGCATTCTCAGTGATGTCACCGCAGAATTCTAGTGATGGATAGGCGGCATTCTTATTGATGGCACCGCTGATCTCTAGTGATGGATAGGCGACATTCTCAGTGATGTCACCGCAGATCTCTAGTGATAGGCGGCATTCTCAGTGATGTCATCTCTGATCTCTAGTGATGGATAGGTGGCATTCTCAGTGATGTCGCCGCTGATCTCTAGTGATGGAAAGGCGGCATTCTCAGTGATGTCACTGCTGATCTCTAGTGATGAATAGGCGGCATTCTCAGTGATGTCACCTCTGATCTCTAGTGATGGATAGGTGGTATTCTCAGTGATGTCACCTCTGATATCTAGTGATAGATAGGCGGCATTCTCAGTGATGTAGCCGCTGATCTCTAGTGATAGGTGGCATTCTTAGTGATGTCACTGCTGATCTCTAGTGATGAATAGGCGGCATTCTCAGTGATGTCACTGCTCTCTAGTGATGGATAGGTGGTATTCTCAGTGATGTCACCTCTGATATCTAGTGATAGGCGGAATTCTCAGTGATGTCACTGCTGATCTCTAGTGATAGATAGGCGGTATTCTCAGTGATGTCACTGCTGATCTCTAGTGATAGATAGGCGGCATTCTCAGTGATGTCGCCGCTGATCTCTAGTGATAGGTGGCATTCTCAGTGATGTCACTGCTGATCTCTAGTGATAGATACGCGGCATTCTCAGTGATGTCACATCTGATCTCTCGTGATGGATATGCGGCATTCTCAGTGATGTCACCTCTCATCTCTGGTGATGGATAGGAGGCATTCTCAGTGATGTCGCCGCTCATCTCTATTAAAAGTGGCATTCTCATTGATGTCATCGCTGATCTCTAGTGATGGATAGGCGGCATTCTCAGTGATGTCACTGCTGATCTCTAGTGATAGGCGGCATTCTCAGTGATGTCACCTCTGATCTCTAGTGATGGATAGGTGTCATTCTCAGTGATGTCACATCTGATCTCTCGTGATGGATAGGAGGCATTCTCATTGATGTCACCTCTCATCTCTGGTGATGGATAGGAGGCATTCTCAGTGATGTCGCCGCTGATCTCTAGTAATAGGTGGCATTCTCATTGATGTCATCGCTGATCTCTAGTTATGGATAGGCAGCATTCTCAGTGATGTCACTGCTGATCTCTAGTGATAGGCGGCATTCTCAGTGATGTCACCTCTGAACTCTAGTGATGGATAGGAGGCATTCTCAGTGATGTCACCTCTGATCTCTAGTGATGGATAGGCGGCATTCTCAGTGATGTCACCTCTGATCTCTAGTGATGGATAGGCAGCATTCTCAGTGATGTCACTGCTGATCTCTAGTGATGGATAGGCGGCATTCTCAGTGATGTCACCTCTGATCTCTGGTGATGGATAGGAGGCATTCTCAGTGATGTCACTGCTGATCTCTAGTGATGGATAGGCGGTATTCTCAGTGATGTCACCACTGATCTCTAGTGATGGATAGGCGGCATTCTCAGTGATGTCACCACTGATCTCTAGTGATGGATAGGCGGTATTCTCAGTGATGTCACCACTGATCTCTAGTGATGGATAGGCGGTATTCTCAGTGATGTCACTGCTGATCTCTAGTGATGGATAGGCAGCATTCTCAGTGATGTCACCACTGATCTCTAGTGATGGATAGGTGGTATTCTCAGTGATGTCACCTCTGATCTCTAGTGATGGATAGGAGGCATTCTCAGTGATGTCACCACTGATCTCTAGTGATGGATAGGCGGTATTCTCAGTGTTGTCACTGCTGATCAACAGTGATAGGTTGCATTCTCAGTGATGTCACCACTGATCTCTAGTGATGGATAGGCGGCATTCTCAGTGATGTCACCACTGATCTCTAGTGATGGATAGGCGGTATTCTCAGTGATGTCACTGCTGATCTCTAGTGATGGATAGGCAGCATTCTCAGTGATGTCACCGCTGATCTCTAGTGATTGATAGGCAGCATTCTCAGTGATGTCACCACTGATCTCTAGTGATGGATAGGCGGTATTCTCAGTGATGTCACTTTGATCTCTAGTGATGGATAGGCAGCATTCTCAGTGATGTCACCACTGATCTCTAGTGATGGATAGGTGGTATTCTCAGTGATGTCACTGCTGATCTCTAGTGATAGATAGGTGGCATTCTCAGTGATGTCACCTCTGATCTCTAGTGATGGATAGGCGGCATTCTCAGTGATGTCACTGCTGAGCTCTAGTGAGGGAGAGGCGGCATTCTCAGTGATGTCACCGCACATCTCTAGTGATGGATAGGCGGCATTCTCAGTGATGTCACCGCTGATTTCTAGTGATGGATAGGCGGCATTCTCAGTGATGTCACCGCAGATCTCTAGTGATGGATAGGCGGCATTCTCAGTGATGTCACCCCTGATTTCTAGTGATGGATAGGCGGCATTCTCAGTGATGTCACCGCTGATTTCTAGTGATGGATAGGTAGCATTCTCAGTGATGTCACCGCTGTTCTCTAGTGATGGATAGGCGGCATTCTCAGTGATGTCACCGCTGATCTCTAGTGATGGATAGGTGGCATTCTCAGTGATGTCACCTCTGAAATCTAGTGATGAATATGAGGCATTCTCAGTGATGTCACCGCAGAATTCTAGTGATGGATAGGCGGCATTCTTATTGATGGCACCGCTGATCTCTAGTGATGGATAGGCGACATTCTCAGTGATGTCACCGCAGATCTCTAGTGATGGATAGGTGGCATTCTCAGTGATGTCGCCGCTGATCTCTAGTGATGGATAGGTGGTATTCTCAGTGATGTCACCTCTGATATCTAGTGATAGATAGGCGGCATTCTCAGTGATGTCACTGCTGATCTCTAGTGATAGATAGGCGGCATTCTCAGTGATGTAGCCGCTGATCTCTAGTGATAGGTGGCATTCTTAGTGATGTCACTGCTGATCTCTAGTGATGAATAGGCGGCATTCTCAGTGATGTCACTGCTCTCTAGTGATGGATAGGTGGTATTCTCAGTGATGTCACCTCTGATATCTAGTGATAGATAGGCGGCATTCTCAGTGATGTCACTGCTCTCTAGTGATGGATAGGTGGCATTCTCAGTGATGTCACTGCTGATCTCTAGTGATAGATAGGCGGCATTCTCAGTGATGTCACTGCTGATCTCTAGTGATAGATAGGCGGCATTCTCAGTGATGTCGCCGCTGATCTCTAGTGATAGGTGGCATTCTCAGTGATGTCACTGCTGATCTCTAGTGATAGATAGGCGGCATTCTCAGTGATGTCACATCTGATCTCTCGTGATGGATATGCGGCATTCTCAGAGATGTCACCTCTCATCTCTGGTGATGGATAGGAGGCATTCTCAGTGATGTCGCCGCTCATCTCTATTAATAGGTGGCATTCTCATTGATGTCATCGCTGATCTCTAGTGATGGATAGGCGGCATTCTCAGTGATGTCACTGCTGATCTCTAGTGATAGGCGGCATTCTCAGTGATGTCACCTCTGATCTCTAGTGATGGATAGGTGTCATTCTCAGTGATGTCACATCTGATCTCTCGTGATGGATATGCGGCATTCTCAGTGATGTCACCTCTCATCTCTGGTGATGGATAGGAGGCATTCTCAGTGATGTCGCCGCTGATCTCTAGTAATAGGTGGCATTCTCATTGATGTCATCGCTGATCTCTAGTTATGGATAGGCGGCATTCTCAGTGATGTCACTGCTGATCCCTATTGATAGGCGGCATTCTCAGTGATGTCACCTCTGAACTCTAGTGATGGATAGGAGGCATTCTCAGTGATGTGACCTCTGATCTCTAGTGATGGATAGGCGGCATTTTCAGTGATGTCACCGCTGATCTCTAGTGATGGATAGGTGGTATTCTCAGTGATGTCACCTCTGATCTCTAGTGATGGATAGGCAGCATTCTCAGTGATGTCACTGCTGATCTCTAGTGATGGATAGGCGGCATTCTCAGTGATGTCACCTCTGATCTCTGGTGATGGATAGGAGGCATTCTCAGTGATGTCACTGCTGATCTCTAGTGATAGGCAGCATTCTCAGTGATGTCACCACTGATCTCTAGTGATGGATAGGCGGTATTCTCAGTGATGTCACTGCTGATCTCCAGTGATAGGTTGCATTCTCAGTGATGTCACCACTGATCTCTAGTGATGGATAGGCGGCATTTTCAGTGATGTCACCGCTGATCTCTAGTGATGGATAGGTGGTATTCTCAGTGATGTCACCTCTGATCTCTATTGATGGATAGGAGGCATTCTCATTGATGTCACCACTGATCTCTAGTGATGGATAGGCGGTATTCTCAGTGAAGTCACTGCTGATCTCCAGTGATAGGTTGCATTCTCAGTGATGTCACCACTGATCTCTAGTGATGGATAGGCGGCATTCTCAGTGATGTCACCACTGATCTCTAGTGATGGATAGGCGGTATTCTCAGTGATGTCTCTGCTGATCTCTAGTGATGGATAGGCAGCATTCTCAGTGATGTCACCGCTGATCTCTAGTGATTGATAGGCAGCATTCTCAGTGATGTCACCACTGATCTCTAGTGATGGATAGGTGGTATTCTCAGTGATGTCACCTCTGATCTCTTGTGATGGATAGGCGGCATTCTCAATGATGTCACCGCTGATCTCTAGTGATTGATAGGTGGCATTCTCAGTGATGTCACTGCTGATCTCTAGTGATAGATAGGTGGCATTCTCAGTGATGTCACCTCTGATATCTAGTGATGAATATGAGGCATTCTCAGTGATGTCACCGCAGAATTCTAGTGATGGATAGGCGGCATTCTTATTGATGGCACCGCTGATCTCTAGTGATGGATAGGCGACATTCGCAGTGATGTCACCGCAGATCTCTAGTGATGGATAGGTGGCATTCTCAGTGATGTCGCCGCTGATCTCTAGTGATGGAAAGGCGGCATTCTCAGTGATGTCACTGCCGATCTCTAGTGATGAATAGGCGGCATTCTCAGTTATGTCACCTCTGATCTCTAGTGATGGATAGGTGGTATTCTCAGTGATGTCACCTCTGATATCTAGTGATAGATAGGCGGCATTCTCAGTGATGTCACTGCTGATCTCTAGTGATAGATAGGCGGCATTCTCAGTGATGTAGCCGCTGATCTCTAGTGATAGGTGGCATTCTTAGTGATGTCACTGCTGATCTCTAGTGATGAATAGGCGGCATTCTCAGTGATGTCACTGCTCTCTAGTGATTGATAGGCGGTATTCTCAGTGATGTCACCTCTGATATCTAGTGATAGGCGGCATTCTCAGTGATGTCACCTCTGATATCTAGTGATAGATAGGCGGCATTCTCAGTGATGTCACTGCTCTCTAGTGATGGATGGGTGGCATTCTCAGTGATGTCACTGCTCATCTCTAGTGATAGGCGGCATTCTCAGTGATGTCACTGCTGATCTCTAGTGATAGATAGGCGGCATTCTCAGTGATGTCGCCGCTGATCTCTAGTGATAGGTGGCATTCTCAGTGATGTCACTGCTGATCTCTAGTGATAGATAGGCGGCATTCTCAGTGATGTCACATCTGATCTCTCGTGATGGATATGCGGCATTCTCAGTGATGTCACCTCTCATCTCTGGTGATGGATAGGAGGCATTCTCAGTGATGTCGCCGCTCATCTCTATTAATAGGTGGCATTCTCATTGATGTCATCGCTGATCTCTAGTGATGGATAGGCGGCATTCTCAGTGATGTCACTGCTGATCTCTAGTGATAGGCGGCATTCTCAGTGATGTCACCTCTGATCTCTAGTGATGGATAGGTGTCATTCTCAGTGATGTCACCTCTGATCTCTAGTGACGGATAAGCGGCATTCTCAGTGATGTCACCTCTCATCTCTGGTGATGGATAGGAGGCATTCTCAGTGATGTCGCCGCTGATCTCTAGTAATAGGTGGCATTCTCATTGATGTCATCGCTGATCTCTAGTTATGGATAGTCGGCATTCTCAGTGATGTCACTGCTGATCTCTAGTGATAGGCGGCATTCTCAGTGATGTCACCTCTGATCTCTAGTGATGGATAGGAGGCATTCTCAGTGATGTGACCTCTGATCTCTAGTGATGGATAGGCGGCATTCTCAGTGATGTCACCGCTGATCTCAAGTGATGGATAGGTGGTATTCTCAGTGATGTCACTGCTGATATCTAGTGATGGATAGGTGGCATTCTCAGTGATGTCACCTCTGATCTCTAGTGATGGATAGGCAGCATTCTCAGTGATGTCACTGCTGATCTCTAGTGATGGATAGGCGGCATTCTCGGTGATGTCACCTCTGATCTCTGGTGATGGATAGGAGGCATTCTCAGTGATGTCACTGCTGATCTCTAGTGATAGGTTGCATTCTCAGTGATGTCACCACTGATCTCTAGTGATGGATAGGTTGCATTCTCAGTGATGTCACCACTGATCTCTAGTGATGGATAGGCGGTATTCTCAGTGATGTCACTGCTGATCTCTAGTGATGGATAGGCGGCATTCTCAGTGATGTCACCTCTGATCTCTAGTGATGGATAGGCAGCATTCTCAGTGATGTCACTGCTGATCTCTAGTGATGGATAGGCGGCATTCTCGGTGATGTCACCTCTGATCTCTGGTGATGGATAGGAGGCATTCTCAGTGATGTCACTGCTGATCTCTAGTGATAGGTTGCATTCTCAGTGATGTCACCACTGATCTCTAGTGATGGATAGGTGGCATTCTCAGTGATGTCACCACTGATCTCTAGTGATGGATAGGCGGTATTCTCAGTGATGTCACTGCTGATCTCTAGTGATGGATAGGCGGCATTCTCAGTCATGTCACCGCTGATCTCTAGTGATTGATAGGCAGCATTCTCAGTGATGTCACCGCTGATCTCTAGTGATGGATAGGCGGTATTCTCAGTGATGTCACTGCTGATCTCAAGTGATGGATAGGCAGCATTCTCACTGATGTCACCACTGATCTCTAGTGATGGATAGGTGGTATTCTAAGTGATGTCACCTCTGATCTCTAGTGATGGATAGGCGGCATTCTCAGTGATGTCACCGCTGATCTCTAGTGATTGATAGGTGGCATTCTCAGTGATGTCACTGCTGATCTCTAGTGATAGATAAGGTGGCATTCTCAGTGATGTCACCTCTGATCTCTAGTGATGGATAGGCGGCATTCTCAGTGTTGTCACCGCTGATCTCTAGTGATGGATAGGTGGCATTCTCAGTGATGTCACCGCTGATCTCTAGTGATGGATAGGTGGCATTCTCAATGATGTCACATCCGATCTCTAGTGATGGATAGGCGACATTCTCAGTGATGTCACTGCTGATCTCTAGTGATGGATAGGTGGCATTCTCAGTGATGTCACTGCTGATCTCTAGTGATGGATAGGTGGCATTCTCAGTGATGTCACTGCTGATCTCTAGTGATGGATAGGTGGCATTCTCAGTGATGTCACTGCTGATCTCTAGTGATAGGTTGCATTCTCAGTGATGTCACTGCTGATCTCTAGTGATGGATAGGTGGCATTCTCAATGATGTCACTGCTGATCTCTAGTGATGGATAGGTGGCATTCTCAGTGATGTCACTGCTGATCTCTAGTGATGGATAGGTGGTATTCTCAGTGATGTCACTGCTGATCTCTAGTGATAGGTTGCATTCTCAGTGATGTCACTGCTGATCTCTAGTGATGTATAGGCGGCATTCTCAGTGATGTCACCGCTGATCTCTAGTGATGGATAGGTGGCATTCTCAGTGATGTCACCTCTGATCTCTAGTGATAGATGGCATTCTCAGTGATGTCACCTCTGATCTCTAGTGATGGATAGGCGGCATTCTCAGTGATGTCACCTCTGATCTCTGGTGATGGATAGGAGGCATTCTCAGTGATGTCACCTTTGATCTCTAGTGATGGATAGGCGGCATTCTCAGTGATGTCTCCGCTGATCTCTAGTGATGGATAGGCGGCATTCTCAGTGATGTCACCTCTGATCTCTAGTGATGGATAGGCGGCATTCTCAGTGATGTCACCTCTGATCTCTGGTGATGGATAGGAGGCATTCTCAGTGATGTCACTGCTGATCTCTAGTGATGGACAGGCGGCATTCTCAGTGATGTCACTGCTGATCTCTAGTGATGGATAGGTGGCATTCTCAGTGATGTCACCGCTGATCTCTTGTGATAGGTGGCATTCTCAGTGATGTCACTGCTGATCTCTAGTGATGGATAGGCGGCATTCTGAGTGATGTCACTGCTGATCTCTAGTGATGGATAGGCGGCATTCTCAGTGATGTCACCACTGATCTCTAGTGAGGGATAGGCGGCATTCTCAGTGATGTCACCGCTGATCTCTAGTGATAGGCGGCATTCTCAGTGATGTCACCTCTGATCTCTAGTGATGGATAGGTGGCATTCTCAGTGATGTCTCCGCTGATCTCTAGTGATGGATAGGTGGCATTCTCAATGATGTCACTGCTGATCTCTAGTGATGCATAGGTGGCATTCTCAGTGATGTCACCACGCCTCTCTAGTGATAGATAGGGGGCATTCTCAGTGATGTCACCGCTGATCTCTAGTGATGGATAGCTGGCATTCTCAGTGTTAGCACCTCTGAGCTCTAGTGATGGATAGGCGGCATTCTCAGTGATGTCACTGCTGAACTCTAGTGATAGGTGGCATTCTCAGTGATGTCACCTCTGATCTCTAGTGATGGATAGGCGGCATTCTCAGTGATGTCACCTCTGATATCTAGTGATGAATAGGTGGCATTCTCAGTGATGTCACCGCTGATCTCTAGTGATGGATAGGTGGCATTCTCAATGATGTCACCGCAGATCTCTAGTGATGGATAGGCGGCATTCTTAGTGATGGCACCGCTGATCTCTAGTGATGGATTGGCGACATTCTCAGTGATGTCACCTCAGATCTCTAGTGATAGATAGGCGGCATTCTCAGTGATGTCACTGCTGATCTCTAGTGATAGATAGGCGGCATTCTCAGTGATGTAGCCGCTGATCTCTAGTGATAGGTGGCATTCTCAGTGATGTCACTGCTGATCTCTAGTGATGAATAGGCTGCATTCTCAGTGATGTCACTGCTGATCTCTAGTGATAGGTGGCATTCTCAGTGATGTCACTGCTGATATCTAGTGATGGATAGGCGGCATTCTCAGTGATGTCACTGCTGATCTCTACTGATAGATAGGCGGCATTCTCAGTGATGTCACTGCTGATCTCTAGTGATAGATAGGCGGCATTCTCAGTGATGTCACTGCTGATCTCTAGTGATAGGTGGCATTCTCAGTGATGTCACTGCTGATCTCTAGTGATAGATAGGCGGCATTCTCAGTGATGTCACTGCTGATCTCTAGTGATAGGTGGCATTCTCAGTGATGTCACCTCTGATATCTAGTGATAGATAGGCGGCATTCTCAGTGATGTCACTGCTGATCTCTAGTGATAGATTGGCGGCATTCTCAGTGATGTAGCCGCTGATCTCTAGTGATAGGTGGCATTCTTAGTGATGTCACTGCTGATCTCTAGTGATAGATAGGCGGCATTCTCAGTGATGTCGCCGCTGATCTCTAGTGATAGGTGGCATTCTTAGTGATGTCACTGCTGATCTCTAGTGATGAAAAGGCGGCATTCTCAGTGATGTCACCACTGATCTCTAGTGATGGATAGGAGGCATTCTCAGTGATGTCACCTCTGATCTCTAGTGATGGATAGGTGTCATTCTCAGTGATGTCACGTCTGATCTCTCGTGATGGATATGCGGCATTCTCAGTGATGTCACCTCTCATCTCTGGTGATGGATAGGAGGCATTCTCAGTGATTTCGCCGCTGATCTCTAGTAATAGGTGGCATTCTCAGTGATGTCACCTCTGATCTCTAGTGATGGATAGGTGGCATTCTCATTGATGTCATCGCTGATCTCTAGTGATGGATAGGCGGCATTCTCAGTGATGTCACCTCTGATCTCTAGTGATGGATAGGCGGCATTCTCAGTGATGTCACCACTGATCTCTAGTGATGGATAGGCGGCATTCTCAGTGATGTCACCTCTGATCTCTAGAGATGGATAGGCAGCATTCTCAGTGATGTCACTGCTGATCTCTAGTGATGGATAGGCGGCATTCTCAGTGATGTCACCTCTGATCTCTAGTGATGGATAGGCGGCATTCTCAGTGATGTCACCGCTGATCTCTAGTGATGGATAGGTGTCATTCTCAGGGATGTCACTGCTGATCTCTAGTGATGGATAGGCGGCATTCTCAGTGATGTCACCTCTGATCTCTAGTGATGGATAGGCGGCATTCTCAGTGATGTCACCGCTGATCTCTAGTGATGGATAGGTGTCATTCTCAGTGATGTCACCTCTCATCTCTGGTGATGGATAGGAGGCATTCTCAGTGATGTTGCCGCTGATCTCTAGTAATAGGTGGCATTCTCATTGATGTCATCGCTGATCTCTAGTGATGGATAGGCGGCATTCTCAGTGATGTCACTGCTGATCTCTAGTGATAGGCGGCATTTTCAGTGATGTCACCGCTGATCTCTAGTGATGGATAGGAGGCATTCTCAGTGATGTCACCTCTGATCTCTAGTGATGGATAGGCGGCATTCTCAGGGATGTCACTGCTGATCTCTAGTGATGGATAGGCAGCATTCTCAGGGATGTCACTGCTGATCTCTAGTGATGGATAGGCGGCATTCTCAGTGATCTCACATCTGATCTCTAGTGATGGATAGGCGGCATTCTCAGTGATATCACCTCTGATATCTAGTGATGAATAGGTGGCATTCTCAGTGATGTCACCGCAGATCTCTAGTGATGGATAGGCGGCATTCTCAGTGATGTTACTGCTGATCTCTAGTGATAGATAGGCGGCATTCTCAGTGATATTACGGCTGATCTCTAGTTATGGATAGGTGGCATTCTCAGTGATGTCACCTCTGATCTCTAGTGATGGATAGGTGGTATTCTCAGTGATGTCACCGCAGATCTCTAGTGATGGATAGGCGTCATTCTCAGTGATGTCACTGCTGATCTCCAGTGATGGATAGGCGGCATTCTCAGTGATGTCACCGCTGATCTCTAGTGATGGATAGGTGGCATTCTCAGTGATGTCACCTCTGATATCTAGTGATGAATATGAGGCATTCTCAGTGATGTCACTGCTGATCTCCAGTGATGGATAGGCGGCATTCTTAGTGATGTCACTGCTGATCTCCAGTGATGGATAGGCGGCATTCTTAGTGATGGCACCGCTGATCTCTAGTGATGGATAGGCGACTTTCTCAGTGATGTCACCGCAGATCTCTAGTGATAGATAGGCGGCATTCTCAGTGATGTCATCTCTGATCTCTAGTGATGGATAGGTGGCATTCTCAGTGATGTCGCCGCTGATCTGTAGTGATGGAAAGGCGGCATTCTCAGTGATGTCACTGCTGATCTCTAGTAATGAATAGGCGGCATTCTCAGTGATGTCACCGCTGATCTCTAGTGATGAATAGGAACATTCTCAGTGATGTCACATCTGATCTCTAGTGATGGATAGGAGGCATTCTCAGTGATGTCACCTCTGATCTCTAGTGATGGATAGGCGGCATTCTCAGTGATGTCTCCGCTGATCTCTAGTGATGGATAGGTGGCATTCTCAGTGATGTCGCCGCTGATCTGTAGTGATGGAAAGGCGGCATTCTCAGTGATGTCACTGCTGATCTCTAGTGATGAAAAGGCGGCATTCTCAGTGATGTCACCACTGATCTCTAGTGATAGATAGGCGGCATTCTCGGTGATGTCACATCTGATCTCTAGTGATGGATAGGAGGCATTCTCAGTGATGTCACTGCTGATCTCTAGTGATAGGCGGCATTCTCAGTGATGTCACCTCTGATCTCTAGTGTTGGATAGGTGTCATTCTCAGTGATGTCACGTCTGATCTCTCGTGATGGATATGCGGCATTCTCAGTGATGTCACTGCTGATCTCTAGTGATGGATAGGCGGCATTCTCAGTGATATCACCTCTCATCTCTGGTGATGGATAGGAGGCATTCTCAGAGATGTCGCCGCTGATCTCTAGTAATAGGTGGCATTCTCATTGATGTCATCGCTGATCTCTAGTGATGGATAGGCGGCATTCTCAGTGATGTCACTGCTGATCTCTAGTGATAGGCGGCATTCTCAGTGATGTCACCTCTGATCTCTAGTGATGGATAGGAGGCATTCTCAGTGATGTCACCTCTGATGTCTAGTGATGGATAGGCAGCATTCTCAGTGATGTCACTGCTGATCTCTAGTGATGAATAGGCGGTATTTTCAGTGATGTCACCTCTGATATCTAGTGATAGGTGGTATTCTCAGTGATGTCACCGCTGATCTCTAGTGATAGATAGGCGGCATTCTCAGTGATGTCACTGCTGATCTCTAGTGATAGATAGGCGGCATTCTCAGTGATGTAGCCGCTGATCTCTAGTGATAGGTGGCATTCTTAGTGATGTCACTGCTGATCTCTAGTGATGAATAGGTGGCATTCTCAGTGATGTCACTGCTCATCTCTAGTGATAGATAGGCGGCATTCTCAGTGTTGTCGCCGCTGGTCTCTAGTGTTAGGTGGCATTCTTAGTGATGTCACTGCTGATCTCTAGTGATGAAAAGGCGGCATTCTCAGTGATGTCACCACTGATCTCTAGTGATAGATAGGCGGCATTCTCGGTGATGTCACATCTGATCGCTAGTGATGGATAGGAGGCATTCTCAGTGATGTCACTGCTGATCTCTAGTGATAGGCGGCATTCTCAGTGATGTCACCTCTAATCTCTAGTGATGGATAGGTGTCATTCTCAGTGATGTCACGTCTGATCTCTCGTGATGGATATGCGGCATTCTCAGTGATGTCACCTCTCATCTCTGGTGATGGATAGGAGGCATTCTCAGTGATGTCGCCGCTGATCTCTAGTAATAGGTGGCATTCTCATTGATGTCATCGCTGATCTCTAGTGATGGATAGGCGGCATTCTCAGTGATGTCACTGCTGATCTCTAGTGATTGGCTGCATTCTCAGTGATGTCACCTCTGATCTCTAGTGATGGATAGGAGGCATTCTCAGTGATGTCACCTCTGATCTCTAGTGATGTATAGGCGGCATTCTCAGTGATGTCACCGCTGATCTCTAGTGATGGATAGGTGGCATTCTCAGTGATGTCACCTCTGATCTCTAGTGATGGATAGGCAGCATTCTCAGTGATGTCACTGCTGATCTCTAGTGATGGTTAGGCGGCATTCTCAGTGATGTCACCTCTGATCTCTAGTGATGGATAGGCGGCATTCTCAGTGATGTCACCGCTGATCTCTAGTGATGGATAGGTGGTATTCTCAGTGATGTCACCTCTGATCTCTAGTGATGGATAGGCAGCATTCTCAGTGATGTCACTGCTGATCTCTAGTGATGGATAGGTGGCATTCTCAGTGATGTCACCTCTGATCTCTGGTGATGGATAGGAGGCATTCTCAGTGATGTCACTGCTGATCTCTAGTGATAGGTGGCATTCTCATTGATGTCATCGCTGATCTGTAGTGATGGATAGGCGGCATTCTCAGTGATGTCACTGCTGATCTCTAGTGATAGATAGGCGGCATTCTCAGTGATGTCACTGCTGATCTCTAGTGATAGATAGGCGGCATTCTCAGTGATGTAGCCGCTGATCTCTAGTGATAGGTGGCATTCTTAGTGATGTCACTGCTGATCTCTAGTGATGAATAGGCGGCATTCTTAGTGATGTCACTGCTGATCTCTAGTGATGGATAAGCGACATTCTCAGTGATGTCACCTCTGATATCTAGTGATAGATAGGCGGAATTCTCAGTGATGTCACTGTTGATCTCTAGTGATAGGCGGCATTCTCAGTGATGTCGCCGCTGATCTCTAGTGATAGGTGGCATTCTTAGTGATGTCACTGCTGATCTCTAGTGATGAAAAGGCGGCATTCTCAGTGATGTCACCACTGATCTCTAGTGATAGATAGGCGGCATTCTCAGTGATGTCACATCTGATCTCTAGTGATGGATAGGAGGCATTCTCAGTGATGTCACTGCTGATCTCTAGTGATAGGCGGCATTCTCAGTGATGTCACCTCTGATCTCTAGTGATGGATAGGTGTCATTCTCAGTGATGTCACGTCTGATCTCTCGTGATGGATATGCGGCATTCTCAGTGATGTCACCTCTCATCTCTGGTGATGGATAGGAGGCATGCTCAGTGATGTCGCCGCTGATCTCTAGTAATAGGTGGCATTCTCATTGATGCCATCGCTGATCTCTAGTGATGGATAGGCGGCATTCTCAGTGATGTCACTGCTGATCTCTAGTGATAGGCGGCATTCTCAGTGATGTCACCTCTGATCTCTAGTGATGGATAGGAGGCATTCTCAGTGATGTCACCTCTGATCTCTAGTGATGGATAGGCAGCATTCTCAGTGATGTCACTGCTGATCTCTAGTGATGGATAGGCGGCATTCTCAGTGATGTCACTGCTGATCTCTAGTGATGGATAGGCGGCATTCTCAGTGATGTCACTGCTGATCTCTAGTGATGGATAGGTGGCATTCTCAGTGATGTCACCTCTGATCTCTAGTGATGGATAGGAGGCATTCTCAGTGATGTCACTGCTGATCTCTAGTGATGGATAGGCGGCATTCTCAGTGATGTCACTGCTGATCTCTAGTGATGGATAGGTGGCATTCTCAGTGATGTCACCTCTGATCTCTAGTGATGGATAGGCGGCATTCTCAGTGATGTCACCAGTGATCTCTAGTGATGGATAGGCGGCATTCTCAGTGATGTCACCGTACATCTCTAGTGATGGATAGGCAGCATTCTCAGTGATGTCACCTCTGATCTCTAGTGATGGATAGGTGGTATTCTCAGTGATGTCACCTCTGATCTCTAGTGATGGATAGGTGGCATTCTCAGTGATGTCACTGCTGATCTCTAATGATGAATAGGCAGCATTCTCAGTCTTGTCACCTCTGATCTCTAGTGATGGATAGGCGACATTCTCAGTGATGTCGCCGCTGATCTCTAGTGATAGGTGGCATTCTCAGTGATGTCATCACTGATTTCTAGTGATGGATAGGTGGCATTCTCAGTGATGTCACCTCTGATCTCTAGTGATGGATAGGCAGCATTCTCAGTGATGTCACTGCTGATCTCTAGTGATGGATAGGTAGCATTCTCAGTGATGTCACCACTGATCTCTAGTGATGGATAGGCGGCATTCTCAGTGATGTCACTGCTGATCTCTAGTGATGAATAGGCGGCATTCTCAGTGATGTCACTGCTGATCTCTAGTGATAGGCGGCATTCTCAGTGATGTCACCTCTGATCTCTAGTGATGGATAGACGGCATTCTCAGTGATATCACCTCTGATCTCTAGTGATGGATAGGCGGCATTCTCAGTGATGTCACCGCTGATCTCTAGTGATGGATAAACGGCATTCTCAGTGATGTCACTGCTGATCTCTTGTGATGGATAGGTCGCATTCTCAGTGATGTCATGACTCACTGTTGATCTCTAGTGATGGATAGGTGGCATTCTCAGTGATGTCACCGCTGATCTCTAGTGATGGATTGGTCGCATTCTCAGTGATGGCACCTCTGAGCTCTAGTGATGGATAGGCGGCATTCTCAGTGATGTCACCTCTGATTTCTAGTGATGGATAGGTGGCATTCTCAGTGATGTCACTGCTGATCTCTAGTGATAGATAGACGGCATTCTCAGTGATATCACCTCTGATCTCTAGTGATGGATAGGTCGCATTCTCAGTGATTGCACCTCTGAGCTCTAGTGATGAATAGGTGGCATTCTCAGTGATGTCACCACTGATCTCTAGTGATGGATAGGTGGCATTCTCAGTGATGTCACCTCTGAGCTCTAGTGATGAATAGGTGGCATTCTCAGTGATGTCACCTCTGATCTCTAGTGATGGATTGGCGGTATTCTCAGTGATGTCACCTCTGATCTCTAGTGATGGATAGGTGGCATTCTCAGTGATGTCACTGCTGATCTCTAGTGATGGATAGGCGGCATTCTCAGTGATATCACCTCTGATCTCTAGTGATGGATAAGCGACATTCTCAGTGATGTCACCGCTGATCTCTAGTGATGGAAAGACGGCATTCTCAGTGATGTCACTGCTGATCTCTAGTGATGGATAGGTCGCATTCTCAGTGATGTCATGACTCACTGCTGAGCTCTAGTGATGGATAGGCGGCATTCTCAGTGATGTCACTGCTGATCTCTAGTGATGGATAGGTGGCATTCTCAGTGTTGGCACCTCTGATCTCTAGTGATGGATAAGCGACATTCTCAGTGATGTCACCGCTGATCTCTAGTGATGGATAAACGGCATTCTCAGTGATGTCACTGCTGATCTCTAGTGATAGATAGGCGGCATTCTCAGTGATGTAGCCGCTGATCTCTAGTGATAGGTGGCATTCTTAGTGATGTCACTGCTGATCTCTAGTGATGAATAGGCGGCATTCTTAGTGATGTCACTGCTGATCTCTAGTGATGGATAAGCGACATTCTCAGTGATGTCACCTCTGATATCTAGTGATAGATAGGCGGAATTCTCAGTGATGTCACTGTTGATCTCTAGTGATAGGCGGCATTCTCAGTGATGTCGCCGCTGATCTCTAGTGATAGGTGGCATTCTTAGTGATGTCACTGCTGATCTCTAGTGATGAAAAGGCGGCATTCTCAGTGATGTCACCACTGATCTCTAGTGATAGATAGGCGGCATTCTCAGTGATGTCACATCTGATCTCTAGTGATGGATAGGAGGCATTCTCAGTGATGTCACTGCTGATCTCTAGTGATAGGCGGCATTCTCAGTGATGTCACCTCTGATCTCTAGTGATGGATAGGTGTCATTCTCAGTGATGTCACGTCTGATCTCTCGTGATGGATATGCGGCATTCTCAGTGATGTCACCTCTCATCTCTGGTGATGGATAGGAGGCATTCTCAGTGATGTCGCCGCTGATCTCTAGTAATAGGTGGCATTCTCATTGATGCCATCGCTGATCTCTAGTGATGGATAGGCGGCATTCTCAGTGATGTCACTGCTGATCTCTAGTGATAGGCGGCATTCTCAGTGATGTCACCTCTGATCTCTAGTGATGGATAGGAGGCATTCTCAGTGATGTCACCTCTGATCTCTAGTGATGGATAGGCAGCATTCTCAGTGATGTCACTGCTGATCTCTAGTGATGGATAGGCGGCATTCTCAGTGATGTCACTGCTGATCTCTAGTGATGGATAGGCGGCATTCTCAGTGATGTCACTGCTGATCTCTAGTGATGGATAGGTGGCATTCTCAGTGATGTCACCTCTGATCTCTAGTGATGGATAGGAGGCATTCTCAGTGATGTCACTGCTGATCTCTAGTGATGGATAGGCGGCATTCTCAGTGATGTCACTGCTGATCTCTAGTGATGGATAGGTGGCATTCTCAGTGATGTCACCTCTGATCTCTAGTGATGGATAGGCGGCATTCTCAGTGATGTCACCAGTGATCTCTAGTGATGGATAGGCGGCATTCTCAGTGATGTCACCGTACATCTCTAGTGATGGATAGGCAGCATTCTCAGTGATGTCACCTCTGATCTCTAGTGATGGATAGGTGGTATTCTCAGTGATGTCACCTCTGATCTCTAGTGATGGATAGGTGGCATTCTCAGTGATGTCACTGCTGATCTCTAATGATGAATAGGCAGCATTCTCAGTCTTGTCACCTCTGATCTCTAGTGATGGATAGGCGACATTCTCAGTGATGTCGCCGCTGATCTCTAGTGATAGGTGGCATTCTCAGTGATGTCATCACTGATTTCTAGTGATGGATAGGTGGCATTCTCAGTGATGTCACCTCTGATCTCTAGTGATGGATAGGCAGCATTCTCAGTGATGTCACTGCTGATCTCTAGTGATGGATAGGTAGCATTCTCAGTGATGTCACCACTGATCTCTAGTGATGGATAGGCGGCATTCTCAGTGATGTCACTGCTGATCTCTAGTGATGAATAGGCGGCATTCTCAGTGATGTCACTGCTGATCTCTAGTGATAGGCGGCATTCTCAGTGATGTCACCTCTGATCTCTAGTGATGGATAGACGGCATTCTCAGTGATATCACCTCTGATCTCTAGTGATGGATAGGCGGCATTCTCAGTGATGTCACCGCTGATCTCTAGTGATGGATAAACGGCATTCTCAGTGATGTCACTGCTGATCTCTTGTGATGGATAGGTCGCATTCTCAGTGATGTCATGACTCACTGTTGATCTCTAGTGATGGATAGGTGGCATTCTCAGTGATGTCACCGCTGATCTCTAGTGATGGATTGGTCGCATTCTCAGTGATGGCACCTCTGAGCTCTAGTGATGGATAGGCGGCATTCTCAGTGATGTCACCTCTGATTTCTAGTGATGGATAGGTGGCATTCTCAGTGATGTCACTGCTGATCTCTAGTGATAGATAGACGGCATTCTCAGTGATATCACCTCTGATCTCTAGTGATGGATAGGTCGCATTCTCAGTGATTGCACCTCTGAGCTCTAGTGATGAATAGGTGGCATTCTCAGTGATGTCACCACTGATCTCTAGTGATGGATAGGTGGCATTCTCAGTGATGTCACCTCTGAGCTCTAGTGATGAATAGGTGGCATTCTCAGTGATGTCACCTCTGATCTCTAGTGATGGATAGGCGGTATTCTCAGTGATGTCACCTCTGATCTCTAGTGATGGATAGGTGGCATTCTCAGTGATGTCACTGCTGATCTCTAGTGATGGATAGGCGGCATTCTCAGTGATATCACCTCTGATCTCTAGTGATGGATAAGCGACATTCTCAGTGATGTCACCGCTGATCTCTAGTGATGGAAAGACGGCATTCTCAGTGATGTCACTGCTGATCTCTAGTGATGGATAGGTCGCATTCTCAGTGATGTCATGACTCACTGCTGAGCTCTAGTGATGGATAGGCGGCATTCTCAGTGATGTCACTGCTGATCTCTAGTGATGGATAGGTGGCATTCTCAGTGTTGGCACCTCTGATCTCTAGTGATGGATAAGCGACATTCTCAGTGATGTCACCGCTGATCTCTAGTGATGGATAAACGGCATTCTCAGTGATGTCACCTCTGAGCTCTAGTGATGAATAGGTGGCATTCTCAGTGATGTCACCTCTGATCTCTAGTGATGGATAGGCGGTATTCTCAGTGATGTCACCTCTGATCTCTAGTGATGGATAGGTGGCATTCTCAGTGATGTCACTGCTGATCTCTAGTGATGGATAGGCGGCATTCTCAGTGATATCACCTCTGATCTCTAGTGATGGATAAGCGACATTCTCAGTGATGTCACCGCTGATCTCTAGTGATGGAAAGACGGCATTCTCAGTGATGTCACTGCTGATCTCTAGTGATGGATAGGTCGCATTCTCAGTGATGTCATGACTCACTGCTGAGCTCTAGTGATGGATAGGCGGCATTCTCAGTGATGTCACTGCTGATCTCTAGTGATGGATAGGCGGCATTCTCAGTGATGTCACCTCTGATCTCTAGTGATGGATAAGCGACATTCTCAGTGATGTCACCGCTGATCTCTAGTGATGGATAAACGGCATTCTCAGTGATGTCACTGCTGATCTCTAGTGATGGATAGGCGGCATTCTCAGTGTTGGCACCTCTGAGCTCTAGTGATGGATAGGCGGCATTCTCAGTGATGTCACCGCAGATCTCTAGTGATGGAAAGACGGCATTCTCAGTGATGTCACTGCTGATCTCTAGTGATGGATAGGTCGCATTCTCAGTGATGTCATGACTCACTGCTGAGCTCTAGTGATGGATAGGCGGCATTCTCAGTGATGTCACTGCTGATCTCTAGTGATGGATAGGTGGCATTCTCAGTGTTGGCACCTCTGAGCTCTAGTGATGGATAGGCGGCATTCTCAGTGATGTCACCGCTGATCTCTAGTGATGGATAGGCGGCATTCTCAGTGATGTCACTGCTGATCTCTAGTTATGGATAGGTGGCATTCTCAGTGATGTCACCTCTGATCTGTAGTGATGGATAGGTGGCATTCTCAGTGATTTCACTGCTGATCTCTAGTGATGGATAGGCGGCATTCTCAGTGATGTCACTGCTGATCTCCAGTGATGGATAGGCGGCATTCTTAGTGATGGCACCGCTGATCTCTAGTGATGGATAGGCGACATTCTCAGTGATGTCACCGCAGATCTCTAGTGATAGATAGGCGGCACTCTCAGTGATGTCACTGCTGAACTCTAGTGATGGATAGGCGGCATTCTCAGTGATGTCACCGCTGATCTCTAGTGATGGATAGGTGGCATTCTCAGTGATGTCACTGCTGATCTGTAGTGATGGATAGGTGGCATTCTCAGTGATGTCACTGCTGATCTCTAGTGATGGATAGGCGGCATTCTCAGTGATGTCACTGCTGATCTCTAGTGATAGATAGGCGGCATTCTCAGTGATGTCACCTCTGATCTCTAGTGATGGATAGGCGGCATTCTCAGTGATGTCACCGCTGATCTCTAGTGATGGATAGGCGGCATTCTCAGTGATGTCACCTCTGATCTCTAGTGATGGATAGGCGGCATTCTCAGTGATGTCACTGCTGATCTCTAGTGATGGATAGGCGGCATTCTCAGTGATGTCACTGCTGATCTCTGGTGATGGATAGGAGGCATTCTCAGTTATGTCACTGTTGATCTCTAGTGATGGATAGGCGGCATTCTCAGTGATGTCACCTCTGATCTCTAGTGATGGATAGGTGGCATTCTCAGTGATGTCACCTCTGATATCTGGTGATGGATAGGAGGCATTCTCAGTGATGTCACCGCTGATCTCTAGTGATGGATAGGTGGCATTCTCAATGATGTCACTGCTGATCTCTAGTGATGGATAGGCGGCATTCTCAATGATGTCACTGCTGATCTCTAGTGATGGATAGGCGGCATTCTCAGTGATGTCACCACTGATCTCTAGTTATGGATAGGTGGCATTCTCAGTGATGTCACTGCTCATCTCTGGTGATGGATAGGCAGCATTCTCAGTGATGTCACTGCTGATCTCTAGTGATAGGCGGCATTCTCAGTGATGTCGCCGCTGATCTCTAGTGATAGGTGGCATTCTTAGTGATGTCACTGCTGATCTCTAGTGATGAATAGGCGGCATTCTCAGTGATGTCACTGCTGATCTCTAGTGATAGATAGGCGGCATTATCAGTGATGTCACATCTGATCTCTAGTGATGGATAGGCGGCATTCTCAGTGATGGCACTGCTGATCTCTAGTGATATGCGGCATTCTCAGTGATGTCACCTCTGATCTCTAGTGATGGATAGGAGGCATTCTCAGTGATGTCACCGCTGATCTCTAGTGATGGATAGGCGGCATTCTCAGTGATGTCACCTCTGATCTCTAGTGATGGATAGGCGGCATTCTCAGAGATGTCACCGCTGATCTCTAGTGATGGATAGGTGGTATTCTCAGTGATGTTCTCTTGTGATGGATAGGAGGCATTCTCAGTGATGTCGCCGCTGATCTCTAGTAATAGGTGGCATTCTCATTGATGTCATCGCTGATCTCTAGTGATGGATAGGCGGCATTCTCAGTGATGTCACTGCTGATCTCTAGTGATAGGCGGCATTTTCAGTGATGTCACCTCTGATCTCTAGTGATGGATAGGAGGCATTCTCAGTGATGTCACCTCTGATCTCTAGTGATGGATAGTCGGCATTCTCAGTGATGTCACCGCTGATCTCTAGTGATGGATAGGTGGTATTCTCAGTGATGTCACCTCTGATCTCTAGTGATGGATAGGCAGCATTCTCAGTGATGTCACTGCTGATCTCTAGTGATGGATAGGCGGCATTCTCAGTGATGTCACATCTGATCTCTAGTGATGGATAGGGGGCATTCTCAGTGATGTCACCTCTGATCTCTGGTGATGGATAGGAGGCATTCTCAGTGATGTCACTGCTGATCTCTAGTGATAGGTTGCATTCTCAGTGATGTCACCACTGATCTCTAGTGATGGATAGGCGGTATTCTCAGTGATGTCACTGCTGATCTCTAGTGATAGGTTGCATTCTCAGTGATGTCACCACTGATCTCTAGTGATGGATAGGCGGCATTCTCAGTGATGTCACCGCTGATCTCTAGTGATGGATAGGCGGTATTCTCAGTGATGTCACTGCTGATCTCTAGTGATGGAGAGGTGGTATTCTCAGTGATGTCACCTCTGATCTCTAGTGATAGATAGGCGGCATTCTCAGTGATGTCACCGCTGATCTCTAGTGATGGATAGGTGGCATTCTCAGTGATGTCACTGCTGATCTCTAGTGATGGATAGGCGGCATTCTCAGTGATGTCACCACTGATCTCTAGTTATGGATAGGTGGCATTCTCAGTGATGTCACTGCTGATCTCTGGTGATGGATAGGCAGCATTCTCAGTGATGTCACTGCTGATCTCTAGTGATAGGCGGCATTCTCAGTGATGTCGCCGCTGATCTCTAGTGATAGGTGGCATTCTTAGTGATGTCACTGCTGATCTCTAGTGATGAATAGGCGGCATTCTCAGTGATGTCACTGCTGATCTCTAGTGATAGATAGGCGGCATTATCAGTGATGTCACATCTGATCTCTAGTGATGGATAGGCGGCATTCTCAGTGATGGCACTGCTGATCTCTAGTGATATGCGGCATTCTCAGTGATGTCACCTCTGATCTCTAGTGATGGATAGGAGGCATTCTCAGTGATGTCACCGCTGATCTCTAGTGATGGATAGGCGGCATTCTCAGTGATGTCACCTCTGATCTCTAGTGATGGATAGGCGGCATTCTCAGAGATGTCACCGCTGATCTCTAGTGATGGATAGGTGGTATTCTCAGTGATGTCACCTCTCATCTCTTGTGATGGATAGGAGGCATTCTCAGTGATGTCGCCGCTGATCTCTAGTAATAGGTGGCATTCTCATTGATGTCATCGCTGATCTCTAGTGATGGATAGGCGGCATTCTCAGTGATGTCACTGCTGATCTCTAGTGATAGGCGGCATTTTCAGTGATGTCACCTCTGATCTCTAGTGATGGATAGGAGGCATTCTCAGTGATGTCACCTCTGATCTCTAGTGATGGATAGGCGGCATTCTCAGTGATGTCACCGCTGATCTCTAGTGATGGATAGGTGGTATTCTCAGTGATGTCACCTCTGATCTCTAGTGATGGATAGGCAGCATTCTCAGTGATGTCACTGCTGATCTCTAGTGATGGATAGGCGGCATTCTCAGTGATGTCACATCTGATCTCTAGTGATGGATAGGCGGCATTCTCAGTGATGTCACCTCTGATCTCTGGTGATGGATAGGAGGCATTCTCAGTGATGTCACTGCTGATCTCTAGTGATAGGTTGCATTCTCAGTGATGTCACCACTGATCTCTAGTGATGGATAGGCGGTATTCTCAGTGATGTCACTGCTGATCTCTAGTGATAGGTTGCATTCTCAGTGATGTCACCACTGATCTCTAGTGATGGATAGGCGGCATTCTCAGTGATGTCACCACTGATCTCTAGTGATGGATAGGCGGTATTCTCAGTGATGTCACTGCTGATCTCTAGTGATGGAGAGGTGGTATTCTCAGTGATGTCACCTCTGATCTCTAGTGATAGATAGGCGGCATTCTCAGTGATGTCACCGCTGATCACTAGTGATGGATAGGTGGCATTCTCAGTGATGTCACTGCTGATCTCTAGTGATGGATAGGTGGCATTCTCAATTATGTCACTGCTGATCTCTAGTGATGGATAGGTGACATTCTCGTCACCGCTGATCTCTAGTGATGGATAGGTGGCATTCTTAGTGATGTCAGTGCTGATCTCTAGTGATAGATGGGCGGCATTCTCAGTGATGTCACCACTGATCTCTAGTGTTGGATAGGCGGTATTCTCAGTGATGTCACTGCTGATCTCTAGTGATGGAGAGGTGGTATTCTCAGTGATGTCACCTCTGATCTCTAGTGATAGATAGGCGGCATTCTCAGTGATGTCACCTCTGATCTCTAGTGATGGATAGGTGGTATTCTCAGTGATGTCACCGCTGATCTCTAGTGATGGATAGGCGGCATTCTCAGTGATGTCACTGCTGATCTCTAGTGATGGATAGGCGGCATTCTCAGTGATGTCGCCGCTGATCTCTAGTGATGGATAGGCGGCATTCTCAGTGATGTCACCACTGATGTCTAGTGATGGATAGGCGGCATTCTCAGTGATGTCACTGCTGATATCTAGTGATGGATAGGCGGCATTCTCAGTGATGTCACCACTGATCTCTAGTGATGGATAGGCGGCATTCTCAGTGATGTCACTGCTGATCTCTAGTGATGGATAGACGGCATTCTCAGTGATGTCACCTCTGATCTCTAGTGATGGATAGGTGGCATTCTCAGTGATGTCACTGCTGATCTCTAGTGATGGATAGAAGGCATTCTCAGTGATATCACCTCGGATCTCTAGTGATGGATAGATGGCATTCTCAGTGATGTCACCTCTGTTCTCTAGTGATGGATAAGCGACATTCTCAGAGATGTCACCGCTGATCTCTAGTGATAGATAGGCGGCATTCTTAGTGATGTCACTGCTGATCTCTAGTGATGGATAGGCAGCATTCTCAGTGATGTCACTGCTGATCTCTAGTGATGGATAGGTCGCATTCTCCGTGATGGCACCTCTGAGCTCTAGTGATGGATAGGCGGCATTCTCAGTGATGTCACCTCTGATCTCTAGTGATGGATAGGCGGCATTCTCAGTGATGTCACTGCTGATCTCTAGTGATGAATAGGCGGCATTCTCAGTGAAGTCACCTCTGATCTCTAGTGATGGATAGGCGGCATTCTCAGTGATGTTACTGCTGATCTCTAGTGATGGATAGGCAGCATTCTCAGTGATGTCACCACTGATCTCTAGTTATGGATAGGTGGGATTCTCAGTGATGTCACCTCTGATCTCTAGTGATGGATAGGTAGCATTCTCAGTGATGTCACCGCTGATCTCTAGTGATGGATAGACGGCATTCTCAGTGATGTCACTGCTGATCTCTAGTGATGGATAGGCGGCATTCTCAGTGATGTCACTGCTGATCTCTAGTGATGGATAGGTGGCATTCTCAGTGATGTCACCGCTGATATCTAGTGATAGGTGGCATTCTCAGTGATGTCACCTCTGATCTCTAGTGATAGGCAGCATTCTCAGTGATGTCACCTCTGATCTCTAGTGATGGATAGGTCGCATTCTCAGTTATGTCACTGCTGATCTCTAGTGATGGATAGACGGCATTCTCAGTGATATCACCTCTGATCTCTAGTGATGGATAGGTGGCATTCTCAGTGATGTCACCTCTGATCTCTAGTGATGGATAAGCGACATTCTCAGTGATGTCACCGCTGATCTCTAGTGATGGATAGACGGCATTCTCAGTGATGTCACTGCTGATCTCTAGTGATGGATAGGTGGCATTCTCAGTGATGTCACCGCTGATCTCTAGTGATGGATAAACGGCATTCTTAGTGATGTCACTGCTGATCTCTATTGATGGATAGGTCACATTCTCAGTGATGTCATGACTCACTGCTGATCTCTAGTGATGGATAGGCGGCATTCTCAGTGATGTCACCGCTGATCTCTAGTGATGGATAGGTCGCATTCTCAGTGATGGCACCTCTGAGCTCTAGTGATGGATAGGCGGCATTCTCAGTGATGTCACCTCTGATCTCTAGTGATGGATAAGCGACATTCTCAGTGATGTCACCGCTGATCTCTAGTGATGGATAGACGGCATTCTCAGTGATATCACCTCTGATCTCTAGTGATGGATAGACGGCATTCTCAGTGATATCACCTCTGATCTCTAGTGATGGATAGACGGCATTCTCAGTGATATCACCTCTGATCTCTAGTGATGGATAGACGGCATTCTCAGTGATATCACCGCTGATCTCTAGTGATGGATAGACGGCATTCTCAGTGATATCACCTCTGATCTCTAGTGATGGATAGACGGCATTCTCAGTGATATCACCTCTGATCTCTAGTGATGGATAGGCGGCATTCTCAGTGATGTCACCGCTGATCTCTAGTGATGGATAGACGGCATTCTCAGTGATATCACCTCTGATCTCTAGTGATGGATAGGAGGCATTCTCAGTGATGTCACTGCTGATCTCTAGTGATGGATAGGCAGCATTCTCAGTGATGTCACCTCTGATCTCTAGTGATAGGTGGCATTCTCAGTGATGTCACCTCTGATCTCTAGTGATGGATAGGCGGCATTCTCAGTGATGTCACCTCTGATCTCTAGTGATGGATAGGCGGCATTCTCAGTGATGTCACTGCTGATCTCTAGTGATGGATAGACGGCATTCTCAGTGATATCACCTCGGATCTCTAGTGATGGATAGGCGGTATTCTCAGTGATGTCACCACTGATCTCTAGTGATGGATAGGCGGCATTCTCAGTGATGTCACCTCTGTTCTCTAGTGATGGATAAGCGACATTCTCAGAGATGTCACCGCTGATCTCTAGTGATAGATAGGCGGCATTCTTAGTGATGTCACTGCTGATCTCTAGTGATGGATAGGCAGCATTCTCAGTGATGTCACTGCTGATCTCTATTGATAGATAGGCGGCATTATCAGTGATGTCACCTCTGATCTCTAGTGATGGATAGGCGGCTTTCTCAGTGATGTCACTGCTGATCTCTAGTGATGGATAGGCAGCATTCTCAGTGATGTCACCACTGATCTCTAGTTATGGATAGGCGGCATTCTCAGTGATGTCACCTCTGATCTCTAGTGATGGATAGGTAGCATTCTCAGTGATGTCACCGCTGATCTCTAGTGATGGATAGACGGCATTCTCAGTGATGTCACTGCTGATCTCTAGTGATGGATAAACGGCATTCTCAGTGATGTCACTGCTGATCTCTAGTGATGGATAGGCGGCATTCTCAGTGATATCACCTCTGATCTCTAGTGATGGATAGGTGGCATTCTCAGTGATGTCACCTCTGATCTCTAGTGATGGATAAGCGACAATCTCAGAGATGTCACCGCTGATCTCTAGTGATGGATAGACGGCATTGTCAGTGATGTCACTGCTGATCTCTAGTGATGGATAGGCGGCATTCTCAGTGATGTCACTGCTGATCTCTAGTGATGGATAGGCGGCATTCTCAGTGATGTCACTGCTGATCTCTAGTGATGGATAGGTGGCATTCTCAGTGATGTCACCGCTTATCTCTAGTGATAGGTGGCATTCTCAGTGATGGCACCTCTGAGCTCTAGTGATGGATAGGCCGCATTCTCAGTGATGTCACCTCTGATCTCTAGTTATGTATAGGCAGCATTCTCAGTGATGTCACCTCTGATCTCTAGTGATGGATAGGTCGCATTCTCAGTGATGTCATGACTCACTGCTGATCTCTAGTGATGGATAGGTGGCATTCTCAGTGATGTCACCTCTGATTTCTAGTGATGGAAAGGTGGCATTCTCAGTGATGTCACTGCTGATCTCTAGTGATGGATAGACGGCATTCTCAGTGATATCACCTCTGATCTCTAGTGATGGATAGGTCGCATTCTCAGTGATGGCACCTCTGAGCTCTAGTGATGAATAGGTGGCATTCTCAGTGATGTCACCACTGATCTCTAGTGATGGATAGGTGGCATTCTCAGTGATGTCACCTCTGAGCTCTAGTGATGAATAGGTGGCATTCTCAGTGATGTCACATCTGATCTCTAGTGATGGATAGGCGGTATTCTCAGTGATGTCACCTCTGATCTCTAGTGATGGATAGGTGGCATTCTCAGTGATGTCACTGATGATCTCTAGTGATGGATAGGCGGCATTCTCAGTGATATCACCTCTGATCTCTAGTGATGGATAAGCGACATTCTCAGTGATGTCACCGCTGATCTCTAGTGATGGATAGACGGCATTCTCAGTGATGTCACTGCTGATCTCTAGTGATGGATAGGTGGCATTCTCAGTGATGTCACCTCTGATCTCTAGTGATGGATAAGTGACATTCTCAGTGATGTCACCGCTGATCTCTAGTGATGGATAAACGGCATTCTCAGTGATGTCACTGCTGATCTCTAGTGATGGATAGGTCGCATTCTCAGTGATGTCATGACTCACTGCTGAGCTCTAGTGATGGATAGGTGGCATTCTCAGTGATGTCACTGCTGATCTCTAGTTATGGATAGGTGGCATTCTCAGTTTTGTCAACTCTGATCTGTAGTGATGGATAGGTGACATTCTCAGTGATTTCACTGCTGATCTCTAGTGATGGATAGGTGGCATTCTCAGTGATGTCACTGCTGATCTCTAGTGATGGATAGGTGGCATTCTCAGTGTTGGCACCTCTGAGCTCTAGTGATGGATAGGCGGCATTCTCAGTGATGTCACCGCTGATCTCTAGTGATGGATAGGCGGCATTCTCAGTGATGTCACTGCTGATCTCTAGTTATGGATAGGTGGCATTCTCAGTGATGTCACCTCTGATCTGTAGTGATGGATAGGTGGCATTCTCAGTGATGTCACTGCTGATCTCCAGTGATGGATAGGCGGCATTCTTAGTGATGGCACCGCTGATCTCTAGTGATGGATAGGCGACATTCTCAGTGATGTCACCGCAGATCTCTAGTGATAGATAGGCGGCACTCTCAGTGATGTCACTGCTGAACTCTAGTGATGGATAGGCGGCATTCTCAGTGATGTCATCGCTGATCTCTAGTGATGGATAGGTGGCATTCTCAGTGATGTCACTGCTGATCTCTAGTGATGGATAGGCGGCATTCTCAGTGATGTCACTGCTGATCTCCAGTGATGGATAGGTGGCATTCTCAGTGATGTCACCTCTGATCTCTAGTGATGGATATGCGGCATTCTCAGTGATGTCACCTCTCATCTTTTGTGATGGATAGGAGGCATTCTCAGTGATGTCGCCGCTGATCTCTAGTAATAGGTGGCATTCTCATTGATGTCATCGCTGATCTCTAGTGATGGATAGGCGGCATTCTCAGTGATGTCACTGCTGATCTCTAGTGATAGATAGGCAGCATTCTCAGTGATGTCACCTCTGATCTCTAGTGATGGATAGGCAGCATTCTCAGTGATGTCACTGCTGATCTCTAGTGATGGATAGGTGGCATTCTCAGTGATGTCACCTCTGATCTCTAGTGATGGATAGGCAGCATTCTCAGTGATGTCACTGCTGATCTCTAGTGATGGATAGGCAGCATTCTCAGTGATGTCACTGCTGATCTCTAGTGATGGATAGCCGGCATTCTCAGTGATGTCACTGCTGATCTCTAGTGATGGATAGGCAGCATTCTCAGTGATGTCACTGCTGATCTCTAGTGATGGATAGGCAGCATTCTCAGTGATGTCACTGCTGATCTCTAGTGATGGATAGGCAGCATTCTCAGTGATGTCACTGCTGATCTCTAGTGATGGATAGGCAGCATTCTCAGTGATGTCACCTCTGATCTCTAGTGATGGATAGGCGGCATTCTCAGTGATGTCACTGCTGATCTCTAGTGATGGATAGGCGGCATTCTCAGTGATGTCACCTCTGATCTCTAGTGATGGATAGGCGGCATTCTCAGTGATGTCACCGATGATCTCTAGTGATGGATAGGTGGTATTCTCAGTGATGTCACCTCTGATCTCTAGTGATGGATAGGCAGCATTCTCAGTGATGTCATCGCTGATCTCTAGTGATGGATAGGCGGCATTCTCAGTGATGTCACTGCTGATCTCTAGTGATAGGCGGCATTCTCAGTGATGTCACCTCTGATCTCTAGTGATGGATAGGAGGCATTCTCAGTGATGTCACCTCTGATCTCTAGTGATGGATAGGCGGCATTCTCAGTGATGTCACCGCTGATCTCTAGTGATGGATAGGCGGTATTCTCAGTGATGTCACTGCTGATCTCTAGTGATGGATAGGCAGCATTCTCAGTCATGTCACCGCTGATCTCTAGTGATTGATAGGCAGCATTCTCAGTGATGTCACCGCTGATCTCTAGTGATGGATAGGCGGTATTCTCAGTGATGTCACTGCTGATCTCTAGTGATGGATAGGCAGCATTCTCAGTGATGTCACCACTGATCTCTAGTGATGGATAGGCAGCATTCTCAGTGATGTCACCTCTGATCTCTAGTGATGGATAGGCGGCATTCTCAGTGATGTCACTTCTGATCTCTAGTGATGGATAGGCGGCATTCTCAGTGATGTCACTTCTGATCTCTAGTGATGGATAGGCAGCATTCTCAGTGATGTCACTGCTGATCTCTGGTGATGGATAGGAGGCATTCTCAGTGATGTCACTGTTGATCTCTAGTGATGGATAGGCGGCATTCTCAGTGATGTCACTTCTGATCGCTAGTTATGGATAGTTGGCATTCTCAATGATGTCACTGCTGATCTCTAGTGATGGATAGGCGGCATTCTCAGTGATGTCACCACTGATCTCTAGTTATGGATAGGTGGCATTCTCAGTGATGTCACTGCTGATCTCTGGTGATGGATAGGCGGCATTCTCAGTGATGTCACCGCTGATCTCTAGTGATGGATAGGCGGCATTCTCAGTGATGTCACTGCTGATCTCTAGTGATAGGCGGCATTCTCAGTGATGTCGCCGCTGATCTCTAGTGATAGGTGGCATTCTTAGTGATGTCACTGCTGATCTCTAGTGATGAATAGGCGGCATTCTCAGTGATGTCACTGCTGATCTCTAGTGATAGATAGGCGGCATTATCAGTGATGTCACATCTGATCTCTAGTGATGGATAGGCGGCATTCTCAGTGATGGCACTGCTGATCTCTAGTGATAGACGGCATGCTCAGTGATGTCACCTCTGATCTCTAGTGATGCATAGGAGGCATTCTCAGTGATGTCACCGCTGATCTCTAGTGATGGATAGGCGGCATTCTCAGTGATGTCACCTCTGATCTCTAGTGATGGATAGGCGGCATTCTTAGAGATGTCACCGCTGATCTCTAGTGATGGATAGGTGGTATTCTCAGTGATGTCACCTCTCATCTCTTGTGATGGATAGGAGGCATTCTCAGTGATGTCGCCGCTGATCTCTAGTGATGGATAGGCTGCATTCTCAGTGATGTCACTGCTGATCTCTAGTGATAGGCGGCATTCTCAGTGATGTCACCTCTGATCTCTAGTGATGGATAGGAGGCATTCTCAGTGATGTCACCGCTGATCTCTAGTGATGGATAATCGGCATTCTCAGTGATGTCACCTCTGATCTCTAGTGATGGATAGGCGGCATTCTTAGAGATGTCACCGCTGATCTCTAGTGATGGATAGGTGGTATTCTCAGTGATGTCGCCTCTGATCTCTAGTGATGGATAGGCGGCATTCTCAGAGATGTCACCGCTGATCTCTAGTGATGGATAGGTGGCATTCTCAGTGATGTCACTGCTGATCTCTAGTGATGGATAGGCGGCATTCTCAGTGATGTCACTTCTGTTCTCTAGTGATGGATAGGCGGCATTCTCAGTGATGTCACTGCTGATCTCTAGTGATGGATAGGCGGCATTCTCAGTGATGTCACCGCTGATCTCTAGTGATGGATAGGAGGCATTCTCAGTGATGTCACCTCTTATCTCTAGTGATGGATAGGCGGCATTCTCAGTGATGTCACCGCTGATATCTAGTGATGGATAGGTGGCATTCTCAGTGATGTCACCGCTGATCTCTAGTGATGGATAGGTGGCATTCTCAATGATGTCACTGCTGATCGCTAGTTATGGATAGGAGGCATTCTCAGTGATGTCACCTCTGATCTCTAGTGATGGATAGGCGGCATTCTCAGTGATGTCACTGCTGATCTCTAGTGATGCATAGGCGGCTTTCTCAGTGATGTCACTGCTGATCTCTAGTGATGGATAGGTGGTATTCTCAGTGATGTCACCTCTGATCTCTAGTGATGGATAGGTGGCATTCTCAGTGATGTCACTGCTGATCTCTAATGATGGATACGCGGCATTCTCAGTGATGTCACCACTGATCTCTAGTGATAGGAGGCATTCTCAGTGATGTCACCACTGATCTCTAGTGATGGATAGGAGGCATTCTCAGTGATGTCACCTCTGATCTCTAGTGATGGATAGGAGGCATTCTCAGTGATGTCACCGCTGATCTCTAGTGATGGATAGGTGGCATTCTCAGTGATGTCACTGCTGATCTCTAGTGATGGATAGGCAGCATTCTCAGTGATGTCACTGCTGATCTCTAGTGATGGATAGGCGGCATTCTCAGTGATGTCACCGCTGATCTCTAGTGATGGATAGGTGGCATTCTCAGTGATGTCACCGCTGATCTCTAGTGATGGATAGGTGGCATTCTCAATGATGTCACTGATGATCGCTAGTTATAGATAGGAGGCATTCTCAGTGATGTCACCTCTGATCTCTAGTGATGGATAGGCGGCATTCTCAGTGATGTCACCGCTGATCTCTAGTGATGGATAGGTGGTATTCTCAGTGATGTCACTGCTGATCTCTAGTGATGGATAGGCGGCAGTTTCAATGATGTCATCGCTGATCTCTAGTGATGGATAGGTGGCATTCTCAGTGATGTCACCGCTGATCTCTAGTGATGGATAGGTGGCATTCTCAATGATGTCACTGCTGATCGCTAGTTATGGATAGGAGGCATTCTCAGTGATGTCACTTCTGATCTCTAGTGATGGATAGGCGGCATTCTCAGTGATGTCACCGCTGATCTCTAGTGATGGATAGGTGGTATTCTCAGTGATGTCACTGCTGATCTCTAGTGATGGATAGGCGGCAGTTTCAATGATGTCATCGGTGATCTCTAGTGATGGATAGGCGGCAGTCTCAATGATGTCATCGCTGGTCTCTAGTGATGGATAGGTGGCATTCTCAGTGATGTCACCGCTGATCTCTAGTGATGGATAGGTGGCATTCTCAATGATGTCACTGCTGATCGCTAGTTATGGATAGGAGGCATTCTCAGTGATGTCACCTCTGATCTCTAGTGATGGATAGGCGGCATTCTCAGTGATGTCACCTCTGATCTCTAGTGATGGATAGGTGGTATTCTCAGTGATGTCACTGCTCATCTCTAGTGATGGATAGGCGGCAGTCTCAATGATGTCATCGCTGGTCTCTAGTGATGGATAGGTGGCATTCTCAGTGATGTCACCGCTGATCTCTAGTGATGGATAGGTGGCATTCTCAATGATGTCACTGCTGATCGCTAGTTATGGATAGGAGGCATTCTCAGTGATGTCACCTCTGATCTCTAGTGATGGATAGGCGGCATTCTCAGTGATGTCACCGCTGAACTCTAGTGATGGATAGGTGGTATTCTCAGTGATGTCACTGCTGATCTCTAGTGATGGATAGGCGGCAGTTTCAATGATGTCATCGCTGATCTCTAGTGATGGATAGGTGGCATTCTCAGTGATGTCACCGCTGATCTCTAGTGATGGATAGGTGGCATTCTCAATGATGTCACTGCTGATCGCTAGTTATGGATAGGAGGCATTCTCAGTGATGTCACTTCTGATCTCTAGTGATGGATAGGCGGCATTCTCAGTGATGTCACCGCTGATCTCTAGTGATGGATAGGTGGTATTCTCAGTGATGTCACTGCTGATCTCTAGTGATGGATAGGCGGCAGTTTCAATGATGTCATCGGTGATCTCTAGTGATGGATAGGCGGCAGTCTCAATGATGTCATCGCTGGTCTCTAGTGATGGATAGGTGGCATTCTCAATGATGTCATCGCTGGTCTCTAGTGATGGATAGGTGGCATTCTCAGTGTCTTTCTAATGGATTACAGTATTTCGCTCTCGTGTGTTTGTTCGCCAGGGATCAGTCCATTTCTCTTTGTTTCTGAGCAGTGCTTGATGTCTTGTACCTGGCGTTCCTCTCCTCCTGCAAACAATGTTCTCGCCGTTCTCCGGTTACTTGGTTGGGTTTCATTCCCTTTAATCTTCCTGGAGCTGCACTGCATGCATTTCTATCCTCTGTGCTGTATAATTTTTATTCCTGTCCGTTTCTTTGGCACACGTTGTTTCTTGCTGTTTCTGCTCCAGTCTTCTGTTTAGCCCTGTCTCCGGCGAGGCTAGGCAGATGTCATAACCCATTCATTATGCAGGTACATCAATAAAACATGGCCATGCTGCAATGGTTTCCATTATATAATGCAGGCAGGCTTTCTGATGTTCTGCAGAGCGCCCAGAGATTGTTATCACCGGGAAACCGTGATGATGATGATGATTTACTTACAAACCTCGACTCCTATAGCAAATTATGCTGCACGTCTAGAAGCAACAGCTGCATTCAGATCACCAGAAAGGACAGATTTACAGGACCCCCGAGCCCATGGTCTGAGGAACAACTTGTGTAGCAGTCCGGCTGAAACATATGTGTATTTGTATTTAAAGGGGATGTGTCATTAGAAAATGACCTGCTGTTTAAATAAGGTTTTTGTTTTGCATGTATTTTTTTTATTATTTACCAATTATCTTTTTTTTATATTTCATGATATTTATTTAAAAAAAAAACACAAAAGATCAGTAATCCTGCAGTTTCACAATGACCACTGGGCTATTTTAGAATCATACTTCCTGTTCTTTCTGTAACAGTTTTCAGCAGTTTCCTTATCATCAGAGGCAGGATAACAATTTGATTTATTTATTTTACTCATTTATATAGCGCCATTAATTCCACAGCGCTTTACAGACATTATCGGCACTGTCCCCGATGGGGCTCACAATCTAAATTCCCTATCAGTATGTCTTTGGAATGTCTGATAATGGATAACACTTCTATATACAGCTAATAACACATGATCCACCATTCACAATAGATGATGTCACAGCTCACCTCCTACTCCTCTTGTGAGCCTGTGGAAGGATCATTCATGGTGCTCTATATACAGCTGATGATACAGGATCCAACATTCACAATAGGTGATGTCACAGCTCACCTCCTCCTCCTGACTGGTAACACTTCTTTCCAAAGCTGATGAGTGTCCACAAATCACAATAGATGATGTCACAGCTCATCTCCTCTCCTTCCCTTCAAAATGACCTTTGCACTTGCTCAGCAGATGCCGCAATACAATAGTCAGTCTGTTGCTCCTAATGTACATATGAATTTCCTGAAATAACAGAAATTTAGAATCTAGAAAAGACCCAGTGACCGGTGTGAAATTTATAAGATTTCCAAGTGATATTTTTGGTAAAGTTCGAGATAAAAGAAAATAAAACCTTACCAAATAAAAAAAATGTTTTTAAAGGAAAAACCTGATTTAAAGGATAGGGCTTCGCGAATGACAGGTTACCTTTGAAGATATTTTACTTAGTCACCTTGTACTCCAGACACATCCAGAGCTGCATTCTCCATCCCATTGCTGCCACTTATAGAGAAGTGTTATTTCCAGTATCAGCCATCTGATGATGCAGCTCTGTGTGACTCCCATAATGCACTGTTCTACGTAAATGCAGCATTGGATGTGACTAGAGTATAAGTAAACATGGTAAGTCGATATAATTAAATGGAGCACTGCGGTAATTATGAGCTTTATTCCTTAAAGGGTTTTCTTTAGTAGTAGGAAAACATTGCTGCTTTCTTCCAGAAAACAGCACCACACCTGTCTACAGGTTGTGTGTGGTATTGCAGCTCAGCCCTTGTCACCTCAGTCAAGTTGAGCTGCTGTACCAGACACAACCTGAATATGGGTGTGGCACTGTTTTTAAAAATCCTGGATTATCTCTCTAAGGCCGGAATCACACACAGCGTAATACGGCGGAGTCTCGCAGGTTAAAACCAAGCTCTGGCTCCGGCACTCCGGAGCGGAGTGTGCAGCCGCACAGCAATACATGGAGCTGCACGCTCCGCTCCGGAGTGCCAGTGCCAGAGCTTGGTTTCAACCTGCGAGACTCGGCCGTATCTCGCTGTAGTGTGACTCCAGCCTAAGGTCGGGGTCACACTTGTGAGAAACTCGCATGAGTCTCGCTTCTCAATACCCGGCACTCCCGTCAACACTTGGAACCGGAGTTTGCAGCTGCAAGTATTTCTATGCAGCTGAGCTCTCCAGTCCCAAGTGCCAGCGGCAGTGCCGGGTATTGAGACGCAAGACCCATGCGAGTTTCCCACAAGTCTGACCCCGACCTAAAGGGTTAGTCTGATCACCATTCAGTAGTATACTGCTCCTCTGGCTCTCCCGGCATGATGGGGGTCAAAACCAGCCACCTCTGATAGACTGTAGCAGTGGCTGGTTACCCAGGAAACAAACTGTACACTATAGAGTTAAAAATCCATCAGTTCTGGGGAACAGAAAGGATTTTCGATAAGCGGTAAACTGCAAAGTCGCTTGTTTTTACCAATTACTTTTCAATTGTTCCCCTTTATGATGAGTAGACGAGCTCTTTAGTAGGTAACCTAGAACGTAGCACTTCCAACCAAAGACCATTTGGTGCTTGGGCCTCAGACTGTGACAGGTCAGTGCTCATAACCCCCAGCTCCTGTCCCCCCCGAACCACACTCCCCTGAAGCTGATGGTTACGTCTGGCCATTGTTAGCAGCTCCACGTTGCAGAATCTGTAGTGACTACATTTTTTTTCTTGGCAAAAGCAATCCCATCTCCCTGCAGAGCCTGGAGGACACAAAATAAAGGTCTCCGTGCTTTAGTCCAGCGTGGCCGCGTGCGCTCCAGGCGTTTGGGATGAGTCAGAACACATCAGAGCATATGGCGCAGCCAGGCACGGCATTGCATTTTATTAACGCGGCCATGTCTGCACACAATAATAAGCGCACGCAGCCTGCCAGCCCGGACATTGTGTGAGGTCCTCCGATCACCTGAGCGCTCGCTGCAGAGGGACAGTTAACAGGAATGCTCAAATGATGGCTGCACAAAAATGCAAATCCCACAGTAAGATTTGAATGAAATGCAAGATTCTGCTCCGCGTGTACGCGTGCAGGTGTTATGGGATCATGCGGCAAGTTGTGGATTCATGTAGGTTATTCTCCCATCTGACATTATAGCAAAATTGTAAAATTCCACTTTTTTTCAAAATTGAAGAGATTTCTATCATTTCATGGCCAAAAATTCCACTTTGAAGACAGCGTGTGACTTTGTGGCGCCCCCAGGAGTATGGTCGCCACAGTGGCATTGCCTTCCTCCTAGGGAGAGTGATGTCATGCCTGGAAGCAATGATGGGTCTCTCTGGCAGTTAATCACTGCATGCAACACAGTTCCCACTCTGGGTCAGCAGAGGGAGCTCTAAACCCAGAACTGAGGGGAGGAGCTGTCTCTGGGGGCCAGGAAGGAGTGAGGGAGTTAGTGTGAGGAGGGCGTCGTGTGCAGACGTGGAGGAGAAGAGCTGGGGAGACTGAGGAAAGTGGAGAGCTCAGTCCCAGTGATAGCGCATGATCTGGAGCCTGGTCTCCAAGGGTGTATGAATACTAACAGTCCTGCACCAGAAACCAGAGGAATAGGAAGCTGTGAATGCTCTATTCCCACATAATCCTCGGAGGCACAACAGCGACGGGTGAGCCAAGAGAGATAGAAGGCTACGGCTGTCTGCCATGCGAGTGGAGTGTGGCTAACATCAGAAAGGAGGAACTCCAGTGTAACTCAGTACTGGGAGTACTTCATAGAGAGCGCTAGTAAGGAGACTGCACAACCCATCTGCCAGAGTGATTCCTGATTTGCTTCCAGGCTAACCAGCTCCTGTGCCATCTGTACTCAGGACCCTGGGCTGCATTTGCCAAGTAAAGGTAAAGAAACTGCAACCTATTGTGTCCTTGCCTTCTTGCTGCAACCTCCCCGGGACTGCTGCATCTCTGTGCCTGACACTGCACCTTCCTTCCCAACACCCACCTACGCTGCCCTGGGGCTACAGCCCTGCCTGTGGAGGGTTATAACATCATTGCTGCACTACACCATCTGTCCCAGGGGATCTGTCTGCAGCGTCGGCTTAACATTTGCTGAAGACAAAACATCTACAAAACATCTATTCGTAAACTTTATTCCATCACTTCACTCCCTTACATGGACGCCCAGGGCCACGGACCGGGTCACCGCTAGTGTGACACTTCCCTATGAAATACTGGCCCGAAATCGAGTACCCCATTGCCCTGGCGGGCGATCCAACTGCACACTTAATGTACGGTGTCTCTGCCGATGATACAGAGACACTTTGCTGTGGATCACAATTTACCATGGACAGGATGGCGGATTTCCTACACCGGTGTGTGGTGCGGCTGTCAGTCGGTGTCATGTCTGAGCGCCCATCATATTCTGGCTCTGTCTTGTGTATTAACACGATCCCTCACTATGGCCGCACCAGTTTGTTGCCATCTCCATCTGATCTTGTGATTTGTGCCTTCAGGTTTTTCATCCTTCAGCAGTTTCCAGGTTTCTACTTGCTGTTAGTGAATGGATATATTTATATATATACCCAGGCCGCCATTATCAACAGCGCTAATCTGTCAATCTGGGTTCACACGTTGCTGCTGTGGCGTAGGAAACCGCTCCGACAGGGCGATCGCTGCAGTTTTGCAATATATTAGAGTGAAAAGCAATCTAATGGTGAAAGCAAAGCTGCCGATCATTTGCCACACCACGGAGCCATGACCATCAAACGGCTGGTATCTGCAGTCAGACAGACAACATGGCAGCGTGAGTTTTGGGCACACTCCGGCTGCAATCTAGGGTCGTGGAAAGGATCTTAGGAAGTAAACAATTAGGCCACATTCACACGTTCAGTATTTGGTCAGTATTTTACCTCAGTATTTGTAAGCCAAAACCAGGAGTGGAACAATCAGAGGAGAAGTATAATAGAAACCCGTCCCCACTTCTGTGTTATCACCCACTCCTGGTTTTGGCTTACAGATACTGAGGTAAAAAACTCACCAAATACTGAACATGTGAGTATGGCCTTATACAGAATATAGAGCAGACAAAAAGCCCACTACATAGAAGTCACAGATTATCGCCATTTATATACATTTAAATGCTAAATACACATAAAATAGCGAATGAAGCAACATGAAATGATATTATAGTTATCAGATGAACAATCGCTTGACCAACAGCTATTCCCCGATTCCTCCATCACGGGAGCGCTCCGCTGTGTGTTCTCTGGGAGCTGTGCTGACTCCTCTGGGAAAGCAAAAGATCATCAGACATACCGTCTCCCGCAGCTTCATTTGGCAGCGGAGAGGCGGCAGGAACCCATACACATTTGACTGTCAGCCGATATCTGTGAATTTAGCCGACGTTAGTATCATGTAGATATCAGATAATGGGGCCCAAGTTTCAGTACAAAATATAATGCTGCACATGGATCATACACCCTCACCCTAATGAAGATCATGTAAAATTAAACAGTGTGACCACTACTTGGACATCACCTTGTTAAATGCTTTATTACCCTATGTAAAATAATAAACAACAAACAGATACTCCTCTCCAGGAGAGCTGCTGGGTCTGAGGGCACTCGTATGCAGTTGTTATGTGAGCACTGCACCAAATCCCCTTTGATGTCCGAGTTTTGGCCAAGGGAAGGGTGAGTTGAGCTGCCCACTAGGCACTGCCGATTGTTAAGTCAGTGTTATTATTATTTTGTTTGTTTTTTTTACACTGGGGCTTACAGAATTTAAGAGTGGGGTGTCCAAGTAATGGGCAAACCCTTAATACTGGCTCAAGATGATGAAGCCAACCTAAATAGAGAATACACAAGTGTCAGACATAACCAAATACATGTTTTACCCTAAAAAGAGACCCAATAAGTGAATATTGCTAAAATTGGCGCAATAGGCTGCACTAACCAAGACCAAGAGGATCTTTATACACGTTTCGCCATTATATTAGCTTCTTCAGGAGTATAATAAATGCATATTAGATATTATAAATAGATAACATAGTCATCAGGCACTATGTATCTATGCAGTTTATAATCATAATGGATTTATAATAAATCAGATGTGATTCACAGTAACAGATTCATGCGGTAGACAGCAGTGATGACGTTTTGACCCTCCCATGTCTTTATCCAAACAGTTACATATGTGAAGTGGAGAAGGGAGTAGGACGAAAGTTCCCAAGTAGGTACACCATGTGTATATGCTGCCTTGTGATGTAAGAGCCTGTCACTTTACTCTTTCTGGCAATGCCCATGGATTAGTGACTGCTGCTGCTTTATGAGATGGTTACACAAAGTGGACACAATTCACCTGCCACCTGTTTGATGTTTCTTTGCTTACACCAGAGCCACGTATAAATATATATTCCCCTTAGTACCTGAGCGATGCAGAAATCACCTTCTATTGTGAGGCTACTGGGAAAAATAGATTCCATATGTGTCCGCTGGTGTGAATTGGTCTGTTCTGCGGGGTAATGAGCCGTGCTGGTGGGAGAATGTTCTATCTCCTTAACCTCTCACTTGAGCGCAGCCGGCATCGTGATGAGACTGAATGAGGTTTGTCTTATCACCTGTCACCCTGCCACACTGGAGATTGACCTGTCTCCGCTGCTCGCAATGCATAAAATACATCACCTCCCTAACTGGGAATCGGCAGACACTCCTGAAGGTTTCCAGTCTTCTTGTCACCTTGTAGTGAACTGATAAACTGCAGTTTCATAGATATTGATCGGGTGGAGCAGCTCCAGCTGTGCGCCGGCTGACGGGCCACACGTAAAACGGTAAATGCCAATGCTGATGCGCTGTCCAGGATGCCTAATCTGCCAGATGCAGGAGAAGACCCTGAGGCATTCGAAGAAGTAGAATTACCTCCCTTCCACCGGCCAATTGCGGCCCAACGTGCCCAGGGAGTGAGAAACAGACGGTCTATCCTGAAAGAGGCTACCCTAAATCCATTGCCTCACCATGACTGGGCAGAAACCCAGGATAGCGACCCCGCAGTCCGCCTGTTGAAGGAGCTACTGTCACAAGCTGACTCACGCCCGGATTCAGATGCGAGCTGTTGGGTCCCGGGGCCGCCATCCTCACCGTAACTAGACTCACATAGCAGGAAAATACCGGTCGTTGTTTGGCCAAATACCCAGTTGTTTGGCCAATATCTATTTCTCTTTATCTTCCTTTCCCCATTGGCTTAGTGTGCATATGTTTTCAATGGGTAGCAAAAACTAGTAAGGAACAAAAACTGCTTCCAGACACCTCTGGTGTTGAGATACAACATTCCCATTTCTTTTTCCCCCAATATCAATCACAATTGTTCTGTATTGTGTAAGAGCATTCCAGAGTATAGGTGCAGTTCAGGAGAAGTCCTTCAGCGACTGGCTACATTATCATATTGTGATAACAGTTAATACATTTTCCCAAAAGTATCAAATTCTATCAGTATATGGCTGACACCAAGATCATTGGTCTGACTAATGACCACTGCAGCTTTCTCCTCCGCAGTTTGCTGGTATAGCTGTATGGATATGTCCACACTGGATGTATATTCAGTGCATAAAAACAGCTGCAGACTTTGCCCTAAATGTTTGCAAAGGGTGAAATGAATGAGATTAGAAGATTGCGGTGATTAGCTGAATATAGGTCCTCTTTAAATCTTCACAGTCATTCATGAGTTAACAGGTGTCTCGTGGTATGGAAAGGGTTTAGAGTTCAGTAGTCTATTGACTGTGCAGCTTAGGCCTCTTTCACACATCCGTTTGTCTCCATCAGTCAAAATCCGCCGTTTTGCCAAAAAAAAATGGATTCGCCATTTTTCTTGGCGGATCCGTTTTTTTCCCATTGACTTGCATTATCGGGGGATCTTGATGGATGGTCATCCGTTGGATCCGTTTTTTTACGGATCCGCCAAAATTTTGGCGTCCGCTGACATGACTGGACGGACCATGAAACTTTTGGCCTGGCCGGATCCGCATTTTTCACAGCGCATGCCCAGAACAATTACCTTTGGCAGGAAATTAACCCTAAACCCGGTTCTGGCAGCTGAAAAAAAAATCTCTCTCTCTCTCTTTCCAGACTCGGTTCCTCCGGTGCCACCCGTTTTTTTCAATCCGCCTACGGACGGATTTCGACTCAGCAGAAAAACGGATGTGTGAAACAGGCCTTATTGGAACCACACTCTTCCATTATATAAGCCTGTGTCTGGCTTCCCTCCATGCAAGCAATAGAATCTTCATTCTGTTCTTGGCTGCATTGGGGAAGAGGTTTCTGGAAAGTCGCTCTTGTCGTCTTGTGATTGTTGCATGCATCCTTCCCCTTGTTGGCATTTCTTTGCGTTGCTCTTCTGCCCCGTTATTGTACACTCATCTTCCCTTTGTATTTTATCCTGTATACACGTCGTTTGATTGTGCTTTGGTTTGCGCCTGTAGGTCCAGCCTGTGTTACCCCATATACCCCTGCCCCTTCCCTCACTGCATAGAGTGGTACGAGAACCAGAAATCTCCACCTTCAGGAGTAACCCTGGGTTAGGGATAGTGTAGAGATTCCCTATATTAGGGACAGTATAAGGTCCATTTTCCACGGCAAACCTACTGTCACAGTGTGACAGTCTATCTTTGTGCCTGTCTGTCACTTGCATTGTTTGAGTTGACTTTATTTTTTACACTCGGGCAGCATCTGAAAGAACCATCCTTTTTTTTTTCTTGACTGTTTGAAGCTCTCCTGGCAAATGGTAGGGTTTTGCACAATGCTCCTTTAAGCAGTAGAGGCTGTGGTTTCCATAGAAACCACAACATTGGAGACCTGCGCTATAGGTGCTGGGAGAAGGGGCGACCCTGTCTCATTACAGCTTTCACAAGGTCAAGCCACTGGTGGGTCAGGTCCCATTTGCTCTCAATCCTCCTGTAAAAATGTCTTCCATTATGATTCCTTCCACATTCTACGAGCCATCATGTTGCAAATCCCCAGTCAAACAGACATCAAGCTGGAGAACCAACAAGATTATATTATTCCCACGGATAACTAGACAACAGGTATCACACGGTCTATCTATCTAAAAATAAAAGGCAAAATTATGTGCAGCACCAGCAGGACAGTGTATGGGTGCAGGACTCTCCAGGCAAAGACAAATTCTCCAGATAAGCAAAAAAAAAACAAAAACACAGCACTCCAAAATGAATACAAAAGGTGATATTTACTCGCTCATCATGACTTGATGCAAGGCCATGATGGGCGATTAAATATCACCTTTCGTATTGATTTTGGAGTGCTGCTTTCCTTGTTTTGCTTATCTAATCTATCATCTATTCACACTATATAGATGAAATTTTTGTTACTGATAGCTTTATCATTAAATTTGGGTTTCTCATTCAGTCTCATTGACCCCTCGAGTATAATATCTGGCCTCGTCACCCCCTAGTGTATAACATTCCTTCCTCTTGAATATTCCCCTATTATCTGTGAGTGATATTATTGAGAAGTGGAAGGAACCGCAGGCTTATAGCACCCAGACTTTCTGAGGGGGCTGGGGCTATAATGTATTCATTATAAGCCTCAGTCCCCTGATGAAGCCAGTATAAGCGAAACTTGTTGGGGAGGCTATAAGTGTGTTTTTTATCCGCTTTAGTGATACCTGTATATGAAAGTTATATGTATCTGGTTAGTCCCAGTTAGTTTATGTGTTGAATATTTCTAACTGATTGGAGAAGGCTTCCAATGTTATAAATCCTATTATACATTGGAATAATACAGGTTCACTTTAGTGACAGATTGCACTTACCTATCAGCGTATGATGGATGAGTCTGGGTTGGTGAATGTTACCCCCCTTACTGCATTGTGCCTGCTGTACAGTTTGCTGTAGGAGGGTCATGCTATGGCCTTGTTATCAGGGGTCGGCCTCAGCTCATTAGTTCTAGTGATGGGGCATCTAAATCTTCAGCACAAGACATTGTGGACCATTGTAGCTTCAGCTTTGTGGGAACAGTTTGGGGAAGGCCCTTTTCTGTTCCCCATGACGGTGCCCAGAGCACAAGGTCCATACAGCCATGGAAGAACGTGAGCGGCCGCACAGAGTCTGGACCTCAGCCCATCCAAGAACGGAGACTGTGAGCCCGGCCTCCCCCAACATCAGGATCTGACCTCACAAATGCTCTTCTGGATGAAGGGGAAAAAGTCTCCAGACACCTCCAAAATCTAGTAAAAAACCTTCCCAGAAAAGCAGGAGCTTTAATATCTGCATAGAGGACAACTCCATATTATGTCTATGGATATAGAATGGGCGATCAGAAAAGCTCCTAAAGGTGAATGTTAGGGGGCACATACTTTTGCCATATACTGTATCTCTCTTACTGTCTAGCCTCCTCTATTCTACGCCCTCCGTCCGGCGAGCTGCATATTATTGATGATAATGTGTTTAGCATAATCTGGCTTTTCTCTTCGTCGGCGCACACCTCTGCTTTCACGGTACATTTGTCAGCTGCCAGGAATATTGTAGATTGTGACAACCCTATTCATTCCCTATTCATTCAGATGAGTTCATTAGATGAACTCGCCGCTCTGTCGTTTCTGTGGTTCAATATAGTGTTTACGCCAATGATATTAGAAATGACCGATCACGCTGCTCCTGGTGATACGTAAATGTCATCTGCCGCTCGTGGAAACCTCTGAACATGCAGATTTACTCAGTGAAGATGGCAATGTTCTCTGCATTCATCTACTGAGAGGGAATTGCCTGTGAACCAGAGAGAACGAGCTGTCAATGTCAGGTAGTGGTGTGGCTCAGTCACATGCGTCCCATTGTCCCGCTTCTATACAGTCTGCTGCCAGGTCCAGGACTTGCGGGGATGTGGCAGAAATCACCAACCATTCACTGATTAGCATAGGTTTAGCAACTGGATTAGGTTTGGGCTAGCCAACACCTCGACTTCATCTTACTTTCATGTGGTGAAAGTCAATAGATATGTCTCCGATGTCTATTTCTTTTTATTTCTACAGTGCACAACAGCTGGATGGCAGAAAAGTCCAAGTAATGAAACATTGGGTGGCAAACTTGTCACAGATACCTTCCCTTCTGTGCAGCGGCACAATGCGTCACTCCCATCATCTGTGTTATCCTTAGCTCACAATCTGGTATCACAGTCTCATAGTGTATGACTTCTGTCATCTATGACCTCAGGAGGTCAAGATCTCTCATGGTGTATCTCTCCCATCATCTCTGACCTCAGGAGCTACCTCTCTAATCTCATCTGATATCCAGTGGTGGAGATTTAGTTCATGTTAGATTTTCAGAAGTCATCGCTCCTTTGACTCCTGGCTTCCTGATCGCTAAGGGGTGGTACACCTGATTGACAGGTCTGATTAGCAGGGTTGTAGCGCCGTTGACCTGGATTGTGCGCTCTTTGATACTACAAGTAAAAACCGCTTTGCTTCTGCAGCATGGTGGAAGAAAGCGGATCCTGCAATCTGGCGAGTTCCAGAACTGCGCTTCCAAGCTCTATAGCATAGAACTTGCCAGCTCACCCTCCTTTGCTAGAAAGCTATTCACCACTGATAGACTGAATATGTGGCCGGTAACCTAGGCAACTAGGAGTAAACTGTAGCATTAAGATGGAAATTGCAAAGTTTCTTATTTTTACCAGTATTTCACAATTTTTCCTATTAAGGAGCCTGAGAATAACCCTTTAAAGTGTTATCTACTACTTGGACAATCCCTTCTGAAGTGCTGGAATTTCCTTTGTAAAATAAAAGCATATACTGCACTCCCATTCCACACAGCTGCCGTTCCTGACCCTGTGGCAGAATTCTGCCATTTGATTGCCGCAACTCTCTTAGAAGTCAAGAGTTTAGTCCAAATGAGAAGGGGTTTCCCAAGTCGTGGATAACGTCTTTAAATTTGGTGCCAAAAAACTGTCTTTTATGCCTTGTCCACATTCACTATGAGTTTTAGATACGTTTAACATGTGAGAGGAGTCGTAATGTATCATTCAGGGCAGGGAAAGGGATGTGACCTATGTAGCAACCCTGTATGCTGACATTGGGCCACAAATTGAAGTATCGTAACTTTTTGGATCAAATTAAGCCAGGTAACAAACCTACCTCCCAACAATATAACATGGGGAGTGCAGGCTAGGGTGACCGCAAAAAATCGATGTCGGAATTTTGTCCGTCTGGACCCCACAAAACGATTCCCCTTTCCAGATATTGAGATAGCCAAAATTTGAGCTCGATCAAACGACGTTAACCCGTGCCGCTCGTCGCTCAAAGTTTGAAAAAATCCAAATTGAGGTATTTTAAGATTTAGGTATTTTGCAAAGTCTGTTAGACTATAAAGAATAGCCCTGACCAAATTTTCGAACCATTTGTGGTATTTGAATGCAGAGTTGGTGGGATTATCGTTTTTTGATCCCACCATTCCAGACAATGAAAAGTTGTTAATGGCTAATAAATTGCTCAGTAGCACAGATGAACCATCAGAGCACGCTAGGGTTGTAAATCCAAAAGTTAGGAAAGAAAAATTAAAAGAGGTAGGAAGTAACCGACTTTAACGACCTTCTGACAAAAGATGAAGAACAAAAGCAATATGTCCTGCAAGTTGTAAGCAAATGCCGAGCATTATATTCTGACATTTCAAAAACTACTTTAACAAAAGCTCTAGAATAGATTAGATAACTATGCAAAATTATCAACTCATGTAGGTTAGCGTGCTCTGATGGTTCATCTCAATATCTGGAAAGGGGAATCGTTTTGTGGGGTCCAGACGAACAAGATTCTGACATTTTTCCCCCCCATATGAGATCCGGTCACCCTAGTGCAGGCATTAGATCAACCTCATGCCGTTACTTTGTGTCCAGCCCCATTACGTGTCTAGTACAGTTAATGAGGATGAAAGTGTTTGCACAGTCGGACCACAGTAGAGGGTGTACAGTGAGCTATCTGTAATACATCTGTGATAGATCGCTCAGTGCATAGGCTGCCATGGTTCTCCGCAGTGTGAGACCTGATCACACCGGATACTGCACTGCCAAGAATGATAATCCATTGTACAGCGCAAAAGATCATGTCAGCTGATGAACGAGCATGTTCTTCATCAGGTACACGGCAGCGGGTTTACAATGAAGGATTGTCTAATGCACATTTGTAACAACACTAGTGCGTTATAATCCTTCAGTGCAAATAATCCCTAAATTATACATCTAAGGCTAGTTTCACACTAGCGTTACCGGGCCCAGCGCACGGCCGCCGCTAAGCTCCGCCCCTGGCCATGGCCCCTCCGGTTAGCTCCTCCTCTGATCGCATGACGCTGCATGCGATCAGCGTACCCTATATTTAGCGTTGGGTACACTGGTCATGCGCTGGTACACTTTTGCCGGCGCTTGCGCCGAGTGCACAAAAATGCACTGTGTCCATTATCACTAGAGATGAGGGAATTTGTTCAGCTATAAGGCTTGCCGAATAAGTTGCAGATGGAACCCGGCTTCCTGGATCGCGACGGCCAATCAGCGCCGCAGCTGCATGTGTCGCGGCTGTGTCACATATAGAAAAAACACTGTGAGCACAACTCAAGATGGTGCTAAGGTTAGGTTCCCAAACCGTTTAAGCAACAAATATAAACCTAGCACTCAACTTAAAGGTATTTGCAGGGAGGTTTATGGTAGTACACGAAAAAAGACGTTTTGGTCAATGTGACCTTCAGTTACGTGTGGTATATAGATTGCGTAGAGCTTATAGGCATCAGAAAAGACGATGGTGCTTTAAGCATTGAGGAGAATAATCTCTCTAAGGTAATGAGCTTGTCAGTATCTAGGAGAGGGGCAAACATGCCTCCAGACGCGGCTTCCACGTTTGCCCCTCTCCTAGATACTGACAAGCTCATAATTGCCCCTCACTGTGCCTCCTACACAAAATATCCCACCACACTGCCCCTCTCCATAATGTCCCCTCGCACAGCCCCCCTCCATAATATACCCCTCAAACAGACTCTCTCCATAATATCCCCCTACCCTGCCCATCTGTATGATATCCCCCCACATTGCCCGTCTGATATCCCCCACACTGCCCCTCTCCATAATATACCCCTCAAACAGACTCGCTCAATAATATTCCCCCATACTGCCCCTCTAAATAATATTGCCCATAGACTGCCTCTCTCCATAATATCCCCCCACACTGCCCCTCTCGATAATATCCCCTCCACACTGTACCTCTCCATAACAGCCCCTCTCTATAATGTCCCCTCCACACACTGCCCCTCTCTGTAATATCCCTGACACTGCCCCTCTTTATAATGTCCCTGCAAATTGCCCATTTCCATATATTCCCTACACTGCCTCTCTGCATAAAGTTTCTCCCACCCACCTGCCCCTCGCTATATTATGCCCCCTTTCACAATCCATCCTTATTGCACCATAATATCCCCCATTGCCCCATTATGTGCCCTTGCAGTAACACAACCACCCCCCCTCCTTATTTAGAATGATAGCACTGGTGCCCAACATGTCCAGTTCCTGTGCAGTGCTGGTTCTAATCACACTGATGCACGTCGGGGCCAGGGCTGACGAGTGCTCTTCTGCCTCAGCCCTGGCGCCACAGTGTTCAAATGTATTCACGTCTAAAAGACCCAAATGCATTTGAACAGAGGAATGGGTGAATGTCATCTCCCAGACCGCTCCGCGGGCAGCAGAAGGCCCTAAGGCAAGCCTCATATAGTGTAGGGCTGGGATAGACTAAGCACCAAGCCTTGTAGAGGATATCATCCCTACAACAATTGCACCATTAATGCTCCACTCACTGGTTTTGCATGTCCCGGCTCTCTCAAGGGTGATTGACAGCACTGGCATACCTGGAACGAGCACTGAGAGGTGCGATATGTAGAGGGGAATATCCTCTAAAAGACTTTGTGCTTGGTTTATACTGTTAGTTTCAGCTGACACTCCCTTTAAGCCACTGAATGTAAACCAGTATTTTCATTCACTGACAGCAAGACGGAATATAGAAAACTTGTCACATGGAGTTTATTAGAAAGGTGCCGAGCATTCCACTATGCTTGATGGAGGAATGATCTTCTCCATAGTCCGTCTCTCTTCATTATTTTTTTTCATGTTGGGCGAGAAGTTGCTCCATTGTGATAACGTGCCCTCGCCGAATCAATATCCTACACAGAACGAGCCGCTGGCGGGCTCTGCTGACATATGGGCAGCATCCACTTTCTTCTTGCATATATTGTGGAATTAAGGCATTATTAAAGGAACGCTAAGCCCAATGTCCATCCCATCCTGATTTGCATTGCAGCAGAATCTGATGCTTCCTGTTATCAGCCATTTCAGACATGCACCTACGTCAGATTAGGGTGACGCTGACTATAACCTCCTACCCCAATACACATTGAGTAATGTCAGAAGATATTGTCAGGCTAATATTGATCATGCAGTACGATTTCAGAGTGTGGATCGTATCGTCTCCTGGAGATAAGACACCGCCAGAGGTGTCTGACAGTTTCGGCCAAATGGGTGCTCCTGTGTATGAGAGAGCTGCCGGAAATATTGGACGGCCAACAGCCGTCTAATGGTCTTCAGAGTGATGTGTGATGAGAGCCAGAAATCTCCTTTCATGATCAGTGCCATAACTATATGGGTCACAGCTTTGTATAGAAGCCAAGAAAAACCTCTGTATTGAGTGCGGCACTTCCCACAGCCTCGTGCAGCTGGAAGTTGGGCATGAGGCCTAACTGCTGTGATGGACACTATGGCCGACATTTACTAAGAAGGGGTCCAAGCTGAGCTTTTACCTCAGGATCCCGAGCCTTGAGCTACTTGTCAGTCATGTGTCTGACGTTGGCCGCTCGGCTTATGACACCAGAGCCATTACTTATGTCCGACCTCCCTCATGGATCTCATTCACACGTCAGTATGTGCTCAGTATTTTGCATTTATTATTATTTATTGTTATAGCGCCATTTATTCCATGGCGCTTTACATGTGAGGAGGGGTGTACATAATACATACAAGTACAATAATGTTAAACAATACAAGTCACGACTGGTACAGGAGGAGAGGACCCTGCCCACGAGGGCTCACAATCTACAAGGGATGGGAGAGGATACAGTAGGCGAGGGTAGAGCTGATCGTGCAGCGGTTTGATGGATCGGTGGTTACTGCAGGTTATAGGCTTGTCGGAAGAGGTAGGTCTTCAGGCTCTTGCATCAGTGTTTGTATGTGAAAACCAGGAGTGGAGCGTACAGAGAAAAACTATCCTTGAACGCCTGACACCTGTTCTGTGCTTTAGAGACGCTCCTGGTTATAGCACACAAATACTGACGTGTGAATGAGGCCTTACAGACACGCTCGCCCGGCACAGTCACTCGGCCGCCCCCTGTACGTCTCCCACCTCCACTTTGGTGTCTCTGGGAAACGCTTCTGTGGACGGCAGAATTAAATAAACAGCTTTCTGTGAGCTGAACCTGAACCGATTCTCTGAAACAATGGGACTCGCTGAAATTAAAACCTGTCAAAAGATTAATTGGCGAGCGCTTCGGAGACTGCCAGTTTGCTGGGTTTTAATCTCCCTGGTGGCTCGGGCAGGGTCACCTTGTTATCTAGCTCCTGACATAGATTCCCTTTGCCATGAAATCTTCACAGCACCAGACTGCTTTCTGGCGACCGCGACTTATCGCCCCCTGGACGGTTGAGGATGGGGCTGACCCCACTAAATGTAAATCCCCAGTTTTCCTCTTCCAATCTCACATCGGTTTCTGGGAAAGCTGGGTGATTACAGTAAGGTGTGCTGCCCATTCTATTTATTCTGTAGGCGCCGTCACATTATTGGTCCTCGGATTCCCGCATCGCCGTTTTGCTATTTCCCGTTGCTTTTTCTCAGTGTCTCTCTGATAGCACAAATATTAGCTTTTCTGATTAAGAGCTTTGGTGTGAGGAGTCCGATTTGTGACTCTTGAAATACTCCAGAGTCGTAATTATTACTTTCTCCAAGTTGTGAGCACCACCATCTAAGCTGTCACTCCACAGAGATAATGAGCGTGGCGGTCTGCAGGACAATACCGTCTGGCAGTGGACAAGGCTCTTGTGGGGAGCGGGGAAGCAGTGTGAATTCCGCACACGCCTCATCCTCGCCCCCCTCCATCCTGCAGCCAAGAGCTGATTGATATTCTGCCCACATTAAATTCTCTAATCAAACAGCAATGCTAGTAGCCTGGGGTTAGACAAAGCAGAGGACCCTCGGAATGACTCCAAGGCCAGAGCCTTCATTAGATAACTGCTCCTGCTGGAGACTGCAAGGAGAATGCTGAGTATATGCATGATCTATGATGTATGGGGGGCACAAAAACTGATGACTTACGGCATCATCACTTATTTATGTGGAGGTTGAAGCCTAAAAAAAAAAAAAAAAAAACAATCACAGCCCATCAGCAGGGGTTGGATCAGATCAGTATAGGAGATGGACAGGTGTGGGCTTTTGGATGCACATGCACCCGGGGTGGTCTGTAACCGGTTGCTCTCCATCTATAGTGATACTACAACTCACAGCATGCGCTGACACTCACGGTGAAGGGACACAATGGGTCGTCTTCATGCCACAAGTCATCTTTTTACGTCCACGTACTGTATAATCTGCCAGGGCAGCGGCCCATTGAATGCACTGAATAGTGACACCTTCAAGGTGACTTTACTATCACTGTGTCTCCAACGCTGTATACCGAGAAAAGCGAAGCGTCGGCGTCCTCCCACCTGAAAACCATTTAAACACAGGCTTATAATGGGAACACGCACTGGCTGCTGCATCTCAGGCTTGTATAATCGCAATGCCGCCTGGAAACCATCAGTGCCCTGAATGTCAGCTGGGATAGCAAAGTCAGATCTGTTATCTGAAAGGCGATCGCGCCACGTTCTGCATCTTATGAGCTCTCCGCAGATGTATGATGAATGGGGCACAGTGATGTCAGGACCAATAACCTGCGCGATCAGTCCTAACTGATGGAAATCTGATGCGTTCAACAATGAGAGCACGAAATTCATATGTAGCTGATTTTTTTTTTTTGTTTGTTATAAAGCAGCAGCGTGTTCTGATCAGATCATAGCTCTCATCATCATTGCCTTGTCAGAATAACTGGACAATACTGCAAGCCTTCCCTTACCCGATCAGGTTCAGATCATCTTTCCTGGCTTTAATAACGTGTCACTGTTTATGGAAGAAAGCAGCCATGTTTTATTTTTTTTTTTTTAAATCCAGCACAATGCCATTAGCTCTTTACTTCCTCATGGGTGTAGGTAAAGTCTCATGGTCCCTAGTACAAAAATTCAGCTTGGACCCCCTGGCCTGCACAAATTTCTGGTAGCCGGCTGCTACCAACTTGTAATTTTCAGTTGCATCCCTTAGACAGCTGTCGGCCACTTGATCTGTCCGCAGCGTTCTGGACCGATTTTCTCATACATAGGATCGCTCAGTCGGCGGAGCACCCATGTTCTGTATGTGAGGGCCCCTGTGTCCTCTACGCGAGGCATGTCTGGTGGTGTCATATCTGACTGAGAACAAAAGGATCGCCAGTCCGAAATCTGACAGGGCGGGGCCTTATCTTCTCCGATCGTTATCTGTCAGCGGCCTCCTAAACAGACTGAGGGCAAAACTGATATCGGCTGACATTAGTCTAATGTGCATGGGGACTTTTTTACCTCAGATAAAATGATAATGTAGCAGTTGTCACCTGCAGTCCTATGTAAGACCGCGCATAAGGGTATGTGCACACTTTGCGGTTTCCGCAGCGGTTTTGGCTCTGCAGAAACGCAGCAGATTCTGCTACGTTGTACAGTACCTTTATTTCCTATGGAAATAAAAAAAAACTGTGCACATGCTGCGTTTTTTTCCGCGCGGTTTTGCTGCGATTTTCAAAACGCAGCATGTCAATTGTTTGGTGCAGAAACGCTGCAGTTTTACACCTCATCCATTATGAGGTGTAAAACCGCAGGGCAAAACCGCAGGTCTTTGTCCTGCGGATTTACCTGCGGTTTTCTCTACAAAATCCGCAGAGACAAAAAACTATGTGTGCACATACCCTAAGACTCCATACTATAAACCGCTTCGGCTGATGGTGGCACGGCCTGTAACATAAAGCTTCATCAGTGGCCGGCGAGTGCCGCAGACAAGCTCTTGCACTAAGTCGCTGCTTTCTCTTCCTTCCTCAGCTCTGAAAGTAATTGCATAAGCACAAAGCTTGATTTACCTTGATTAGTGCAGCACTTTCTACAAGTGTTTTAATTTATTTTAGCTCCAATGCGTTACGGCTCGGCCAAAGTAGTCGCTCTAGAGGTTGGTGGTGGGGGGAGCGTCTGCGAGCAGAGGGGGCCCACAAGTTTAGGATGAAGATCATTCCATTGCTGAAGGGCATCCTTTATCTGACACAGATATAATAAGTTAAAAGCGTTGCCGACGACGATAATCTGTAGATTAATTTAAATTAATGGATTCATCCTCTTCCAAATGAATTCCAAGCAAATCCCAGAGCTGCTATTGTGCCACATTAAAAACATCCAGCGGATTTTACCGCCAGGACGACATCTCAACATTAAAGAGCATTTTCCCCCCTAAAATCTCCAAATCCCCAGAAAAAATAAGTCCTGGTGTCTGTTAGCATTCTCATAAGCGGATATCGACCTGAGTGACACTAGTAATGCCGCCATTACTGCCACCACAAGGGTTGTCAGCCACCTCTCTTATACTCCTGACTATTACATTTCCTGGTGACCTGGGAGTATATAGGATATACACCTGTAGGCATAGAAGCCAGTCTGAGCCTGACCAAGCAGTATGACATCCTTGTGCAAGGTTTTATAGCTGCCATATTGGTTACCGGCCTCTGCAACTATGAAACGCTGGACAAAGAGACTCTTCACTCCCTGCGGGCTGCTTACGTTGGGTGGTCTGAGATCACACACAGATGATTCTGTAGGCGCATCCATAGAGTACGAGCCGTGCATAGGTGTGTGGGACTTCGATACCGCTGTATTATCAACACGGTGCCATCATTAATGGTGGCGTTTCTCACTCTCAGTGTTACGACACAGCTGTCGGGGGACCAAGGGTTCCTTCCCTCTCCATAACACTAACTCGCCCTGCTCCCCAGGATACTTCAGATGGTGAAGATGCTGGGGCCTCCACCCTTGCCTTATCTCCTGATTTAGCCCTCTGTTATGATTGAGTCACCGTAGGAGGCAAAAACAGAAATGCTAGCTAAGTCCAGAAAACCAGAGAAGTTGGCAGCTATCGGATTGCAGACCCCTGAACCTATCAACACAACTAGCAGTAGCCGTGGGGGGTTCCTACGATGCCCTAGACCCCTCGATCACAGCCGGAGAAATAAATAGGCCTAAAGAAAGAAAGGGGAAATCTAAACTGCCCCAGAGCAGACCCCAAAGCAATAGGCAGCCCCCAACATATAATGACGGTGAAGCAAGATGAAAACACTAACACAGGCAGAAAGATAGACTGAGCAAAGACGGGGCCCAAGCTAACTAGATAGAAAAGGACAGGAAGGCTGCTGTCTGCAATCTGAGAAAAACCCTATGAAAATAAGAGCCAACAGACTGACAGTGAAAAAGGCCCTGAAGACGCTAGGCTTCAAAAAAGCTATGTCAGTACTCAGGAATATTCTGAAGACAGAGCTACAGGCAAAAGGAGATTCAGCTCACCCCAGCAGGGAATGGCAGAATCCAGAAAAGCAAGGAACACAAAAACAAAAAACTAATGCTAACAGGCAAAGCGGAAAACTTAGCTTTTAGAGGAGCAGGAATCAGACTGGTGTCCTAGAAGTCCACAGAGAAATCACCCGCAGGGCAGAAGGGCGTCGGCAGCCTTATATCTAGTCCGTGACTCCACTCAGCCAGTCATCCTCATCAGGCTCAGGTGCCTGATAATCAGGCTCATTACCTTCCTTCACCAGAATAGGGAGTTCACCAGACCTCAGTGACGAAGGGGAAAATGAACTCACAACAGCCCTGTCTGTTCTCTTTCGCCACCCGGGGAAGAGGGGCGCTACTGTGCACCGTAGTACACTAAACCGACAAGGCAACACAAACAAGAGTTATCAGAAAACTCCAGGCATACAAAATATTCACTCACATATTAAAGAGGAATGCACTGGATTATGAAGGTAGGGGAATAAACCAAAATAGAGAAGGATAGGGAATTACCACACGTACAAGCCAAGAAACAGTCACAGATAACTCCTCCAACTCTCCTTCTCATATGTACTCCTCTCCCATGTTAGCCATGCAGCAAATGCTATCTCTGACAAGGGTTTGTAACAGAGCCCATATTATATAAGGGGAAAAGAGTGGCTAACCGAGCTCAGGTGTGAGCACACAGATTTCCAACATGGCCGATTAACCCCTGTTCTGCCAGAAGAAATCAACACATTTAAAATGAAGGAGAAGTGCTTCTTCTCAGCACCCCGGGGTAGGAGCAAACGCTGCGGTCTTCTGGCTCCACACTGTCGCGGTAACCCTGTGACACTCAGCCTTCTTGTACAAGAGGTGGAGGCTGTGATCATCTTGGCATCTGCTGCATTTTCCTGGTGGTCACCTAAATTTCACCTTGACTATGACTTTGTATATTTCAAATGTTGACTTACTCTCTAGTCACATGCAGAGCTGCATTCTGATGTCTGCTAGTTTTAAGGTGGAGGACTGAGTGTTTTCTATGTGCCTACCAACAGCCATAGTTCTCATACACTTTTTCTCCCGTGCATCACCCCTACTCTGGAACTCTCTACCACAACATATCAGACTCTCACCTACCATCGAAACCTTCAAAAAGAGCCTGAAGACCCACCTCTTCCGACAAGCCTATAACCTGCAGTAACCACCGATCCACTAAACCGCTGCACGACCAGCTCTACCCTCGCCTACTGTATTATCACCCATCCCTTGTAGATTGTGAACCCTCGCAGGCAGGGTCCCCTCTCCTCCTGTACCAGTTACGACTTGTATTGTTTAACATTATTGTACTTGTTTTTATTATGTATACCCCCCCTTACATGTAAAGCGCCATGGAATAAATGGCGCTATAACAATAAATAATAATAATAATACACTGCATCATGTTAAGCACTTTCCACAGCATTTTGGGGTTTTTTTTGCAGACAGTGGGCTTGTGTTTTGCAGGTGATGCAGGGTTGGCGGGTATCAGCTGGCCATGCTAGAATGGTCAGTGCCCCACACTGGTACCCCACTGCTGCTCCCTGCTGGCTGATTTCTGAACAGCGGTTGCTCTGCTTTCTTGCATTGTGGGAGCTGTAGTGTTCTCACTCGGCTGCCCAGTTCACCTCTTTCTGGTATGTTCAGGTCTTCAGGATGATTTTCTGGGTTTGCATTAATATAAACTGGAGAAAATAAAGGACGATTCACTGAGGCCCCTTGATCTCTCCTGCAGCGTGACCCCTTTAAGGCAGTTTTTCTTCTATACAAGTATGGTACTTGAAATTGGGAACCTTAAGGATAAATAATACCCCGTTGCCATGGCAACCATCAATTAAGTTGAAAGGAAAAAAAGTAGGCGTTGTATCCAGCGTGCAGGATAAAGTGCGAGCACAAATTTACATCTTTATTAGAGGGAAAAAGAGATTTTTTTTTTCTTGTTTCCAAAATTCTGATGCATAGAACAATCCGCTCGGTATTTACTGAGTCTCCACCAAAAATCCCATTATAGAGGACCAGTTATTAACGAGAATTAGTGGGAACATAATGGTACACATCCAGCCTTCGTCTTCCCCCGCACCCACCGTCTCTGCCACATTTACTCTGGACTGTTGGGTCATAATTAACGGCAACAATAATGTTAGCCCCATGTACAGACTGTATCTGCAGGGAATGGCAGGACTGTATACACCCAGTAATCCCTGAAGGTGGACCCAAAGTATTGCTCCTACATCACATCCAATACCCGGTCACGTCCAGAGCTGCAACAACATCACGTCTAATACCCGGTCACATCCAAAGCTGCAACAACATCATGTCTAATACCCGGTCACACCCAAAGTATTGCTCCTACATCATATCTAATATCTAATACCCGGTCACATCCAAAGCTGTAACAACATCACGTCTGCTATCCGGCCACATCCAAAGCTGCAACAACATCATGTCTAATACCCGGTCACATCCAAAGCTGCAACAACATGGCTGATACCTCGTCACATCCAAAGCTGCAACAACATCACGTCTAATATCCGGTCACATCCAAAGCTGCAACAACATCACGTCTAATACCCGGTCACATGCAAAGCTGCAACAACATCACGTCTGATACCCGTTCACATCCAAAGCTGCAACAACATCATGTCTAATATCCGGTCACACCCAAAGTATTGTTCCTACAGCACATCTAATGCCCGGTCACACCCAAAGTATTGCTCCTACATCACATCCAATACCCGGTCACATCCAAAGCTGCAACATCACGTCTAATACCCGGTCACACCCAAAGTATTGCTCCTACAGCACATCTAATACCTGGTCACATCCAAAGCTGCAACAACATCACGTCTGATACCTGGTGACATCCAAAGCTGCAACAACATCACATCTAATACCCGGTCACAACCAGAGCTGCAACAACATCACGTATGATACCCAGTCATATCCAAAACTGCAACAACATTGCGTTTAATACCTGGTCAAATCCAAAGCTGCAACAACATCATGACTAATACCCACTCACATTGAAAGCTGCATTCACATCACGTCTAATACCCAGTCACATCCAGAGCTGCATTCACATCACGTCTAATACCCGCTCACATCCAGAGCTGCATTCACATCACATCTAATACCCGCTCACATCCAGAGCTGCATTCACATCACATCTAATACCCGCTCACATCCAGAGCTGCATTCACATCACGTCTAATACCCGCTCACATCCAGAGCTTCATTCACATCAAGTCTAATACCCGCTCACATCCAGAGCTGCATTCACATCATGTCTAATACCTGCTCACAACCAGAGCTGCATTCACGTCACGTCTAATTACCAGACCTGCCCTGATGAAGCTATACTTAATAGCGACACACGTTGGGTTCTGGTGAGGTGAAGCACCTTTGCCAGAACCTTCCTGTCTGCATTGAGTAGCGCTATGGGATGCCAGTTCTCAATGCAAGATGGGTCCTTACCCTTTGACAAGATGATCAGGGTAGACCTTCTCAATTACTTTGGCAGAATGCCCAAGGAAAGATACTCAATGAAAACCTCAGTCAAGAGGGGAACCAAAGCGTCCTTAAAGGTCTTATAGAATTCAGATGTTAAGCCATCTGGACCGGGCGATTTTTTTTTTTTTTTTTTTGGGGGGTGGGGGGGGGGGGTGGGGGGGGGGAGCCCTTCAATCTCCAACTTAACTTCCTCTTCCCTGATCATCTCTGTCAAAACGTGGTTCGGGGACGGCTTCAGCTAGGAAAGCCGACATCTCTTCCCAAACAAGATCCCTCTTCCCCAAGAGGTGCGAGTGTAGAGATCTGACAACGTCCAGGATCCTTATCTGGATTGCCTCAGGGACCTTCGTAGTGTCGACCAGTCCTGTAACTACTTTACTATTCACTGACATCTTGCAGTTTCTGTAAGAGACGGGCAAGCGGTACTTCCTGTTATCCCTGTCAAAAACCAAAGATGCGTGTCTACCGTACTGACACCTCATAAGTAGAGTTGAGCGATACCGTCCGATACTTCAAAGTATCGTATCGGATGGTATCGGCCGATCTTTAAAAAAAGTATCGGTATTGCCGATTCCGATACCGGAAGTCCCATTCAAGTCTATGGGACTTCCGGTATCGGAATAAGAAAAACCCTTTCCTGCCCTTGTACAGCCTCTCTGGGGTCTGTACGGGCCTTTCGGGGGGCTGTGCCGGCCTGCCAGGGGGTCTGTGCAGGCTCCGGTGGTCTGTGCCGGCCTGCCGGTGGTCTGTGCAGGCTCCGGGGGGCTGTGCCGGCCTGCCGGGGGGCTGTGCCGGCCTGCCGGGGGGCTGTGCAGGCTCCGGGGGTCTGTGCAGGCATCGTCCGATGGGACTACAAGTCCCATCGGGCGATGCCTGCTACCATGACAGTGATTGACACATTAGCCAATGATGGGACAGTAGTAGTCCCATCATCCGGCTAATGTGTTAAATGTAAAAAAAAAAAAAAAAAAAATTACATGCTACATACATACAACATGCATACTACATACATGCTACATTCATACTACATGCAACATACATACTACATATATACTACATGCATGCTACATACATACTGCATGCTACATACATACCACATATATACTACATACATACTACATGCATGCATGCTACATGCATGCTACATACATAACACATATATACTACATGCATGCTACATACATACTACATGCTACATACTACATATATACTACATGCATGCTACATACTACATGCTACATACATACTACATATATACTACATGCATGCTACATACATACTGCATGCTACATGCATGCTACATACATACTACATACATACTACATGCTACATACATACTACATATATACTACATACATACTACATACATACTACATGCATGCTACATGCATGCTACATATATACTACATGCATGCTACATACATACTACATGCTACATACATACTACATATATACTACATGCATGCTACATACATACTACATGCTACATACATACTACATGCTACATACATACTACATATATACTACATGCATGCTACATACATACTGCATGCTACATGCATGCTACATACATACTACATACATACTACATGCTACATACATACCACATATATACTACATACATACAATACATTCATACAATACATACATAGACATACAGTACATATAACATAGAGTAACATACTTACCAATACTTGTCACATTGTTCCCCGAAGCCATTGTCTTTCCGGAATAAATATTAACATAACAAACCATAAAAATACTCACCCACGATCCGAAGCAGTCCACGAGTGTGTCCCACGACGATCTTGGGTAGAGAACGGCAGCATCAGATGATGCTGCCGTTCTCTACGGGCTGCAGGAATCCAATGACGGAAGGTAGGTATCCTTCCGCACTGTATTCCTCCGCCACTTAAAAAAAAAAAAGTCCCTAGTCTCACTTTATGCCATTGCTGTGTGGGAAATTCCCACGCAGCAATGGCATAAAGTGAGACTAGGGACTTTTTTTTTTTTTAAGTGGCGGAGGAATACAGTGCGGAAGGATACCTACCTTCCGTCATTGGATTCCTGCAGCCCGTAGAGAACGGCAGCATCATCTGATGCTGCCGTTCTCTACCCAAGATCGTCGTGGGACACACTCGTGGACTGCTTCGGATCGTGGGTGAGTATTTTTGTGGTTTGTTATGTTAATATTTATTCCGGAAAGACAATGGCTTCGGGGAACAATGTGACAAGTATTGGTAAGTATGTTACTCTATGTTATATGTACTGTATGTCTATGTATGTATTGTATGTATGTAGTATATATGTGGTATGTATGTAGCATGCATGTAGTATATATGTAGTATGTATGTAGCATGCATGTAGTATATATGTAGCATGTATGTAGTATGTATGTGGTATGTATGTAGCATGTAGTATGTATGTAGCATGCATGTAGCATGTATGTAGCATGCATGTAGTATGTATGTAGCATGCATGTAGTATGTATGTAGTATGTATGTAGTATGTATGTAGCATGCAGTATGTATGTAGCATGTATGTAGTATGTATGTAGTATATATGTAGTATGTATGTAGCATGTAGTATGTATGTAGCATGTAGTATGTATGTAGCATGTATGTAGTATGTATGTAGTATATATGTAGTATGTATGTAGCATGTAGTATGTATGTAGCATGCATGTAGTATGTATGTAGTATTTTTTTTTTTTTTTTTTTAACATTTAACACATTAGCCGGATGATGGGACTACTACTGTCCCATCATTGGCTAATGTGTCAATCACTGTCATGGTAGCAGGCATCGCCCGATGGGACTTGTAGTCCCATCGGACGATGCTTGCACAGACCCCCGGACATCAGCACAGCCCCCCGGCAGGCCGGCACAGCCCCCCGGCAGGCCGGTACAGACCCCCACAGGGTGCACAGACCACCGGCAGGCCGGCACAGCCCCCCGGCAGGCCGGCAGAGACCCCGGGCAGTCCACACAGCCCCCCGGCAGGCCGGCACAGCCCCCCGGCAGGCCGGCAGAGACCCCCGGAAGGCCCGAAATGACGGCGCATCATGATGCGCACACACCGCGCATCATGATGACGTCAGGCCGTCAATCAACTGAACTTCCGATTCCGATGCCGAATTCCGATATTGAAAAAATATCGGAAGTCGGTATCGGAATTCCGATACAGCAAGTATCGGCCGATACCCGATACTTGCGGTATCGGAATGCTCAACACTACTCATAAGCAAAGATTTCACCCTGGAGATCTCCTCATGGCTACCTCCAGTTGAGACAAGATGCTCGAGCTTCCTCCTCAGACCCTGATACAGGCAGTAACTGCTTGAGACTCCTGAGACTCGAGAGCTGGCAGAAGAATCTTGCCACCCTTTTCTTGAACATCTCCCACCACTCTGACTTATTACTACAAAAATCCAGTAAGTGCACCTGGCTCTGAAGAAAATCCTCAAAGGACTGTCTTATGTCCGCTTCTTCCAAGAGAGACGAATTGAGCCTCCAAAAGCCTCTTCCCATCCGGTGGGTCTCTGTAACATTCAGAGAAAACAAAATCAAACAGTGGTTGGATAACTCCACCTCACAAGAGACACTGCTGAAGAGACAGCTTCCTCCTTTAAATAAAACCTATCTATTCTGGACCTACAGTTACCTCTATGATAGGTGAACCCCTCGTGGCCTGGGGTGTGCCGAATGTGGACATCCACCAGGCGAGCCTCACTAGCTATACTATTAAGGGCGACGTTATCATAAGTCAGATTGTCTCTGGAACCTCCTCTATGCCGGGCATTGTGACAGTATTTAAGTCCCCTCCAAAGACTACCTGCCGACTTGTAAAAAGGTAGGGCTTGATCCTCATAAAGAGACACTTCCGGTCCCATTTAGATTGGGGACCATAGATGTTAATGAGCCAGAGCTCTTGTCCCTTCATGAGGACATCTAAGATCAGGCACCTTCCCATTTCTAACTCAACCCATCAGCATTCCACCGGTGCGATAAAAAGGACCGCCACTCTGCTATACGGGTTGGTCGCAAGAGACCAGTAGGAGGGCACGAGTCTCCACTCCCTCTTAGCTTTAAACACGTCTGCCATGTTTGGCAGCCTGATCTCTTGTAAGAAGAAAATGTCAGCTTCAACCCGGCTGAGAAAATCAAAGGCCGCAAATCTGGCTGTATTTGACTTTATGCTGGCAACATTAATGGATGCCAGCGTCAATGGAGTGAGTACCACCATCACTGAGATAGATGGCTTTCTTCTTCCCACTCCCCTTATCTGGCTCAGAGGAGGAATCCTTCCTCCTCCTTAACGACACCGAATTGTCCATTCCCAGGTGTTTTTTCTTTTTATCGTCCTCGTCTCCGGACTCTGATTCAGTCCCTCCCTCCAAGGACCTTACATCCCCAGAAGAAGGAGTCTCTGCTCCCCCTGTAAGCCCCGCTGAAGCCGGAACCTCACCCTCCACTTCCTCCTCAGAGGAAGAGATGTTCTCAAGGACTTGGAACCGGTTAGAAAAAGCAACCAGAGGGGAGTCTCCTGTCTGCGCTTGTCTAGACGACTCAGCTGGGCAGGCGTCTTTTTATTGCTTTTCCTCCTTGGCCCCTCAGCTCCCTCAACCCTGCTAGTCCCTTCCCCAGCAGAATCAGCCTCATGGCTTTCTCCCAACAGTTTCATGACTGCATTAGCGAAGGAGTGAGGACAACGGCTGAATGGGTGACCTAACTTACCACACAGGTGACACCTAATCTCTATACAAGATGCAGCAAGATGGCCGACATCCACACACAATGCACATTTCTGCACAGTACAGTTTGCATTGAAGTGTGTTGGGTTGCTGCACTTGTGACAGAGCTTCGGTTGCTCCTGGTAGAAGACCAGGATACGATCCTTACCCAGAAAGGCAGATGATGAAATGCAGGCAACCGTACCACTTAAGTTTTACCATAAGCATCCAGGCCCCTAACCAGGTACCAAACTCGTCTCGGTTTTCTTTCGCATCTCTACCGCCTCTGCACATCGACCAAGCTAGGTCATGTCATAACAAGAAAGTGACTCGTTACAAGTCATCATGGTGCCTTTCTTGTCTCTTGTTTGGCGAGATACTGCTTGAATGTCAAAATCTCGCCAGCCAGGCTTATTTTTTGCCAGCTCAAAATTCGATCAGAAGAGCTCAAGCCCCTCTGGCTGAACAAAGCCAACATCAAACTCAGGCGTAAAAATTGGGATTGTATGAAGGCGAGATATCAATTGCCTAGAAGTCCATCCTCAGCAGGAGCTCCACAACCTTAGGCTGGAGTCACACATAGCGACTCACCAGCGATCCTGACAACGATATCAATGTATCAGGATCGCTGGTGAATCGCTATGTGATCGCTGGTGAGCTGTCAAACAGACAGCTTCACCAGCGATCAGCACAGCGACGCCGAGCGTCGCTGTGTTCGTTAGTAACCAGCGCGCTGATGCTGGAAGATGGTAACTAACGTACACATCGGGTATCTAAGGGACGCGCGTCCCTTGGATACCCGATGTGTACGTTAGTTACCAGCTCCCTGCATCAGCGCGCTGGTAACTAACGTACACATCGGGTATCTAAGGGACGCACGTCGCTTGGATACCCGATGTGTACATTAGTTACCATCAGATCGCTGGTCTCCCGCCTGTCACACGCAGCGATGCGTGGTGGCCAGCGGGAGACCAGCGACCAAAAAAATGTCCTGGCCTTTCCTGCAGCGATCAGTGATTCCGGCAGGGGGGCCGGTCGCTGATCGCTGTCACACACAGTGATCTTGCTGGTGAGATCGCTGTTGTGTCACAAAAATTGTGACTCAGCAGTGATCTCGCTAGCGAGATCGCTATGTGTGACGGGGCCTTTAGTCCTTGGAGGACACGCATCACTGCCCCTCCACTGAAGATGGACCACATTACTACACACACTACCCAGCACGGCTGTTTGGAGGGATCACACTGCATCCCACCCTTTTTGCTCTCTGAAGGCCCAGAGGCCATGCCTCTCTATTCAGAACGATAGATCAACCTCTTGACTCTCTACCATTAGTGATCTCTCCCTTCTTTAGAGCCTTCAGGAGACACTACTGCAACATGCCGTCTCCGGAGCCCTGAGACTAGGATGATGCCCTATTTCCCCCAGAGGTGACACCGGCATAAGTCCTGACACGTGTTGTCACCGCCGGGGGGGGCAACAGGACCAGTGACTACATCAAGCTCAATAGCATCATTATTACCCACCTCCATCACCATCTCACCTTCACTATTCTGCTGGTGCAGTCACTGTATACATACATTACTGTCTGTGTACTGTGGATATATTTGGCTTAGACCTGGAGTTCTTGTGGTGTCTAATACTTGGCTTTTGCAGTATTCAGCGCGGTTTCATGTATGGCGAATACTGATTTATAAAGGATTGAGAGCAAATTCAGTTATCTTCCTCATCAGGTGATGTCCATTCTCCGTATAAGCACCACACATGAAACTGACAAATCTTGACTCTGACAGAATTTATCCGCCTCGCCCTGGTAGACGCGACCCCACTTGGGGAATATAGGATATTAATGAATGATTATTACACACGAGCCAACCCTGTAGATTACCAGACTGGGACACACAATGCAATTATTGACTGCATCCCAGTGTATTGTGTGTGTTACTGCAGCTGTGTATCTATGCTTTGTGATACTGTCTGCTGAACTGTGTATCTGATCCTATCCTGTGTGATACTGTCTGCTGAACTATGTATCTAATCCTCTCCTGTGTCATACTGGGCTGTGTATCTAATCCTATTTTGTGTGACATTGTGCTGAGCCGTGTATCTAATCCTCCCATGTGTGATAGTGCTGCTGAGCCGTGTATCTAATCCTCCCATGTGTGATTATGTGCTGAGCAGCGTATCTAATCCTATCCTGTGTGATTCTGCTGAGCTGTGTAGCTAATCCTATCCTGTGTGACACTGCTGAGCTGTGTAGCTAATCCTATCCTGTGTGATACTGACTGCTGAGCTGTCTATCTAATCCTATCCTGTGTGATACTGACTGCTGAGCTGTGTATCTAATCCTATCCTGTGTGACACTGCTGAGCTGTGTAGCTAATCCTATCCTGTGTGATACTTTCTGCTGAGCTGTGTATCTGATCCTATCCTGTTTGATACTGACTGCTGAGCTGTGTATCTAATCCTATCCTGTGTGATACTGACTGCTGAGCCGTGTATCTAATCCTATCCTGTGATACTGACTGCTGAGCCGTGTATCTAATCCTCTCCTGTGTGATACTGACTGCTGAGCCGTGTATCTAATCCTATCCTGTGCGATACTGTCTGCTGAGCCGTGTATCTAATCCTATCCTGTGCGATACTGTCTGCTGAGCGGTGTAGCTAATCCTATCCTGTGTGATACTGACTGCTGAGCCGTGTATCTAATCCTATCCTGTGATACTGACTGCTTAGCCGTGTATCTAATCCTCTCCTGTGTGATACTGACTGCTGAGCCGTGTATCTAATCCTATCCTGTGCGATACTGTCTGCTGAGCAGTATATCTAATCTTATCCTGTGCGATACTGTCTGCTGAGCGGTGTATCTAATCCTATCCTGTGTGATACTGTCTGCTGAGCGGTGTATCTAATCCTATCCTGTGTGATACTGTCTACTGAGCTGTACATCTAATCCTATCCTGTGTGATACTGACTGCTGAGCCGTGTATCTAATCCTGTCCTGTGTGATACTGTCTGCTGAGCCGTGTATCTAATCCTATCGTGTGTGATACTGACTGCTGAGCCGTGTATCTAATCCTATCCTGTGTGACACTGTGCTGAGCCATGTATCTAATCCTATCCTGTGTGATACTGAATGCTGAGCTGTGTATCTAATCCTATCCTGTGTGATACTGACTGCTGAGCCGTGTATCTAATCCTATCCTGTGTGACACTGTGCTGAGCCATGTATCTAATCCTATCCTGTGTGATACTGACTGCTGAGCCGTGTATCTAATCCTATCCTGTGTGACACTGTGCTGAGCCATGTATCTAATCCTATCCTGTGTGATACTGACTGCTGAGCCGTGTATCTAATCCTATCCTGTGTGACACTGTGCTGAGCCATGTATCTAATCCTATCCTGTGTGATACTGACTGCTGAGCCGTGTATCTAATCCTATCCTGTGTGACACTGTGCTGAGCCATGTATCTAATCCTATCCTGTGTGACACTGTGCTGAGCCATGTATCTAATCCTATCCTGTGTGACACTGTGCTGAGCTGTGTATCTGATCTGGTTTCCGGCCACTAGTACTACGGCAGTGGACACATTTTGGGCTTCTCCCCTGATCTCTGTGGTCCCCCTGGATCCTCGTGCGCCCCCTCGCCAGCTTTTGTCTCCCGTGGTTAATAGTGTCAGGCTCAGGTCCTGTTTGCTTCTCTAGGGCCTATAACCCCCATCGTGTGGCCGGAGCACCAGCAGCTGTGATAAGATGTGCAGATGAGCACACTCTTGCCCGTCAGACGCCCGTAGATGTCTCGGCTGACCGCGCTGCCAGTTCTATTCTGGTAACTGTGATTTTTGAGGTGAACGGCACCTGAGGGGAATTAGCGCAGTCTCCTTCCTGACAACAGCACGTATACGCCAGGCTTCATCCTCAGCCGCCACCGTGCAAGATTAATGGCTGGATAATGATGCAGTAATGAACCTGGCTGATTCACGCAAGGAATTAGTAGAATTGCAATGGAGATGGGGAGCCAGAGCAAGAGGAAGGGACCGGCCCTGGGACTGTGGGGGCACACAGACCCTCCATGCCAAGCTCCCCGACACTGTTAGGGTGTGTGCACACGTTGCAGATTCTGCTGCGGTGTACAGTACCCTTTTAGTCTATGTAAATAGAAATCCGCAGTGCCCACGGTGCGGAATTTTCCGCGCGAATTTGCTGTGGTTTTACATCCGCAGCATGTCACTTCTTTGTGCGGATTACGCAGCAGTTTGCCACCTGTTCCATGACAAGTGTCAAAACGTAGGGGAAAAACGCAGGCTAATCCGCACTAAATCCACAGATAAACTGCAGGTCTTTTGACCTGCGGATCTAGACAAATCTGCGTGGAAAAATCCGCAACGTGTGCACACACCCTTACAGTCTAGCAGTGTGTCTCTTACTGACAGCAGCAGGCATTTGTCAGGCCCCTTAGGTTTACTGCACAGGTGTCAGAACAGCAGCTGCACTGGTGCATCATGGGGCATAAAGTAAAAACCATACAAAATAATACATCTTTATTCAGAGACCATTACTATTTGTTGGAGACTTTTACCTGTGTGACCTCTGAGCGGAAAACTACTGCCACTGTCTACCACACCTAGGAACGAGGGGCTCTTTTTTAGCATTACTTTAGGATGGGCCGGTAACACTGCAACATCACATCCAATGACTGTCTGCGGGATCCCTATGTAACCTGCGGAGACCCCAGCAGTGGCAAGAAGCTTATCAGCATTTTGGGTGCAGGTCGCACTCCACCTTACCAGTAATGTGTGTGAATGTCTGGTCTGCCTGCAACTTTCAGGTCCAAAATGGCCGCACAATTGTTTATGCTCCTGCTGCCCAGGAGGGCAAGACGTGGTCCCATAAAACCCTACACTGCAGTCAGGGCCAGTTTTAGCCAAAGTGGGGCCCTGGGCAAAAGTTTGAGGTAGGGCCCTAAGTGTTCACATATTGCACCATCACACACAAACTTTTCAGTTATATTTACAGTAAAAGTCCTTTGACGCTTGTTTCCCGGCCTCTCTACATCGGCTGATGGAGAATGACGGGCACAGAACGATCACTAGGAGATCAATCTGTCCCCATACAGTATCATGTTATCTGCAGCTTAGGCTAGTTTCACATTTGCGTTTTTGAGCGCAGCGACGGCCTGCGCACGGCCGCCACTAAGCCCCGCGCCTCCGCCGGTAGCTCCGCCTACCGGCGCATGACGCTGCATGCGTCCCCTATCTTTCACGGTGCGCCGAGCGCAACCAAACTGCAGCAGGTTGCGTTTGGCGCTGGTTAGCGCACCGTGAAAAGGACGCATGCGCCGCCAAACGCATACTGCGCACAGCCTGCGCCCCCAGTGATAAAGATAGGGGACGCGGCCGTGCGCAGGCCGTCGCTGCGCTCAAAAGCGCAAATGTGAAACTAGCCTTACACCGGAGATGTGCCGCTGAAAAACAATGATTTCTGTTCCACCATAAACAATCCAATCACCCAATGACTAGGCAGCATTTTGCCCGTTTGTTGGACGATTGCTGACATGTTTACTGTCATCTGTGCTGCCATTCTTTATAAATGTGGATGCTACATACACATAGCTCACATGCATTTATACATCAAGCACACAAATATGTATACACACACATAGAACACGCATATATATACACAAAGCACATACATATATGTATACACAGAGCACATACATGTGTCTTCACATTTATTATATACTGTATGTATATATTTATACACCACCAAAAGTCCATACATTCTAGGCTGAACCACACACAGACAGACAGACACTCACACGTCTATCCACACCATTGGGCTGTCTGTGTTACACATGACGAATCCTCCAGAGAGGGAAGCTCTTTGTAACCACTTATGCCAAGAGATGGGGATTCTGAACACCGTACTCCTTATATTAAATATTAATTAACAATTACCTAAATATATATATGAATGTGTTTGTGTATCACCAACCAATCACAAAGCATCTTTCATTTCACCAGAGCCGTTTAAAAGAAGCTGAGCTGTGATTGGTTGCTATGAGCAACAGTTTTCCCACTCCAGAAAACACCTCGGCAGACACTGACTGGGTGGGAGAAATCTAGCATCCCCGGAAACAAACTCCCAGCCACTGTCTGCCCCCCAGAAAGGAGCAGAGAGCACATGACAGAAATGAATCCCCCCTCCCGTGCCCATATACCCATCACACATCCTCCATCCCATAGGCACACCTTCCCTCTTAAAGGGATCATTGGTATGCAAGACAGGGCAAATCCACTCAGCGCTCTGGTTCTGATCCCAGGCCTCTCTTAAAGGGATCCCCGGTATGGAAATTAGGGCAATTCCACTCAGCACTCTGGTTCTGATCCCCGGTATGGAAATTAGGGCAATTCCACTCAGCACTCTGGTTCTGACCCCAGGCCCCTCTTAAAGGGATCCCCGGTATGGAAGTGAGGACAAATCCACTCTGCGCTCTGATCCTGACCCCAGGCTCTCTTAAAGGGATCCCCGGTATGGAAGTGAGGACAAATCCACTCTGCGCTCTGATCCTGACCCCAGGCCACTCTTAAAGGGATCCCCGATATGGAAGTGAGGGCAAATCCACTCTGCGCTTTGGTACTGACCCCAGGCCTCTCTTAAAGGGATCTCTGGTATGGAAGTTAGAGCGCTGAGGGATTTACCCTGATTCTCACCCCAGGCTTCTATTAAAGGGATCATTGGTATGGAAGTCAGGGCAAATCCACTCAGCGCTCTGGTTCTGACGCCAGGCCTCTCTTAAAGAGATCCCCGGTATGGAAGTTAGGGCCATTCCACTCAGTGCTCTGGTTCTGACCCCAGGCTGACGGGATGATGTGGGATATTAGGGGTAGTAGTCCGGTGGCTCTGGCTGACGGGACGATGTGGGTTATTAGGGGTAGTAGTCCGGCAGCTGTGACGGGATGATGTGGGATATTAGTGGTAGTTGTCCGGTGGCTATGGCTGATGGGATGATGTGGGATATTAGTAGTCCGGTTGCTCTGGCTGACGGGACGATGTGGGATATTAGGGGTAGTAGTCCGGCAGCTGTGACGGGATGATGTGGGATATTAGTGGTAGTTGTCCGTTGGCTATGGCTGATGGGATGATGTGGGATATTAGTAGTCCGGTGGCTCTGGCTGACGGGATGATGTGGGATATTAGTAGTCCAGTGTCTCTGGCTGACGGGGTGATGTGGGATATTAGAGGTAGTAGTCCGGTAGCGCTGGCTGACGGGATGATGTGGGATATTAGGGGTAGTAGTCCGGCAGCTGTGACGGGATGATGTGGGATATTATGGGTAGTAGTCCGGTAGCTCTGGCTGACGGGATGATGTGGGATATTAGGGTTAGTAGTCCAGTAGCTCTGGATGACGGGATGATGTGAGATATTAGGGGTAGTAGTCCAGTAGCTCTGGATGACGGGATGATGTGGGATATTAAGGGTAGTAGTCCAGTAGCTCTGGATGACGGGATGATGTGGGATATTAGGGGTAGTAGTCCGGTTGCTCTGGATGACGGGATGATGTGGGATATTAAGGGTAGTAGTCCAGTAGCTCTGGATGACGGGATGATGTGGGATATTAGGGGTAGTAGTCCAGTAGCTCTGGATGACGGGATGATGTGGGATATTAGGGGTAGTAGTCCGGTTGCTCTGGATGACGGGATGATGTGGGATATTAGTAGTCCAGTGTCTCTGGCTGACGGGGTGATGTGGGATATTAGAGGTAGTAGTCCGGTAGCGCTGGCTGACGGGATGATGTGGGATATTAGGGGTAGTAGTCCGGCAGCTGTGACGGGATGATGTGGGATATTAGGGGTAGTAGTCCGGTAGCTCTGGCTGACGGGATGATGTGGGATATTAGGGTTAGTAGTCCAGTAGCTCTGGATGACGGGATGATGTGAGATATTAGGGGTAGTAGTCCAGTAGCTCTGGATGACGGGATGATGTGGGATATTAGGGGTAGTAGTCCAGTAGCTCTGGATGACGGGATGATGTGGGATATTAGGGGTAGTAGTCCGGTTGCTCTGGATGACGGGATGATGTGGGATATTAAGGGTAGTAGTCCAGTAGCTCTGGATGACGGGATGATGTGGGATATTAGGGGTAGTAGTCCAGTAGCTCTGGATGACGGGATGATGTGGGATATTAGGGGTAGTAGTCCGGTTGCTCTGGATGACGGGATGATGTGCGATATTAGGGGTAGTAGTCCGGTTGCTCTGGGTGACGGGATGATGTGGGATATTAGGGGTAGTAGTCCAGTAGCTCTGGCTGACGGGATGATGTGGGATATTAGTAGTCTGATGGCTCTGGCTGACGGGGTGATGTGGGATATTAGAGGTAGTAGTCCGATAGCTCTGGATGACGGGATGATGTGGGATATTAGGGGTAGTAGTCCGGTTACACTGGCTGACGGGATGATGTGGGATATTATAGTGAATGTGGCTATGTGGAGTGGGCGGGGCTCTACACTCAGCTTTATGTATATAGATATAATCATTATAATTTGTTATAACTAACCGTAGTTAGTTACTATGCCCGGGCAATGCTGGGCTCTTCAGCTAGTGTTTAATAAAATAGAATTTACAAACTGAAGAATCAGTAAACAGAACATTTTCATAGAATCTTCTACTTAATTGTAATATTTGAACAAAGAGCTACTATACACTTCATACTAAAGTCTATTTTACACAGAAAAAAAGTTAAATTTGAAATTGTTAAGCAGCATCCTGGTGTTCCAAAGTCCCTATGACAACACTTCCCGTCTTGTGTTGTTATGGGGGTCACTAGTGGAAATGTTGAACTTAATGCCTGGTAAGTTTTCCCTGATAACACATTTAGGAATTAAAGAGGTACCCGAATCCTAATTACATTTTATAGATATGATGTTTGTTAGTAAACCCATCATGACCATCCAAAGAATGAAGCCTGCAGGGGGCGCTCGTGCTGCCATTACGTATATGGCCAGTACAAGGATTTTAACCCCTTCAAACCCAGGCAATTTTCTTCTTTTTTTTTTGTTTGTTTTCCCTTTTTCCAAGAGCCATAACTTTTTTTTATCTTCCTGTCCACACAGCCATATGAGGGCTTGATTTTGCGCGACCAGTTGTACTTTTTAATAACACCAATCATTCTACTACATAGTGTCCTGGAAAGCAAAAAAAAATCCAAGTGCATTGAAATTGTAAAAAAAGGTGCAATTACACTTTTTTTTTATTTTTTAACCATATTGACTATATGGTAAAACTGACCTGGCAATATAATTCTCCAGAACAGTACGAGTCCGCTGATGTGGTGAAAAAAAAAAAATTGAAAACTGTAAAAAGAAAAATAATAATAATTTGCCTTAGTCACCATTTTCTAAGACTCGTAATGCTTCCATTTTTCGGGATCTGGGGATGGGTGAGGGCTTATATTTTGTGCCCTAAGCTGACGTTTTTACTGATACCATTTTGGGGCAGTCACGATGTTTTGATCGCCCCTCTTGTTCCATTTTACTGCGGTTTTGATTTTATTTCTCGTTACACCATTCACCAATCAGATTCATTTACTTTATATTTTGATAGATCGGACTTTTACGAACATAGCAATACCAAATATGTGTTTTTTTTTCTTTAATTGCTTTAATCATATTGTCAGTGTAGCTCCTTCTGTGGACACCGGAGCCCCCCAAGAGGGTGGGGACCCTGGGCAATTGCTCTGTTTGCTGGCCCTGATTGCAGTCTAGAAAGGCAAATGCACAAGTGGGTTGGATATTTGCTGCGCTCTTTCGGAGTCGCAGTTTGTTCCCTTTGACTAACATTAGGTGTGGTGTGGAAAGTTGACACTTCAATCTTCATTATCATTAAGACCCAGTGAGACGGGATAGCCGCTAATGAGCATGTTCATCAAGTGATCGGATTGCTTAAAAACATGTAAAAAAAACACAATTGCATTTTTTAAATGCAGATTCCCCACAACTCTGCATTGAAAAATTGTGCCGCAAATTGGCCTCATGGACTACCAGTGCATATTTTGGTGCAGAGATCTGCAGAAAACAAAGCGGAGCATTTTTGTGCATGGGTGCACCACGGCCTACGAGTGTGGCTCACACAGGAGCACTGATTCATGGAGCAGGACCGGTTTTCAGTCTCTGAATATGAAGACGACTGAGGCCAGGGATCTGGAAATGTCAGTATGTCATACACTGCTTGTTACATGGTGACGAAATTCAGACCCAGGGTGTTCGCTTCTCATAAAGCCAAGTGTGATTGCTGCGGCTTCCATCATCCTATTCAGAGTCATTGTCAGGTCCATTACCAGGTAGCATTGAGGCCAGGACAGATGGCACTGGTACCCGTCCAGTAAACGATGCCAATCTCCCTGGTAGCTGATGCCAGTCTTGTGCTTTGACTGCACCATAAACTCAAAAATCTCTTTTAAAGTAAAACTTGATGACGCTGGCTGGTATTTGCATGAGATTACTTGGAGATTCAGTCTTCGGAGAGCTGCGCGGCTCTTACAAGTGGCTCTCAGTCATTAATATTCATTACGAGGAGTCGGCCTTTTGAAAACCAGCTCTGTTCAATGCAACAGAAAACAGTGAGTTTTGAGGACAGAAAAATAAATCTTTTTTGCATTTTGATATTAGTGTATTTTGATTGTTAGGCTACATCCCCACAATGAGAATTTGAGTTTTTTAAGCTGCATTTTTTTTAAAAAATGCAAGTATCCTATTTTACTTAATGGGCGCAGAAAATCTGCAACATCAAAAACTCACCAAAATCTCATCATGTGAACATAGTCTTGAGACACGAGGAGGGAAGAGGCCCATTACTGTGGACGCTGCACTTAATGCTGCTGCGCCTGTTTGCTTTGAGTGCTTTGTATTTCTTATGAATTGTATTAGAGGATTAGGACAATTTTCATTTTTTGCCTTTTTTTTTGATCCCTAAGAAGTAGATTTTTTGAGCGCTCAGACTAACGCACTTCAGTGAGCACGCCAGGTGATCCTGGAGCACGGACAGAGAGGTGAACTTATCGGAACCAAACACCTGCTGCGTTCCGCAGACCTAATTCCATTAGGCGTTGGCCACTAACCAGATACTAGGGCATTTGGGAGTCTTTGAAGCTTCATCTCTTTTCCCTTTCTGTCTCTTCCTCCTCCAAACATATGAGCTGAGCTGCAATTCCTTTAACATCCCCAAAAAAATAAAAAACATAAATGTGAGATTGTCGCCATAAAAGGCTGTTTTTCATCCTCTTTTCAGGGACAAAAGAAAGGATGACAACCACTGTCACAGCTCCTATGAGGGTTGTCACCCAGCTTTTCAAGACTTGGGCCAGTGGTCTCCAACCTGCACCTCCATCGCTGTTGCAAAACGGCACGTTCCAGCACGCCCTGAAAGCTTTTGGCTGTCAGGTTATGCTGGGAGTTGTGGTTGTGCAGTAGTTGTAACACCACAGGTTGGAGACAGAGGCTGTCGGAGCATTCCGGAGTTGCACTCCTGGCTTAGTACCAGTACCGCTATGGACAGTTCAGTCTGGAGTTCGGCTTTGTTTGAAGCTTCATCAGTCGCTCAGTAAAAAGACCAGAAACTGTAATTTGTCCGAATTATCATCTCACAACCTGTCTGCTTTGTCCTCTGCTGGTTCCCAGAGTCGGTCAAAGAATCCTTTGTCCACGTCCCTCCTGTCCTGCGGGTAAGATGTCAGGGTCATGAAGGGATAACACCAGGTGCTGATGCCTAGGAACATGTGCTTGTAGAGGAATCACAGATTTTCTGGCACTTCCTAGACGTGTGACCTGTGGAGAAAAGCCGCGGCCCTTTCTTCTGTGATGCGGGGTTGATCTCTCCCTACTAATGTTTTCTGGCATGTTAGCAAATAAATGTGCATGGAAGAGGGAAATGCAGTGGACGTTCGTGGTTTGCTCCGGGAATGGCCCCCGACATCCAGTCCTGATTTATAAACAGTATAAAAATTATTTTCAGCTTTTCTCCTCCACCAGGGTCTGGCCTATAAGCTACAATAAAGTACTCCCTCTCCCGGGTCCATATCCCGTCTGTCGTGGTTTTCCAGGTAATTTGCTTCTCCCTGTAGTGCAGACATGGCCTCCGACCGACAGAATATTCCTGTCCCGTCCCCATTAGGAGATGACAACGTTGCAGACATTTCCGCAGTTTGGAGCAGCTCGGGAAATGCAATTAAAGTGGAGCTTGTTGAAAATGGCTTTGTGCCTTAAAGATGCTGGCAGATATTTCACGGTGAGCGTCCGGCTGCCACTCTGTTTTAATTAAGGTGCTTGTGCGTCTGTCAGATGGTGGTTACTGTTAAAGACGGACTGATAACAATGTATTGACCCGGCGTCTGCTGGGACTAATTTATTTATTGAAGTCTGTTAGGAAGCTTCAGCTATAGAGCGTCCGCACCGCCTGCTACCTGGGGAGGGAGGAGGGCGAGGAAAGCACAAATCGCCATCTTACACGCTGCAGACTTTATGGGATCTAAGTAAGGACGGCGAGTTTCCATCTACAAAGCCGCATTCACATTGCGTCAAGTCACATCCTAAAAATAAAATCTGAACTGAATCTGTCCATCGAATTATAAATGTAAACCATGCACAAAATAAACAAAAATGCTTAAAAAAAAAGTATATGATGAAGTTGCAAAACCTTTTTTTCTCATGGGAAATCATAATTACCAAGTCTACATGAAATTGATAAATGTCCGTCGAGGTGCATAAAGTTGGGGTTTCTGTAGGCAAACACCCCGATGCAGCAACCCTCGTAACACTGCTGTTTGTCTTTATATTATTATTTCTTCCAGTGCGACCAGTACAAGAAAGGGATTATTTCCGGTTCAGCCTGCAAAGACTTATGTGATGACCACACACTGGTCTTCCATCAGTGCCTGTCCTCCTCGCCCACCCACCAGGTATTATGCTGTAGACTGTGATATATAGGTGAAGGATAGAGATCAAAGTGTTTACATGGAGAATGTATGAGATACTGGGGAAGGCAGACTATACTACAGCTATGTAAACTGGTATAAGAAAAATGTCACCACTAGTAACTGATCAGATTGCAGCGCCTACTAAACCAGGAGCTGAAAATGGTGATCAGTCCATCTGTTAGAATAAAGAGCAAAAATCTGCAGTTCACATATGTGAAAAACATACAGAAATCAGAGCACGTGACCACGGCCTATCCTAATGTCCGCTGTGAACATTGTCATAATTTCTGAAGATTTCAACCTTTACAATGTTCCCATGGCAGAAAGTGACCACCATGTGTAGCCTAAAGGCCCATTCAGACAAGTCGATAATTCGGAACAAGTCTGACACTCACTGATTATCAAATTGGTTAATCAGGATCACAAATGCCTGAAGAATGAGCAAACCACTCGTTCATCCAGTGATTGGATCGTCAATGCCGGAATGATTTTCAGAAGCACATTGACCGGTGTAACCCGGACCTGTTGCTGAAAACATATTCCAGGCATGCAGAATGGTCACATTGACAATTGTTCTGTGTGCATATTTCTGACCAGCCCAGGACAGTGTCTTTGCAGTGGCTCTTGATAAGAACACCCGCCTTTTGTCTTGGGTTCATGTTTCCTGCACTCCACTCCACTCAATGAGACTTTTTCTTTTTAGATTTATTGAAATGTCACAAGGAAACCTTAGGAACCATTGTCAGAGCTGGATGTGCGAGGTTGAACAGGTCCAAATCATAGTAAAAGGACATTTCTGTCTTCTGCAGGTCTACAGGGGACTATGGAGCGACCGAGAGGTTATCATTAAGTGTGGGGTGGAGGAAAACTTAAAAGTAGACAGTAACCCGGACACCGTCCCGCGGAGGGAGCTCGTCCTGTTTGATAAACCCACCAGAGGGACATCCATGGACGAATTCAAGGAGATGCTGCTGAACTTCCTGAAGGTGAGAATGGAGGGTTCTGGGATTACAAAAGAAGAATATCCAATCCTTTCTCCTATAGAAACAATTGGCAATTTGGAAAGTAGATACATCACTGCTGTAAGATATATTTTATGTACAGCTGTGTTGTCACAAGAATGATGTATTCCATAAAGGACAAGTATAGCTCAGAACCTCTCCCCCCTGCAAATATGCCTACTTAAAGGGGTTGTCCACTGCTTTATTAGTCACCCCATCTGTCTGAACAGCTGCAGACAAGCATATACATGTGCTTCTCACAAAATTAGAATATCATCAAAAAGTTAATTTCAGTTCTTCAATACAAAAAGTGAAACTCTTATTATATAGAGTCATTACATACAGAGGGATCTAGTTCAAGTGTTTATTTCTGTTAATGTTGATGATTATGGCTTACAGCCAATGAAAATCCAAAACTCATTATCTCAGTAAATTAGAATAATTAACAAAAAACACAAAGGCTTCCTAAGCGTTTAAAAAGGTCCCTTAGTCTGTTTCAGAAGGATCCACAATCATGGGGAAGACTGCTGACTTGACAGATGTCCAGATATCAGTCATTGACACACTCCACAATGAGGGTAAGCCACAAAAGGTCATCGCTAGAGAAGCTGTCTGTTCAGAGTGCTGGATCCAAGCATTTTAATGTAAAGTTGAGTGGAAGGAAAAAGTGTGGTTGAAAAAGGTACACAAGCAACAGGGATAACCACAGCCTTGAAAGGATTGTTAAGAAAAGGCCATTCAAAAATTTTGTGGAGACTTACAAGGAGTGGACTGCTACTGGAGTCATTGCTTCAAGAGCCACCACACACAGACATGTTATGAATGGGTCACCGAGGAGAAAAAAGCAAAACAAGCTAAGTCACAGAAAACCAGAGAGGTTGGTAACTATGCAGATTGCAAATCCCTGATCCTACCACACAACTAGCAGCAGCCGTGGAGCGTACCTACGATGTTCCTAGATGCTTCGTCACAGCCGGAGGACTAAATAAGCCTGAAGCATGAAAAGGGGAAAACTAACTGCCCCAGAGTAGACCCCAAAGGAATAGATAGCCCCCACACATGTATTGATGGTGAAACAAGATGAAGGCACAAACACAGGCAGGAAAATAGGCTGAGCAAACGATGGGGCCCAAACTAACTAGAGAGGAAAGGAAAGGAAAGACACTGTCTGCAACCTGCAAAAAACCCTACAAAAATAATGTCCAACACTTCTGATAGCAAAATTAACCCTGAAGTCACTAGACTTCTCCACCTATATCAGCACTCTGAAATATTCTGAGACAGAGCAAAAAGAGACCAAACTAGTAAGGGACAAAAAGCAAGTTGGCAAAATACTGATAAATAAGAGTGGAAATTCAGCACAGCCCCCAGCCGGGGCTGGCTGACCACACCAAAAAACTGAATAGACCAACAAAACCAAATGTGTGAACATTAGCAGAAAAACTTAGCTTTAGATGACTGGAACAGAGCTGAAAACCAAGAGCTGACAAGCCAGAAGGAATCACCAGCAACTGAATAGGGCGTCGGCTGTCTTAAATCCAATCTGAGACTCCTGAGGTCCAATCGTCATCCTCATTCTCAGGTGGCAGATCTCCACCGATCAAATCAGCCTCACTACCTCCTGTTTCCACCAGAGGGAGTCTGGAAGGAGAACTCACAACTGGTGAACCAGAGAATGAACTCACAACAAAGACGTATCCAGGACATGGGCTACAAGTGTCGCATTCCTTGTGTCAAGCCACTCATGACCAATAGACAACGCCAGAAACGTCTTACCTGGGGCAAGGAGAAAAAGACCTGGACTGTTGTCAGTGGTCCAAGGTGTTGTTTTTAGATGAAAGTAAATTTTGCATTTCATTTGGAAATCAAGGTCCCAGAGTCTGGAGGAAGAGTGGAGAGGCCACAATCCAAGCTGCTTGAGGTCTAGTGTGAAGTTTCCACAATAAGTGATGGTTTGGGGAGCCATGTCATCTGCTGGTGTAGGTCCACCGTGTTTTATCAAGACCAAAGTCAGCGCAGCTGTCTACCAGGAAATTTTAGAGCACTTCATGCTTCCCTCTGCCAACAAGCTTTCTGGAGATGGAAATGTCATACTCCAGCAGGACTTGGCACCTGTCCACACTGCCAAAAGTACCAATACCTGGTTTAAAAACAGTATCACTGTGCTTGATTGGCCAGCAAACTTGCCTGACCTTAACTCCCATAGAGAATCTATGGAGTATTGTCAAGAGGAAGATGAGAAACACCAGACCCAACAATGCAGACGAGATGAAGGCTGCTATCAAAGCAACCTGGGCTTCCATAACACCTCAGCAGTGCCACAGGCTGATCGCCTCCATGCCACGCCGCATTGATGCAGTAATTGATGCAAAAGGAGCCCCGACCAAGTATTGAGTGCATTTACTGAACATACATTTCAGTAGGCCAACATTTCAGATTTTAAAATCATTTTTCAAGCTGGTGTTATAAAGTATTCTAATTTACTGAGATAATGACTTTTGGGTTTCCATTGGCTGTAAGCCATAATCATCAACATTAACAGAAATAAACACATGAAATAGATCACTTTGTTTGTAATGACTTCTAATTTTGTGAGAAGCACCTGTATGTAATTGCTGTCAGTCACCCCATTCATTGTGTTTCTACAATGTTTTCTTCCGGCCTCTTAATTCAGAGCGGTTGTCACTGTAACCCTGTGGCAGAGATTGTCACCAATGCTTCACACAATCTGTCTCAATCGATAGCCCGGAGGAAGGGTATTTCAGATGGAAAATCACCAGAAGGAAACGGTGAAAAGAGACTCTTAAGCGCATGACTGGCAGCGATATGACGCCTTAGAAATGTGTCATGCAATAAAAGCGAATAACAAATGCTTGTCTGCAGTGGTTAGGACACATAAGGGTAGGTTGTAATGTAGTGGATCAGCCCTTTAAGTAGCAGAGATTCCTGTAATGGAACATAAGTTCATCAGTATCTTATTTAATACAGCTCAGTTAGTATAGGATGTCTGAAAGGGGTTGTTTGTTGTATCGCTCTTCCGCAGTGATCGTTAATCGGGTGTGATATCATTGCATCCTCACATACAGTGGGGCAAAAAAGTATTTAGTCAGTCAGCAATAGTGCAAGTTCCACCACTTAAAAAGATGAGAGGCGTCTGTAATTTACATCATAGGTAGACCTCAACTATGGGAGACAAACTGAGAAAAAAAAATCCAGAAAATCACATTGTCTGTTTTTTTTTCATTTTATTTGCATATTATGGTGGAAAATAAGTATTTGGTCAGAAACAAAATTTCATCTCAATACTTTGTGATATATCCTTTGTTGGCAATGACAGAGGTCAAACGTTTTCTGTAAGTCTTCACAAGGTTGCCACACACTGTTGTTGGTATGTTGGCCCATTCCTCCATGCAGATCTCCTCTAGAGCAGTGATGTTTTTGGCTTTTCGCTTCGCAACACGGACTTTCAACTCCCTCCAAAGGTTTTCTATAGGGTTGAGATCTGGAGACTGGTTAGGCCACTCCAGGACCTTGAAATGCTTCTTACGAAGCCACTCCTTCGTTGCCCTGGCGGTGTGCTTTGGATCATTGTCATGTTGAAAGACCCAGCCACGTTTCATCTTCAATGCCCTTGCTGATGGAAGGAGGTTTGCACTCAAAATCTCACGATACATGGCCCCATTCATTCTTTCATATACCCGGATCAGTCGTCCTGGCCCCTTTGCAGAGAAACAGCCCCAAAGCATGATGTTTCCACCACCATGCTTTACAGTAGCATACCTACCAGTATTTATGGTGTTTGATGGATGCAACTCAGTATTCTTTTTCCTCCAAACACGACAAGTTGTGTTTCTACCAAACAGTTCCAGTTTGGTTTCATCAGACCATAGGACATTCTCCCAAAACTCCTCTGGATCATCCAAATGCTCTCTAGCAAACTTCAGACGGGCCCGGACATGTACAGGCTTAAGCAGTGGGACACGTCTGGCACTGCAGGATCTGAGTCCATGGTGGCGTAGTGTGTTACTTATGGTAGGCCTTGTTACATTGGTCCCAGCTCTCTGCAGTTCATTCACTAGGTCCCCCCGCGTGGTTCTGGGATTTTTGCTCACCGTTCTTGTGATCATTCTGACCCCACGGGGTGGGATTTTGCGTGGAGCACCAGATCGAGGGAGATTATCAGTGGTCTTGTATGTCTTCCATTTTCTAATTATTGCTCCCACAGTTGATTTCTTCTCTCCAAGCTGGTTGGCTATTGCAGATTCAGTCTTCCCAGCCTGGTGCAGGGCTACAATTTTGTTTCTGGTGTCCTTTGACAGCTCTTTGGTCTTCACCATAGTGGAGTTTGGAGTCAGACTGTTTGAGGGTGTGCACATGTGTCTTTTTATACTGATAACAAGTTTAAACAGGTGCCATTACTACAGGTAATGAGTGGAGGAAAGAGGAGACTCTTAAAGAAGAAGTTACAGGTCTGTGAGAGCCAGAAATCTTGATTGCTTGTTTCTGACCAAATACTTATTTTCCACCATAATATGCAAATAAAATGAAAAAAAAACAGACAATGTGATTTTCTGGATTTTTTTTTCTCAGTTTGTCTCCCATAGTTGAGGTCTACCTATGATGTAAATTACAGACGCCTCTCATCTTTTTAAGTGGTGGAACTTGCACTATTGCTGACTGACTAAATACTTTTTTGCCCCACTGTACCTGTTGATAGTGCGTGGGTCCATGCTGATCTTCTTTACCACAATGTTACCAAAAACCAGTGAAAAACCTGTCTGAGCTGAAGACAATAGCGCCATTATTACCGATCTCTAAGGCTGGTTTCACATTAGCATTTTTTTGCGCAGCGCATCATGCGCGTCCATGTGCATGCGTCATGCGCACCTATGTTTAACATGGGGGGCGCATGGTCTAGCGTTTGCACGCGTTCATATGCGTTTTCGTGCGCATGCGTTTTTTTAATGTGTGCTCCCAGGCATTTTTGGGTTCATCCAACGGCGCCAAAAAAATGCATGCGCACACTTGCGCACGGAATGCGACAATATAACGCATTACAGTCTATGGGAACGCAGGCGTGTGCATGGACATGCGCACGCCTGCGTTAAAAAACGCATGCGTTTCAAGAGTTAACATGGCTTGAAACTGGTTAAAACTCTTGCGCCTAAAAAAACGCAAACGCATGCAAATCGTATGATGCGTTTTTTGCATGCGTTTCTATTGTGCACGAAGCGCTGCGCTAAAAAACGCTAATGTGAAAGTAGCCTAACGCGTTTCAGGTGCATTAGGGGTGTGTGGTCATAAACTGAAATATGTGACCTTCCCTTCTGCATCCATCAACCAGTCACCAGTTTTTCATTTGTCTGGAGACAGTCACCGGACCACCACTGCCAATCACTGCGAGCCATGGGGACCTGTCGCCCTTATGACTCTGTAGCAATTAGTTTCAGCACAGGACACGAGAATCGGTTATAATTGGGATCACAGTTTTTTCTTTGCATCAGTCAGTCTGATCGTACCTGTCCTGATTGTAACTGCTTTCCATCCTTCCAGGCTAATTTGGGAGATCAGACTTCACTGACGACACTGGTGAGCCAGATTTTAACCATGGCAGACGTCAACGAGGATGAGAAAGTGTCTTTGGCAGAAGCCAAATCTATATGGGCTTTACTGCAACTGAACGAGTTTCTTCTCATGCTCTCGTTACATGAGAAAGAGCACACATCCCGGCTGCTCGGCCACTGCGGAGACCTGTATGTCACTGAGAAGATCCCTCACGACTCCCTCTACGGCACTCGGATGCCCAGTTTCCTCCAGAAACTGCTGCCTTCTCCCGTGCACAGACTCATCCACCAGTGGTTTGCGCCTGCCTGGCCCCGAAGAGCCAAAATTGCCATCGGATTATTGGAATTTGTGGAGGAGATTTTCCACGGGACTTACGGGAGCTTCTTTGTTTGCGAAACCAGCTTTAAAAACATTGGATACAATGAAAAGTATGACTTCAAAGTGGTAAACCTGCGGCAAGTGGCCACGGAGATGACCATCAGAGGCTTCCTGAAGGGGCGGCACTGCGAGCAGAATTCAGACTGCACGTTTGGCAGAGATTGTACCGCCGCCTGCGATAAACTCATGAAACAGTGTAAAAATGACGTTATCCAGCCAAATCTGGCAAAAGCTTGTAAACTGCTGCAGGAATACCTGCTGTACGGCTCGCCAGCAGACCTTCGGGAGGAGCTGCAGAAGCAGTTACGGACTTGTATGACCCTCAGCGGACTCGCTAGTCAGATGGAAGTTCACCATTCACTGGTGTTAAACAACCTGAAGACTTTACTGTGGAAAAAGATCTCAAATACCAAATATTCCTAACTGAAGCCTTCAGCTGCGCTCACACAACACAGCTGTTGACTGATCCAGCCACTCTAATGTTAATGGCGGGCTACTAATCTTACATTGCTGCCAGCTTTTATGTGGCTGGATCTGCCATCAGCCATGTCATGCCTATGGGCTACATGATGTCCCCCCCCCCCCCCCGGAGATGGTACCATTTTGATACTGCACATCAAAATAGTAATGAAACCAATGAGGCATAAGATGATGATTCTATAAACTCTTATAAAGGGGAAATTCCACAAAATGTCATCTTGTCACACCGATGCATCAGAGGACGACCTCCATGGGAGTATAAGGGGTGCCAACTTTCAAATAATGCGTGGCTGCCCCCATGAGCGCTGTACGGTCCTCCTGACTGACTTGCATCACACGATGACGATGTAGAATTCCCCTTTTAGGGGTCATTGATCTGTAAATGCATGGTCTGCCCAGATTGTGAAATTTAGGATATTCCCTTTCTTTGTGCTACATTGTGTAGCATAGTCTGTAAAGTAATCAGATCTATAACAGCCAAACATAGACCAGAAGGGCAGTCTGCTATTGTGTGAATGGGGCCCTGTGCATAAACTAGCCATACGTGCTGTAAAGTGTTCCATTGATTTAATGTTCCCCCCACATTGTCCAATCCAAAATGGTACAGTCTCCGGCCCGATCTGCAGACAACATGCTTCCTCAATGCGAAACGCGCCATCTCCTCGCTCCTGCAGGCTCCCACGTCCCTCCATGGCGCCTGCAATCTTCAGCGCCATTTCCAAGCGGCAATTTACATGTAAATTAAATGCTTTTATGTGACGCTTCCTCGTTTCTTTTATTATGTCACCATCAGCTATGAACACCTCGTCTTAACAGAAAGATGCAGGAACTCTCGTCCCTTTCATTTCCACTTTGAGGATTGCATTTAACCTCTGCACGTACCTGCCCCGTCTTTTATACATTGGCGTCGCCTCTTATTCTGCCCGATAATACATTTCTCTCCTTTATGGATAAAGCGCAAAGTTACTCCCGGTGAATGTGACTCAAATCACACTGCTTAAAATGATTTCTATGGCAACCCTGAATGGCGGCTGCGGGGACGCTGAAAGGGCAGCAATTTCTAAACTACTTTGTACCTGAGAGCAGCGATGCAATGAAACGGTCCTCAAGACCACTCCAGCAGTAAAGGATTTGACGTCAGGAGAAGTGAAACCTCAGCAGCGCTGGAGGCTGCAGTGAAAGCTCAGCCCAGATGCCCTCAGAGAATCGGGGCTGGTTGTAGACTAAGTTTGGTCCTATATGCTGAAATACGCCTTACTAGCATGTCACACTGACAGTCTTCGGTAAGGAAGTGGGGCTGCTAACTATCCCTGAAACTGGAACCCTAACTATCCCTATCCCGGGGGTACTCAAAGGTAGAGAGGCCCAAGTCTCCAAACTTACTGTGCTCCTGTCATCTCCTGTCTGTCCCCTCCACCACCCTGAGGCCTCCGACAGAAATATAAGGCAAACGAGACAGACAAAACAGGGGTAACAGAAAGCTACAAACACTCAAAGGTAAAGAAGTATATAGGTCAGGATAGGAATGTACCAACCAAATGGGAATAGGGACCAGGAGATAAACACACGTACTACAGAAAACTAAAGATCACTTCTACAACAACCGCACTCCAGCCACTTACCTTTAGCACACAGCACAGGAAAACGAATCTCCAGTAGCAACAACAGACTCCTATTCAGCACAGCATCTCCAAGGGGAGCTAGGAAGCAAAGTTTTCACTGGCAAGACAGAGAGGGTCTGGCCAAGTTTTATAGGGTGAGGTAATGACCCGATCAGAAGTAGCTGAAAATGAAGCTGCAAATTTCTGACCAGCATAGAAAGGTTCGTTAACCTCTTCAGTGCCAAAGAAACTAAATCCATGTAATATGGAACACAAACACATAGGCTAAATGGAAGATCTGCAATTCACAATATATAGTGATTTTCTACCACCAGATCTCCCTGGAGGATGTGATACAGCAACATGTGTACATACAAACACTACCGCTACATCGTGCAACTACAAGGCTCAAATAATACCATTACCTCTCAATATTAATGGAATAAGAGATGAATAATACAGCCATCCAGTGGCCATATATTGGCAGATCTCAGTTCAGTAGTACCGCTATACCTCATTGATCACAGGGGGTCTAGTCTTGATTGTAGCCCACTGAGCCCAGACAACTCCTTCAGCTCTTTACTATTCCAGCACTAAATTCTGATCAGGCTGCTGCTCCAATCACTGTAGTTCAGAAACCATAGTGTTATAACTGTAGACCCCCAACCTAAGCACTCACTCCCAAAAAAAGCCACACAGTAAGTGTCCCTCAGAACAGGCTCATACTCAGAGCATCATGCCTGCCCAGCACCAGTCTTTATTTCTCTGGGCGTTCTGTGGTCCTTCCATTATGGGACACCACAATTTGGGGCCTTGGAGTAAACGCTGCTCTGTCCTCCAATACAAGAACAGCAGCTGGAGAAGAAAGAGCTCCATCACTGCAGGCCGCCATGTAATCCCTGCAGAGACCAACCTCTGTGCTCCCAGTAAAAATAGGTAACTATGTACCAAAATTAGAGGCCAAGTGCAGCGCCCGCTTCTCTGACTACATGGATGAAGCAGCTGCACTTCCAACCAGAAAAATTCATGTTATTCCTGACATTAATGGGGATCCAAAATCAGACTCGCCAAATGTGTGCATCTGTAAATCCAGGTACTGACAGCTATGGGAAAGGTTCCTAAAAGAGGCCCTCGGGAGAAACCTGCTGACATAAGGACGAACAATGCCACGGTCAGTTTCCAGGACCTCTGCTTGCTGTCAATGAATAGGATCACCGATTAGAGCTGTACCGTACACGATGTGGATGTAAACGTGGTTGGTAATATTCAAATATTAATAACCGTATAATGAAAAGTTCAGCAACTTCCCATATTATTCACACAATGCTGCACACATAGCTTTAGGCTGACCAGAACTTCGCCAGGTGTCCACTAGTACAGCAGAAAGTCAGTTTCTTCATCCTATCTGCACAGGTCACAATGTGAAGATGCTGTGACCAGACTGCACCCGAAGAAAACAGTGCACCCAAAACCAGAGGACAATCAGTAGCTGGTCATGCAAGTTACTTCATACATAGAGCTGCGCTGCCCTCAAGTGGTGAAATAACAGTACTACACAGTGAAAACATTTATACATGCGCTACAGCAATGCTCTACAGCCAGCCTTGAGACATGCAGGCGCAGCGCAGGGACTCGAACATATTATTCAAGCAAGCCAAAGACACTCAGCACATGAGCATGCTCAGATAACACCTTATCCGATTACATTCGCTCATCACTAGCTCTGATCTGTGGCTAGAACAAGCTTGGAAAGTGATATTTTACAAGAGACATAGAGTGAAAGGCTGCTCAGAACTGAAGGGTGTGCAGCGATGTATAATATTAATGTACAGTACAGACCAAAAGTTTGGACACACCTCATTCAAAGAGTTTTCTTTATTTTCATGAGTGGCGCCTGTGCGATACAGTAAGGAGTTCTATTAAGGGCAAGTGTTTCTGCCCATACTATGGAATACCACAGAGGAAGCATATCTCTAGATAACATATGTCCCAGGTGAAATGCACACGCGTGACTTGAGCCTTGGTGATACACCCAGCGACGTTATTACGGGTGCATCACAGAGACTGAAGAGGTTGTATGTACCCCCTGCAGGATGTCATATATGATGTTATGTGGGTTTTACAAAAAAGCATTAATGTTGATGAGAGCGACAGGTGACCCTAGGACCAAAAAGATGGAACAGGAGGCTACAGTCATGTGGGACCAGTGGGGGTCATTGGCCCAAAGCCCTAGAATCTAGGCAAGAGGTCCAAATCCTATTACAAAAGTATATAAGTGAACTGAGTAAGAAGCAATGTGTGATAAAATATCCAACCCATATATGAAAATAGTCCCTTATTTATGAGGTTGGCCATCCAGTGACACGCACCAACTCAGTCCTACACATATGAGCGACAAGCATCATTGATCTGACAGAAGGAATTAGGAGGTAAAATATGGGTAAAGACGTCAACTGGCTGCAAGTGTGATTTAGTTATTGCCAACACCTGTTAGGTGCCACAGGTAAGTTACAGGTGCTGTTAATTACACAAATTAGAGAAGCATCACATGATTTTTCGAACAGTGCCAATACTTTTGTCCACCCTCTTTTTTATGTTTGGTGTGGAATTATATCCAATTTGGCTTTAGGACAATTCTTTTTGTGTTTTTTCATTTAAGACAAATTAAATGAAGATAATAATACCAAAGAATTTGTGTTTGCAATCATTTTCAGGAAGAAACTGAGTATTATCTGACAGAATTGCAGGGGTGTCAATACTTTTGGCCACAACTGTAGCTGTAAGTACGGGTTGTGAACATATCAGAGATGTCTGAGTGTCCGTGGTAAAGATAGATGCTACTCCGCCGGCGTCACCACCATTTTCCTAGAGGAAAACATTTTTCGTCTCCACAAAGATGGTGCAAGGCCGCTATCGCATTCCAAATTATGCTACTGAGCAAGTGCGGCCGGCGCCATTTTGAGGAATAACTTTTTTTTTCCTCAAATTTATATCACTAAATAAAATGACTATATGGATGTTATAGATCTGATCATGCGACAGCACAGGTACCACCGCCTGCATGATGAATATTTTTTTTTCCAAACAAAAAGATATATAGTATGTAAAATAGGAGGCAGGTCAGTGAGGGATCAGTGAGCTGTCAGAAGCCAAACAAATGAATACCTAAGCAGAGCACCACATGAAGACCCCCCCCCCCCCCCCCACACACACACACACACACACACACACACACACACACACACACACACACACACACACACGGCCGCCCAGAGCACGAGCATATCATTAACTGAAATCTGAGAATAAAGAGTAAACAACAACCACAAGACAAACTTCATCAACCAAAGGTATCATTGTGATCAGTATAACGGTGCCGACCTGACACTGACTGTAGGTTACTGTGCACAACCTGCTGACTGGTTTCCTTTAAGTATTTTGAAAAATTATTAGTCACTCAACCATCTAATGATTATGGAGGCCTTCAAACTCTCGACAGATGTCATCTGTAGAGAGAAAAATCAGCCCTGCCAAAAATCAACACCTAGTTCCAATATTTCCTCCAGAAAAGATCCGGTAGGGAGACAGAGAAATACGGCAATAACTTACTCTTCTCTCCACCATTCCAGACATAAGCTGCACCCAATTTTTACATGTATGTTTAGCAATTCAGGTGTCTGGGCATCTTACATCTGCAAAAGCTAACCAGTGTTATCAATGAAGTCCTCTTTAAGTAAAGCCTTGTGCACACAACTTCATACAAGCTCCAAGCTGTTGCATGTACCCGTAAAAGTGGACATGAAGACCCTCAAATTTCACTGCAGAGAAATTACCTAGGAATCCTGAGATTCCAGTGAATGACATATTATGGTGGTTCTCCCCACAGAACATCACTCGCGCACCCCCTGGAGTGGTCGCCCTCTACGCTGTTGCAAACAAGCCATGAACAGTACATTCAGCATGATGCACCCACCCTCAATGTGACCTCAACCCAGATTTTGAATATATAGGTGGTGAGGGTTTTTTCAGAGACCATTAGAATTCAGCCCCAGAGGTGCACGGGAGACCCATTCCCTGTACCAGAACATCTTTGTTCAGTTGGGCTATTTGCACATCACATTTCCCGCTCATGTGAAAGCGCAGCCGACTGTGGCGAATCTCATTAACAGTCTTTTAGGACACTCTTCCATTTGTTGTGACTTTTACCAATTAACAGCTTTCCATTTTTGCAGCCAGCAGTTCCCGCTTTGCTAATGACACCTTTGGCCCCAATAATTTCAGTTTAATGAGAGAAATTTCCTAGTGTTGTGCAGTGCAGGATCCTGCCAGGCATTTCATCAAACGATTCATTGCGCCATCATCCTACAACAACTCATGACTGAGGCGGCTTGCACCATATCAACCGGTCTTCCTGCAATGTGCCAGATCCACCACGCCAGAGCAACCAGCCATATGATAGTCGGCAGTAAGGCTGAAGACGAGGAGGAGTAGCACTAAAATTTGGGAGGGTACAAAACAATTCACCAAAGAGATCGCAAAATCCAAACACATCACAGGAAAAAAATAAACTAGAGTGCAAGTACATCAGTGCTACACCACATAGCACTGGGGCCTGTCTCCATCCTGCAGTATACAGAGGAGGATGTTCACATTGCATTTGGACATTGCATCTGAAATCCCTGACAGGGCCTTTCTTTGTACCTACCTCAAAAATATGAATGCCACTGAAACAGAGGCCAGAAAGAGAACAAAGTGACTGCCTAATTTAAAGGGGTTGTCCACTACTAGGGCAACCCCTTCTCGTACCCCTCGCTTGGCCCAGACAAAATTATTTTTAAAAAAAAGCTTATTTATACTTGGAACATCAAGCTGCTTGGAGATGGTCTTATAACTTTTACCTTTTACACGTTTGTCTATAATTTTCTTTCTAATCTCCTGAGACAACTGTTTCCTTCGCTTCCTCTGGTCCATGTTGAGTGTGATACGCACCATGTCACCAAACAGCACAGTGAGTATCTGTAGCCCTCTATACAGGCCCACTCCCTGATTCCAAGATTGTAGACACCTGTGATGCTAATTAGTGGACATACCTTGGTTTAACATGTCCCTTTTGTCACATTATTTTCAGGGGTACCATCATGTCTGTCCAGGCAGATTTCATGAGTTTTATTTTTTAAAAATTCTGCGGAAGCATGGTTGAAAAGCAATGTCTGACTTTCACTTGTTCATTTATTACTACTTTTGTCAGATTCAAGGTATTTCTGTGACCATTGTGGGTTTTTCTGTCATTCAACGAGGGGTACCAACAATATTGACCACGTGTGTATATAGACCAAAGCACCTTGGTTAGGGATCACCGCATGTAACACCTTTCTCCCAAAGGGTAGATCATCAGAGGAAGACAGATTAAGTCGATAAGAGGGCCATGTCGCTGCCAAACATATCTAGTCGATTGACACCTCTATCTTCTCAACGCAGGAAGTTGCCATGGCCCTGGTGGAATGAGCCTTCATGTTCTCTAGAACTGATACATTACTGGCAGAGTAGGCTAAGCTAATGGCGTCTCTAGTCAATCCAGCTATCCTAGCCCTTGTTACTTTTAGGTCTTCCCTAACCCCTTGGAATGAAACAAATAAGGACTCACTCTTCCTCCATATTTTTGATATTGCCAAATACTGAACTCATTTATCGTCTAGTGTGTGCAGCTTGTGCACTTCTGCTTTTTTAGGATTGCTACAAAAGGAGGGAAGAACAATTTCTTGGTTACTGTCAAATTCAGACACCTCCATCAAAAGATATGCTGGGTCTGGCCCCATTCTAAAGCTATTTTCGTACGGTTGCTTGATAGGGCCTGCAAGTCACTGACTTTACGAGCCAATATTCCAGCCACTAACATTGCCGTCGTTAGGCTATGTTTACACATGGCGTAATACATCAGGATTTGCTGCAGATTGAACGCTGCGTACAGTCGCAGCATTCATTCCGCAGCGTCCAGTTGTTACAGTATAGTGGAGGGGATTTTATGAAATCCCGTCTCCACTATGCGTACAAAGACGCGGGTAACACACTCGCGAAAACGGACATGCGGCGCCTCTTTATAGACCGCTCCGTCTCCGCAATATAAATAGCCCAGTCTATGGATAGGATGCAGTGATTCCGCATGTGTTCAATGAACACATGCGTTATCACTGCGCGTAAAAAAGGGGGTAGCGCTTTGGGCGGAGCGGGCTTTCCGCTGCGTCCAAAGCGCTGCTACTACACAGCGTGGAAACAGTGAGTAGCTTAACTGGGGCTTTGCTTAGAGGCTCAAAGGGAGATCTCGTCAACGCCTCCAGGACTATGGTTTAGATCCCAAGGGGGTATTCTTGGGGCCGATATCAGTCTAGATCTATTACATGCCTTACTAAACCTAATTATCCACCTATCTGCAGCTAGGTTATAATTATATACGGATCCTATAGCTGACACTTGCACCTTATGGCTATGTGCCCACGTTGCTTTTTTTGAAGCAGAATATTCCCGAGCAGAAACGCACACCATCTTTCTGGGAAAACGCATGCCTTTTATGAAGCACTTTTGTAAGCGTTTTCCTAAGCGTTTTTGCAATACAATTGTATGCATGCGGAATCACACGCGTTTCCGCAAAATTAATGAACGTGCTGCGTTTTTTTTTCTGCTAAGCGCTTCCGCAGCGGAAAAAAACGCACCATTAGCACAACATATGCGGATTCAAATATGATTGCATGGGATGCTTTTCTTAAGCGCTTCCGCGGCAGAAACGCGCGTCTAAAAGCGCTGCGGAAACGCTTAAAAAAAAGCAACATGGGCACACAGCCTAAGAGTGCTTGTGGCTAAGCCCATTTCCATTCCCTTTTGAAGGAACTCTAATATGGCTATAATCAGAACTTTCCCTTCCAAGAATTGTTGTCCCGAACTAGTCAAAAATTTTGCCCAAGTCCTACCATATATTTTAGTCGTTGCTGGCTTCCTGCTCTGAAGCAGAGTAGAGACTAAGGCCGGGGAGAAGCCTTTTTTTGATTAATAACGACCTCTCAAAATCGATGCCTTTAAATGAAGGCCTGACCTCTGAGGATGACAAACAGGGCCCTGCCTGAGGAGATCCGGGATATCTGGAAGTATCCAAGGATCTGACACAGACATCATTCTCATCCACGTGAACCTTGGCCTCTTGGGCCAAAAAGGAGCAATTGAAATAACCTTTGCTCTCCCTTCCCGAATTCTCTTCAGTACTGCAGGAATCAATACTAACAGGGGTGGACATACTGCATGGGCAGCCAGTGCGGCTGCACCATGGCCTGGAGGTGGGCCCCTGCAGGGCGGCTAACACTGAGGGCAATCTGGCCTGTTTATCCAGCCGAGAGGCTCAGGGGGGGCCCCTGGCCAGATTGCCCTCATCTGTGCGGCAAGCAGGGAACAATCCCTGTAGCTTCGCTGCCTACAGGAGAAAATGGCAGCGGAGCAAAGCTGCAGGGATCCGACCTCCTGTAATGAATTGGGAGGTGGCGGAGGATGCTCAGTACCTGATAGCATCAAAATTAATTTGGAAGTGGGTGAAGACGCTATCAAGGACTTATAATGAATGATGGGGACACAGGACAGCGAATAAGACTATGTATGTGCACGCGTTCAGTCTTTTGCAGAAAATTCTGCTGCATACCCTAATGTGTAGGCAGGAAGAAACTTGCATAAAATACATTTTTGTTCCACATTTATGCCATGCTTTTGTTACGTATTTTCCCCATTAGTACGCCAAACCTCTGACTCCTCAATTTTCATGACACAGACTCCTACTCCGACTCCACAGCCCTGTGTAACGAGTGAAATACACTGCAAGAATTGACATTATGCAGATTTTAATCTGCTGCAAATCTGCAAGGAAAAAATAAGCAGCGTGTGCATGAGATTTCAGGGATCTCATTCACTTTGCTGGTACTGTAAAACCTTGCACATTTTCCAGGTGCACATAGCCTTACAGTTAATTGCGGAGCGTCACAGACTGAATAGTTTATATTATTGTGAGTCAGATTATAGGTAATGGGGGACACAGTGCTGCTTATCAGTTTATGTTTTTAGTGGTGTGTGGCGAATAGTATATTAATGATGGGGTACATATCTGTATTCAGGGGGGAGACATGTATGTATACAATGTATGTGACCTTGTAATTTTCAGGGCAGCGAAGATTGTTGTGACAGGACGAGTCATGGCTGGGAGATGTCGACATGAACGTCTGACCAGATGGAGAAGAAACAGGAGAAAGCGGCTCTAATCAGAAGAGATGTCAGCAGTACGCGCCTAGATGTAAATACTATTCTGTATCTGCACTGTGTGACGTGGAGTGATGTTTTTTTGTAAAATCCTTTACTCTACATTCGCACATGTGTATGAAATGTCCGTGTGATTCCAGGTTTTTTTTGTTTTGTTTTTTAATCGGATGGCATACAGTTTTATAGGTCTATTCACACATACATGAAAATCACGGATATGAGAATGAGAGATCTGTGATGGTTAGAAAATGTTCTGTTCCTATTTTGAGGATCAGAATAGGACATGCTCAATGCATCTGTAGAATCATAGAATGGTAGAGTTGAAAGGGACCTCCTGGGCCATCTGGTCCAACCCCCTGCTCAAAGCAGGATTCGCTAAATCATCCCAGACAGATGTCTGTCCAGCCTCTGTTTGAAGGATTCTATTGAAGGAGAACTCACCACCTCTCGTGGCAGCCTGTTCCACTCATTGATCAATCTGTCAAAAAGTTTTTTCTAATATCTAATGTGTGTCTCCTCCCATTCAGTTTCATCCCATTGCTTGTAGTCTTTCCTTGTGCAAATGAGAATAAAGTTGATCCTTCTACAATGTGACAACCCTTGAGATATTTGTAGACAGCTATTAAGTCTCCTCCCAGTCTTCTCTTCTGCAAGCTAAACATTCCCAAATCCTGCAACCTTTCCTCATAAGACAGGGTTTGCAGACCGGTCACCATTCTGGTCGCTCTTTTCTGAACTTGCTCCAGTTTGTTGGTCTTTTTTAAAATGTGGTGCCCAAAACTGGACACAATATTCCAGATGAGGTCTGACCAAAGAGGAGTAGAGGGAAATAATGACTTCACGTGATCTAGACTGTATGCTTCTGTTAATAGATCCTAGAATTGTATTTGCCTTTTTTGCTGCTGCGTCACACTGTTGACTCATATTCAGCCTGTGATCTATTAGTATACCCAAGTCTTTTTCACATGTGCTGTTGCTTAGGCCTATTCCTGCCATTCTGTATATGCTTTTTTCATTTTTATTGCCCAGATGTAGTACTTTGCATTTTTCCCTTTTAAAAACCATTCTGTTATTTGCTGCCCACTGCTCCAGTTTATTTATATCAGTAAAAGCAAGCAGCACACTGACACTGCACACGGATACAGGAATGTAGGCTTATTACGTATAGCACAGTCCGTTGGTATATAGTGTACTCACTTATGTATAGCACAGTCCCTTATTTAGTTTCCCCTTATCTATAATACCGTCCCTTATTGCGTTTCATCCTCTAATTATATATGGTGCTGTCCCTTATTATATAGCTTTCTCTGCTGTTATGTACAGTGCCATCTCTTACATAGTGCATTCTTGTTATTTTTGTTCACAATGCCCTTTTATTACATAGTCCCCTCTCTTGTTAGACATAAAATGACTGATTGAGCAGCCAGTGGAAAGACGACCAGTCCATCAGCTCCTCCATTAGAAAAGAATATTTCCCATGCTCCATCAGCCGACGGTATCTAATAAAGACAGGGCTCTATATAATCCACTTCCATCCTTCCAAGCATGAATCTGTCATAACTACGTCCATGATTTGATAGGACCAAGGGAGTCCTTGTGATAGATTTTCCAAATTCAGCCACCAGGCCATGGAACGGATAGACACTCAGGAAAGTATGATCTTCCATACTAAATAGCCGTTGAGCTTTTTTTCTCTTTTTTTTTTTTAAAGACATCCTGATGTAGGTATCTGGAGTGTAACTGGGCCTACTGAACTGCCAGAATACAGGAAATCATTCTCATAACTGGTCTGGCCACTGCTGCTGATACTAACGTTACTAGCTTGGTTTTCTTTTCTTCTCACAGATAATATATGTTTTCCTGAGTCCAAGATAAGCCCAAAGAAGCACCAAGTTCTTAGTGGCTGTAGCTTCGATTTCTCCATGTTTCGTATCCATCCCAGCTGGGTCAGACTGGTTTTGACTTGCATAAGTTGGTGATTACAGTCTTCTCTCGATCTGCCCACCACCAGGAAATCGTCCAAATACAGAATAATTAAAATGTTCCGTTCTCGAAGACGTGCTGTAACCTCTAGAACGACCTTTGCAAAAACCCTTGGAGCCATGGAAAGCCGAAGGGTAGCGCTCTGTACTGAAAGTGCCTGATCTGTTTGTCTATGTACAAGGCTACTCTAAGGTACTGCTGATCTTCCGGACGGATTGTGACATGGTAGTAAGCATCCTTTAAATCCAGGACGCTCATGTAACAGCCCAAGAACAGCATCTTGATGGTTGATTTTATGGTCTCCATCTTGAAGGGCCTGGAGATCAGAAATTAGTTCAGTCGCTTCAGGTTGACTATAGTCCTGGAGCTGCCATCTGGCTTTTTTTTTTTTATTATAAATAAGGGAGAATAAAATCCTTTGCCCCGCTGATGCACTGGCACTTCTGTCAACACTTGTTTGTGTATTAAACCTAGAACTTCTGTCTCCAGGGCTATCCTGAATGTGTGATGGGGAGTGGACCCAAACTCTAAACCTGAACAAATTATCTTTAGAATCCAGGGATTGGATGAAATTCTCACTCAGGCAGGCTGGAAGTGGGACAGTTCGTCACTTGGAAGCCTTCCTAGCCTCAGAGGAAGGGGCTCCAAACATAAAGCCTCCACTCATTGGCTTCCTATCTTTCCACTGAATGAGCATCTTCTGTTGTTCTAAACCCCCGAACATGATATCTTGAACTGTCCTAGGGGTTTTTAAATCCGTAATGCCATGGTTGATCTAATGGCTTTTGCCAAACTGTCTTCCACCGGAAAACACGGTCTAACCCCTCCCCCGTGTCACTATTGGAGGAGGAAGGGAAGGAAGGAGAGCCGGAAGAAGAGTCTGAAACATCTTTATTTTCTAATATTATTGACTCATCCAAATGAAACACCTGCTGATTCGGTCTCCTTTTCCCCTTCACTTGCCCCATTAGATGTTTCAACGAATCCTGGACCTCTGATCTTATTATGGATTTTAAATCCATAGCAAAACTGGGGGTTTCCTTAGAGATGGTCTTCTGAATGCAGTTGAAACATAGTTGTTATGGGTTTGTGCTGGATAACTTGTCCCTGCACATTGCACATTCTGTTATTCTGCTTGGCGCTACACTTCATGTGCATTCCCTAGAAAGGATACATAGAGAAAAAGGGACCTATTTAACATGCTGAACTTTCACGGAGATCACTCACCATTCTGAAGTTCAGTCTAGGGGTACCAGAGATGAAGACAGGGTCGGTTCGTATGAACGTTCTCCTTTGGAGGGGGTGGACTCATTACCTGCCTTGCTTTCACTTGCCCCGACTGCTGCATTCCTGGCGATCACGATGCTGCCGCTAATCTTGCTGTGGGGCCTGCTGTGGTGGCGTCAGCTGCTGTAGGTCATCCATTGCTGCAAGGCTTCCACCATTTTGGATTATCCCCCCTAATAGTGAGGGTCCAGCCACACCTCCCCTTTTACCACCGATCTCTGGGCATTCAATTTAAAACCCGGTGCACTGTGCGCCGGGAACCTTGGCCAGCCCTGCGCAGAGCCATATGGCTGTACTATCTCTGGCCCGCTGCAACATCAGGATGCGCTGGATATTACAACCAGTGTCCTGCACATGTGTAGACCCGGCAGCCATGCTTTCAGGCGTGCTCGTCAAGTGAGGTGCGCCAGAAGTTCCTCTTGCATGGGCAGCCCTGGAAGCATGTCCTGGAGCACTCAGCACAGGGTGCTACTGCAGCCCCAGCATGCGCAGACCTGGGAACTCATGTTGGCCAGACATTCACCAAGAGGTCTGTACATGCACGGCCCTGCACCGACCTCCTGGCCAGTGGATTGCGATCCCTGCACAGAAGGCATCCCGTTCCTGGACACCCTGCACAACGGAGTATTACTGCGTACAGCTCTTCCATTTGGTTTCCTTAAGGGCAAAAAAAAAAAACAACTGATGCAGAGGGGAGGTACCACCCTTTTATTCAGGTTTCCTGTCCTTGATGTCGGATATGACATCTCAGGTAGTGCTGTTATGGGAGAAGGGGAAAAAGTACCAATTTTTCCACTAAAATGTTGCTTTGGTTCCAAGTTTTCACCAGGGATAATAGGAGAAAATGGAAAGTACAAATTGCAAAGCTTAGAAGGAACACCATATTGGAATTCAGATATTGTTAAATGGTTTGAGGGTGCGATGTCACATTGGTAGAGCCCCCAAGGTACCAAAACCCCCCCATAAGTGACTGCATTTAAAAACTACACTGCCTAATGAATCCATCTAGTGGCACAGTGAGCATGTTGACACTACTGATGTGTCAGAATTTTATACCACTGGGCAGTTATAAATAACTAGATGGAGGCCCGATGCAAGGTCGGTAATGTCACGATGGTGCAGGCTTTGCAGCGTTGAGACTCTCCCCTCCATGCGCTCCCCCACCTATCCACTCTCCCCCCCCCCCCCAATGTGCTGACTTCTGCCATCTGTGCTCTCTTCTTTGACCTGTCTACCCCATGTGCTATCCCTCTCCTTATTGTGCTGTTCTCCCCTCATGTGCTGTCCCATTTGAGCTGTCTCCCCCCCTGTGCTCTGTCTCCCTCACCCCTGTGTCTGACCGTGTACAGAACATACCACAGCTCCTGGGCAGGGGAGGAAGCAAAAGACAATACGGACATTACAGCAGGAGAGCACAGGATACATTTTGTGAGGTAAAATATTGTTTAAAAACAGTCAGCGAACTATTTTACCTCACAAAATGAATCCTCTGTGATCCCCTGCTGTAATGTCAATATTGTCTTTTGCTCCCCCCCGCCCAGGAGATGTGGTATGCTCCGTACACGGTCAGACAGACAATTTTTAAATGAACTTTCGTTTGTGGGAAAATCCCTTTAATGTGACCGGCTTCTTCTGCCTGTAGACACGTCACGCATCTGCTGCCGGGATCAGCCAAATGATTCACTGCGTGTGAGTGTGTGGGCCATACGGCGTATAGCGTGTATGGCGCATAGTGTGTGGGCTGTACAGCGCATAGTGTGGGCCGTACGGCGTATAGCATGTGTATGGCGCATGTGTGTGGTGCGTACGGCGTATAGAGTGCGAGTGTGGTGCTCCACTGGTGGTACCACACTGTAGGTTGGTACCAGCAGCAGTTTCCATATTGAGACACCCGTCACTTGGGTGTCCCAATATGGTGGTCGGTGAACTTCCTCCGCTTGGAATTCTGGTATACGGTGACATCTGGACAGAACAGGAAATTAAAACATTACAAGGCAATTATAGAAATAGATTACATTTTTACCACTAAAATGTTGTTTTAGCCCGACTTTAAATTTTTATGACCAAAAGGAAAAAAAAAAAAAAAAATGGACTTCCATTTTGTAATGCAGTTTCTCCCAAGTTTACCAATACAATACATGTAAGCAGGAACTACTTTTGAGGCACAGTGCAAAACTCCGAAGGGAAGGCGCTCCATAATTTAGTAGAGATTTTACTGTGATGGTTTGCAGGTGACAACCTACTGGGAGATCCCCTAAGGGGCCAGGACAGCAGAACCCGCATAAGTGACCTTATTTTACAATCTATATCTCTCAATGAATTCATCTAGGGGTGCAGTGATCATATTGACACCATAGGTGTGTCACAGAATTTTATACAATTGGGCATTGAAGAAATAACTACATTTTGACCATAAAAGTGTAGTTTTCGCCCCAGACTTTACATTTCTACACTGGGAAGTTGGTGAAAATGACACAATTTCAGCTGAACGGGGAAATACCTCATATGTGGCCGTTTATCTAGATGGCGAGACTTGGTAGGAACGGAGCACTATTTGCCTACTGCAACACAGATTTTCCAAAAATAGTTTGCACACTCCAAATACAGAGCCCCCAAAGTCCTAAAAGAGCATATTCCCAGAAGTGCATTAAACTGTAGTGGACCGCACTTTTATGCACATCAAAAAGGATGAACTCCACAGGACCACAGGCCAGTCGGCATCCAGTGCCTTCATCCACCTCATTATAGTGAATCTGCCGTTGGGCATTCGTCTGAATCATGTATTTCAGAGGTTTACATGGAAACCCTGGTGTAAGCGCTCAGTACAGAGCACAGGATAAATGTGTGCCGAGCCTTACTACGATCTTTGGGAGGCAAAATGGAAACAAAAAAGTGAATATATTATTATGCATTTATATAGCACCATTTATTCCATAGCGCTTTACATGTGAAAAGGGGAAATATAGACAAGTATGATAAACATGTGTAAGACAAGGGACACACAAGTACATAAGGAGAGGGGACCCTGCCCGTGAGGGCTCACAGTCTACAGGGATGGGTGAGGATTCAGTAGGAGGGTAGAGCAAGTCGCGCGATGGTTCAGTAGACCGAGGATCATTGCAGGCTGTAGGCTTGTCAGAACAGGTGGGTCTTCAGTTTCTTCTTGAAGGTTTTCGTTGATGGTGAGAGTCTGATATGTTGCGGCAGAGAGTTCCAGAGTATGGGGGAAGCACAGGAGAAGTCTTGTATGCGGTTGTGAGAAGAGATAAGGGGGAGTAGAGAAGATCTTGAGATGATCGAAGGTTGCGTGCAGGTAGGTACCTAGAGATCATGTCACAGATGTATGGAGGAGACAGGTTGTGGATGGCTTTGTATGTCATGGTTAGAGTTTTGAATTGGAGCCTCTGGGCAATAGGAAGCCAGTGAAGGGCCTGGCATAGGGGGGAGACAGGTGGATTAGTCAGGCAGCAGAGTGTAGGATGGACTGGAGCAGTGCTAGAGGGGAGGCCAGAGAGTAGGAGGTTGCAGTAGTCGAGGCAATGTTTTTGTGGTTTCGTGCTTGAGGAATGAGCGGATCCGGGAAATATTTTTGAGTTTGAGGAGGCGAGGGCTTAGATATGGGGTTTGAAAGAGAGCGCAGAGTCGATGATCACCCCAAGGCACCGAGCGTGCGGGACTGGGAAAAGAGAGCAGCCATTGACATTGATGGATAGGTCTGGTGGAGGGGTAGAGTGAGATGGGGGAAAGATGATGAATTCTGTTTTGTCCATGTTCAGTTTGAGAAAGCGAGCAGAGAAGGCTGAGATGGCAGACAGACATTGTGGGATGTCAGTCAGTAAGGAGGAAAGGTTGGGTCCAGATAGGTAGATCTGCGTGTCATCGGCATAGAGATGATACTGCAAACCGTGGGATTCTATGAGCTGTCCCAAGCCGAAGGTGTAGATGGAGAATAGTAGGGGTCCTAGGAGAGAGCCTTGAGGAACACCAAAAGACAGGGGGCGAGGTGAGGAGATCCAGGAGGAGGACAGAGTAGTGCCGCTTGCTCTTGGCGGCTAGCAAGTCGTTAGTGACTTTAGTTAGGGCAGTTTCAGTTGAGTGATGTGCAATTTTTTTTTTTTTTCAGAAGTTTTTTTGCACAAACAAGCATTTGCATCACCACACCATATTTTAAAAGCTGTATTTTTTCTATATTTCTGCCAGTCTTGTGAGAGCTTGTTTTTTGTGGGACAAGTTTAAGTTTTTACTGGTACCATTTTCAGGCACAATGTTTTTTTTGATCGCCTTCTATTCTGACTTTTGGGAATCAGAAGGAACAAAACAAAAAACAAAACCTCAGGGATCTTTTGGGTTGGGGTGGTCCCTCTACAGGACTAACAATCTGATCACAAATATAATGCATTGCAGCACACTATACATGTAAAGATGCCTTTTAGACAAAGCTTCTGGTATTGTCAATATATGCTCTCGTAGCTGGCAGACCAGGAGGCTGTCATGATGACCTCAAAACGCCACAACAATCAGATCATCGCGATAACAAGCTTATCAAACGAGGGGGACCCCCATCCTAAATATTATGAGTGATACAGGGGATTAAACAGCTGGGTGCAATGCAGGCACTGCTGGCTCTGACCGCTGAGGCTTCCACCATCATGTAAGCTGGGCTCCTGTGCCCACACAATCACCATGATGTACCTATACGTTGGGTATGGAACCCCTATCTGACCAGGACGTATAGGTACAACAGTGATAAGAAGGTTAACCCTCTTGCTACAATGCTACAAAACTCATGCCATTAGAAACACCCCCCCCATTGCTTGGTGTGAACACAACTCAAGCACATGCATTTGCCCAGGGTCAGACTTGCGAGAAGCTCGCACGTCAATACCTGGCACTCGTATTGGAGCGTTCAGCTGCATAGAAATACATGAAGATGAAAGCTCCGGTCCCAAATGCCGGCAGCAGTGTCGAGTATTGACGTGCGAGTTTCTCGCAAGTCTGACCCCGGCCTTAGAAAAATACTGGCGAATAAGCAGTTTGACAGCACAATCACTAGACACAGTTTACTTTATTAGAAAGCAAGTGAGAGGGAGGGGAAAAATTATATATATTTTTTAACACAGGGAACCCTGTAGGATTTACAAACACCTCCAGAAGCGTTTGAGCCGATGCCAAATCTACACCAGCATTCATATTGGTGCAGTGTTAGGGTATGTGCACACAGTGCAAATTATGCTGCAGATCCGCAGCAGATTTGGCCCTGGGGATCCACAGCAGACACTGCTGCATTGTACAGTACCATTAAAGTCTATAAGAAATGAAAAACAGTGCACACACTGTGGATTTTTCTGCATGTCAATTCTTTGTGCGGAATCCACAGCTGTTTGACACTTGCTCCATTATAGGAATCCGCAGGTGTCAAAACACAGGAAATCCGCAGGCTAAGTCGCACTAAATCCTCAGTTAAAACACAGGTCATTTTACCTGCAGATTTAGCCAAATCCACGCAGAAAAATCCACAGGACAATCCGCACCGTGTGCACATACCCTTAAGGTTCATAGCTGCTGTTAAACACAAGATTGTCTCTCACACACACACACACCAAACAGAAGGTATTTCCACACTTCGTTGCAGTTTTAGGTGCTGCGCTGCCACAGCACATGAATTTAACACAAGGGATACTTTGCACACCTATAGAATGCACAAGATTTATCAGTTTCTGCCACTTTCCACTACAATCACCACAGAGTACAGTCAGACAGCCATATAAATCAGATCACAACTCTCAAACCAGCCAGCAGTGCTCCAGACCCCGAGCAGGACAGCTGTACAGAAATATATGAAGCCGTCACGCTCGGGTCAGGAGAGCTGCTGGCCAGTAGATGCCTTGCAGTCCAATTTATATGGTCTGATTGCACCCTCCGTGTTTAGTCAATTACTTACTTATGACTTAAAACCTTCAGGAGATTGCTGAAGTTACTCCTGGACATAAAATTTCTTTGGAGGTGGTGAGCCCTTGAGCTTCTGTTGCCTGATCTCAGGATCATGGTGCTGCACCTATAATTTCATCACCTGTGATAACTTTAGAAGCATCCTGGATCTTCTACAATGATTTCTAGATTCTTCTCTTGGCTAAATTGGTGGCACCATTTTTTTTTTGCTCAAACATCAACATTCATAGCAACCACCTTGAACTGACCTTTAAAATCATGACTGACACTGGAAGCCACCGTGCCAAATGAAATGCCCAATTCATGAGCTATAGAACTGACTGACCCAACAATCTTTCAAAATCATGGCTTCCACTTGCAGCACATTGCCTCTGAAAATGCTCAGACAGGTCACACTAAATGGGGGTCATCTTCAACTGTTTCCTTACCACATTTAAGCCGCCTGACACTAAACTTTACTTAGTAGGAAGGTGCAGCATCACCTTATACGGAAATCCTCCTTTTAGGGCTTTCTTTAGGCTTTTTTTATTTCCTTTGAAAGGGATTTAATCATGGAACAAAGCTCTAAAATACTCAGTTTCTTTGTAGAGCTGCACGGTACAGCACTTTCCATCCTCAGACGGAAATTGTACTGTGTGTTGTATAAGCAGACATGTCTCAATGTACACCGGAAACCTCAGCTCCTCAACACAGAACATGCTGGGCGTAATGAACTTACTGAACAGCCCTCATAGTACTAGTACAACACACAGTGGTGCTGACCAGAGCAGTGTATAGTTTCTCCCCAGTTCCTGAAGGTGATTTCCTGGAGAACGATCTCTCAGAGGACCTGAAACTCACATCTATTTCTCGTCACGGCCTCATACAGCAAACGACATCCTAAATGTATATAAAAAAAAAAAAAAAAAAAAGTAGTGAAAGATTGATCCCAAAAAAATGTAAAAGGGTTACAAGATCTATAAAGATTTAAATAGTAAATAAGGTTAAAAGTTGTCACTTAACAGATTGATGGGGGATCTGACCACCAGGAGTGAACAACTAAGGCGCTATGCCACTTAATCACTACACATTCTGCAAAGGCTACACAGCTACAAGTCATGCAGCGATATTGCGGCTCAATGCAAATCAATAGGGTCCAATTGCAAAACCAACAGGTAAGTCCCCAAGCAACAAGCCCAACTAAGTCTTATTTTTTTTCAACCTGCTTGTCACAGTGCCATAAGAGGTAGGTGGCGGGGGGGGGGGTTGCAATTTGACCCCATTACCTTCTACTGTACTGCTATACCTTGATAACTTTTGGCTTCATGACTTGTGTTGTGGTCAAAATCGCTGTGTAGCGCAGATCTTATTTAGTTGGGACACCAAGATGAGCCATTGCTCACAAGGTCATATCTTGCCATCTACCATATTAAGAGGTGCACAGCCATAAGGAGCATCAGCACTGAGCCCCTGTGGTAGGTCAGCCCACCCATCAAGGACCCCAAAAGTTTCAACAAGTGTCCGGCTGGAAATCATTCTGAGTACCCACATAATGGGCACCGAGTGTAGACACAGCAGAGTTCCTCTATGCCACCTAATGACACAAACATGAAACCAAGGTCATGCCTGCAACACCTCTAGGGGCAAAGAAAAGCATGAATAAGACAGCAGACAAACCTGAGCAGCCAAGGTTCCAGGACACTGCACCCATCCTATAAGAAAAAAAGGAAGATGGTGTTAAGATATTACAAATCCATCAAAAATAGTGAATCACCCAAGCACCAAACCGCTAAAATAAAAGCGAACCCAACACTACCCTATATAGAGACACAAGGAGTGTTAAATAGGATGCAGGTCAGAGTCTGAGTACTCACACAGGACAGACAAATCTTAATAACTTGGGGCCCATATACACTCACTGATCGTGTACATCAAAACAACCACAGATCAGCGGTCTAATAGCCTGTTCAGACAGATTCTCCTTGCTTCGATGTGCACAGCACGATCGGCAATCATTCATTTTATGTGATTACTCTGTAGTTATTCTCCGCAGAATAAGTTCTATTTACAGGCCTTTTCCCCTCCTTACTGACCAGACTCCTTTTTTGGGCGTTTTAATCACACGTTCTTTTAACAAGCTTTCTCGATCAGATATTCAATTTTATATTCAATTTTAGCTTCATTCACGATTTTTGGGGATTCATTTTATGTTTTTTGGGGGAAAAGTGTAAAGAAACATAGGAAAGCATGTCCATTTAACCATTTTTCACTGCCAAAGATCTTTCAAAATGGAGTTTCCCCATTTCTTAAAAATTATTTGTATATATTGGACGTCCCCACTGATGGAGCAAGGCTAAAAAGCTGCGTTTCAGGCTGCAGGTTCTGTTTTACTTATGCTTTTATCACACTCTGCCCCCATAAAGTCTTAAAAGACCATTGGGGGACATTTTAATATAGTTCATTATTTTTATTGCCGACTCCCATTGTAACTGGTATACCAGCCTCAGTTGAATTTCAGCCTCCTGACTGCAGACCTGACTGGGCCTCCTAGGACCCAGCACCTCCTGTGCCCTCCCTAAATCCAACAGTCACACGACCACTGGGTCCGGAGGGTGCACTGACTTTATAAATCATCACTGCAGAGTAAGGTGTGGATTGTCCAGACACCTATAGTTTACATTTAGCATTAGCTAAAAATCATTTCCTCCAACAAGCCGTTTGTTGGGTGATCAGCAGTGATCCTCGGATTGCTCATCCACAATAGTCCATGTATGTGCCCCCTACATTGCAACTACGGTACATAAATAAGCCAAGGCTTTACCAACCGAACCACCCTCTTATTCAGATCAATTCCCTCGTGTGCACCCCGTGCTAATCTTCTTCACATTTGATTGAGTGAAAAGCAGCACGTGCAGGAACAAGAGGCCCCCATACACATAAGACTAATGTCAGCCGACGATGCATGGGCCTCAGGCCTATAGTCAGGGTAGATCGGACAGGTTTGATGTTGGGACTATCAATTGCCTTCTTCTCTCAAATGCTATCCACCGGCAGAGATATCAGTCGGCGGCTTTCTCCGTGAACGCAGGAGCGTAGGCTGAGATGGCCGTTGTCCAACCAATCATCAGCAGCATGGTTTGGCCGACGGCCATATAACTCGTATGGCTGTCAACAATGCAGCTTTGTTTGTGCAACCCTGGACAGAAGCTGATCAGCAACAATCAGATGTCCGGCTGGAAATCATTCTGAGCACCCACACAGCGGGTACTGAGCGTAGACGCAGCCGTGCTACTCTATGCCACCTAATGACACAGACATGAAACCAAGGTCAAGTCTGCAACGCCTCTAGGGGCAAGGAAAACCTTAATAGATAAATGCTTTAGGAAAATAATCACCTGCACAGATGAGGTTCCAGATAACCGGTATGCATCCTGCAAGGCAAAGGGAAAGAGTTAATATATACAAAAAACACTAACTACTACCATCATCTCCTAGCCTAAAGTGTATACCGTCTGGTCATTGTAGGCAAGAATTCCAAGGAAACAAAGTCTGGGCAGCACCTTCTAAAAGGATGAACAAGTATGGCCCAGCAGACCAAAAATAAAGGTGTAAGGCCACAATCACAGCCACGTGACCGTGTGCCGGACACCATTAATAGGACATGCAGAAGATGGCTTGGTTATCTATGACCTGGCTGCCAGGACAGAGGTTAGAATGCAGCGGCTACGTGTCAGCTGTAAGCCATTCTCCGCACCCACACACCGGGCACCAAGGGTAGGCACAGCAGAGGTCCTCTATGCCACATGAAACCGAGGTCATGTCTGCAACGCCTCCAGGGGCAACGTACACCCTGCAAGATACCACAGCGCCCACATTACCGAGGGGAACTACAAGCCCCAGACAGCAAGGAATAAACGGGACTATACCCTGAGGAGGAACTCAGATGCACCCACATCCTGAAACACAGGAAACCTGCGCCCCTCGTCTTCTCTGCGATAAGGAAACAATATAACCTACGACCCCCAGCATAAAACTCACACAGCACGAGGCCCGGCCACACCGACCCGTCCAGCTGCACATTCACAGGCGAAAAAGAACGCACGCGTGCTCACAGCGCTATAAATAGCCGCCTACGGCGCGTCGGAGGAGTCAATAATGTAATGCGACAGTCGGCCACCAGATGTCAGCAGAGAAGCCGCTTTGGTTCACTTTATGGAGAGTCAGACGTTGATGCTGTAATAAAACAATATGCAGCTAGATGGCGCCAGAACATACATACAAATCTTATACTTGCGATAACATAAATATTATATCATGTTACATAATGTAATCTGCGCTGGAAAGTTATATACAGAGATTAATGGTTAGATATGACATCTCATATATTTCACTGATGTGATAAAATAGTAACTGCTATAATACTGCCCAGTGGCGGATTAAGTGGCCTATGGGCCCGGGGCTGTTCATAAAACCTGGGCCCCTGTACCCCCCTTCCCAGGAAAACATTTTCTGTCCACATTTTGTGGCTCTTCTCACAAAAACACTGCATATGCTGATATTTAGGGGCGGTGAATGGCCTGCTCGGATGCGGGGTCTGGAAAGGAATAAAATGGCCGCGCTTGGGAGGGGGTACCGCCAGCCTGGCCGGCTACTGGTTAGGGATGTTAATGATTAATCACACAGTCACCTGCCTCCATGCTCTGCCAGGTCTGCCTCTCCCCAGCCTCCCTGGCTGCTCCCTCCAATGCATTATGCGGCTGCCTCCATGCTCTGCCTCTCTCCCCAGCCTCCCTCCAATGCATTATGTGGCTGCCTCCATGCTCTGCCTCTCTCCCCAGCCTCCCTCCAATGCATTATGTGGCTGCCTCCATGCTCTGCCTCTCTCCCCAGCCTCCCTCCAATGCATTATGTGGCTGCCTCCATGCTCTGCCTCTCTCCCCAGCCTCCCTCCAATGCATTATGTGGCTGCCTCCATGCTCTGCCTCTCTCCCCAGCCTCCCTCCAATGCATTATGTGGCTGCCTCCAAGCTCTGCTTCTCCCCAGCCTCCCTCCAATGCATTATGTGGCTGCCTCCATGCTCTGCCTCTCTCCCCAGCCTCCCTCCAATGCATTATGTGGCTGCCTCCATGCTCTGCCTCTCTCCCCAGCCTCCCTCCAATGCATTATGTGGCTGCCTCCATGCTCTGCCTCTCTCCCCAGCCTCCCTCCAATGCATTATGTGGCTGCCTCCATGCTCTGCCTCCCTCCAATGCATTATGTGGCTGCCTCCATGCTCTGCCTCTCTCCCCAGCCTCCCTCCAATGCATTATGTGGCTGCCTCCATGCTCTGCCTCTCTCCCCAGCCTCCCTCCAATGCATTATGCGGCTGCCTCCATGCTCTGCCTCTCTCCCCAGCCTCCCTCCAATGCATTATGTGGCTGCCTCCATGCTCTGCCTCTCTCCCCAGCCTCCCTCCAATGCATTATGTGGCTGCCTCCATGCTCTGCCTCCCTCCAATGCATTATGTGGCTGCCTCCATGCTCTGCCTCTCTCCCCAGCCTCCCTCCAATGCATTATGTGGCTGCCTCCATGCTCTGCCTCTCTCCCCAGCCTCCCTCCAATGCATTATGTGGCTGCCTCCATGCTCTGCCTCTCTCCCCAGCCTCCCTCCAATGCATTATGTGGCTGCCTCCATGCTCTGCCTCTCTCCCCAGCCTCCCTCCAATGCATTATGTGGCTGCCTCCATGCTCTGCCTCTCTCCCCAGCCTCCCTCCAATGCATTATGTGGCTGCCTCCAAGCTCTGCTTCTCCCCAGCCTCCCTCCAATGCATTATGTGGCTGCCTCCATGCTCTGCCTCTCTCCCCAGCCTCCCTCCAATGCATTATGTGGCTGCCTCCATGCTCTGCCTCTCTCCCCAGCCTCCCTCCAATGCATTATGTGGCTGCCTCCATGCTCTGCCTCTCTCCCCAGCCTCCCTCCAATGCATTATGTGGCTGCCTCCATGCTCTGCCTCCCTCCAATGCATTATGTGGCTGCCTCCATGCTCTGCCTCTCTCCCCAGCCTCCCTCCAATGCATTATGTGGCTGCCTCCATGCTCTGCCTCTCTCCCCAGCCTCCCTCCAATGCATTATGTGGCTGCCTCCATGCTCTGCCTCTCTCCCCAGCCTCCCTCCAATGCATTATGTGGCTGCCTCCATGCTCTGCCTCTCTCCCCAGCCTCCCTCCAATGCATTATGTGGCTGCCTCCATGCTCTGCCTCTCTCCCCAGCCTCCCTCCAATGCATTATGTGGCTGCCTCCATGCTCTGCCTCTCTCCCCAGCCTCCCTCCAATGCATTATGTGGCTGCCTCCATGCTCTGCCTCTCTCCCCAGCCTCCCTCCAATGCATTATGTGGCTGCCTCCATGCTCTGCCTCTCTCCCCAGCCTCCCTCCAATGCATTATGTGGCTGCCTCCAAGCTCTGCTTCTCCCCAGCCTCCCTCCAATGCATTATGTGGCTGCCTCCATGCTCTGCCTCTCTCCCCAGCCTCCCTCCAATGCATTATGTGGCTGCCTCCATGCTCTGCCTCTCTCCCCAGCCTCCCTCCAATGCATTATGTGGCTGCCTCCATGCTCTGCCTCTCTCCCCAGCCTCCCTCCAATGCATTATGTGGCTGCCTCCATGCTCTGCCTCTCCCCAGCCTCCCTGGCTGCTCCCTCCAATTTGGAGGCAGCCGCATAAATTGCATAATGCATTGGATTGGAGCGGAGGGAGCAGCCAGGGAGGGAGGCTGGGGAGAGGCAGAGCATCCTCCAGTCCTCCCAAATGGTGACGCCGACAGTGAGTGTGTCAGTGACCCACCTGCCCTGCGCTAGCCGCTGCCAAAATCTCCTGGGCTGAGCGAGTCCTCCTCACTGTGCACTGCCAGTCGCCGCCGCCTCCACGCTTCTCAGTCCCGGCCGGGCCGCCCACAGCACACAGAGAGAGGAGGAACTTCTGCTCTGCCTCCTGTCGTGCTGCGCCGCCCCCACACACGTGCTGCCTGGGACTGCCCGCCGCCCCCCTTCCAAGTTCCTACGCCACTGGGCGGCGGCGGGCGGCTGAGCGGCTCACACAGTGACAGACTGACAGATCATATGCGATGCCGACCGACCGATTGGCCCCCTAAAAACCTTGGGCCCGGGGCATCCGCCCCTATTAAGATCCACCATTGATACTGCCCCCTATCATGTGCAAGAATATAACTACTATAATACTGCCCCCTATGTACAAGAATATAACTACTATAATACTGCCCCTATATACAAGAATATAACTACTATAATACTGCCCCCTATGTACAAGAATATAACCACTATAATACTGCCCCCTATGTACAAGAATATAACTACTATAATACTGCCCCCATGTACAAGAATATAACTACTATAATACTGCCCCTATGTACAAGAATATAACTACTATAATACTGCCCCTATGTACAAGAATATAACTACTATAATACTGCCCCTATGTACAAGAATATAACTACTATAATACTGCTCCTATGTACAAGAATATAACTACTATAATACTGCCACCTATGTACAAGAATATAACTACTATAATACTGCTCCTATGTACAAGAATATAACTACTATAATACTGCCTCTATGTACAAGAATATAACTACTATAATACAGCCTCCTATGTACAAGAATATAACTACTATAATACTGCCCCCTATGTACAAGAATATAACTACTATAATACTGCCCCTATGTACAAGAATATAACTACTATAATACTGCCCCCTATGTACAAGAATATAACTACTATAATACTGCCCCTATGTACAAGAATATAACTACTATAATACTGCTCCTATGTACAAGAATATAACTACTATAATACTGCCCCCTATGTACAAGAATATACCTACTATAATACTGCCCCCATGTACAAGAATATACCTACTATAATACTGCCCCCTATGTACAAGAATATAACTACTATAATACTGCTCCTATGTACAAAAATATAACTACTATAATACTGTCTTCTATGTACAAGAATATAACTACTATAATACTGCTCCTATGTACAAGAATATAACTACTATAATACTGCTCCTATGTACAAGAATATAACTACTATAATACTGCCCGTATATACAAGAATATAACTGCTATAATACTGCCCCCATGTACAAAAATATAGCTACTATAATTCTGCCCCTATGTACAAGAATATAACTACTATAATACCGTCCCCTATGTACAAGAAACTAACTACTATAATACCGTCCCCTACGTACAAGAAACTAACTACTATAATACTGCCCCCTATGTACAAGAATTTAACTACTATAATACTGCCCCCTATGTACAAGAATATAACTACTATAATACTGCCCCTATGTACAGGAATATAACTAATATAATACTGCCCCCTATGCACAAGAATATAACTACTATAATACTGCTCCTATGTACAAGAATGTAACTACTATAATACTGCTCCTATGTACAAGAATATAACTACTATAATACTGCCCCCTATGTACAAGAATATAACTACTATAATTCTGCCCCCTATGTACAAGAATATAACTACTATAATACTGCCTCCTATGTGCAAGAATATAACTACTATAATACTGCACCCTATGTACAAGAATATAACTACTATAATTCTGCCCCTATGTACAAGAATATAACTACTATAATACTGCACCCTATATACAAGAATATAACTACTATAATTCTGCCCCCTATGTACAAGAATATAACTACTATAATACTGCACCCTATGTACAAGAATATAACTACTATAATACTGCTCCTATGTACAAGAGTATAACTACTATAATACAGCTCCTATGTACAAGAATATAACTACTATAATACTGTCCCCTATGTACAAGAATATAACTACTATAATACTGCCCCCTATGTACAAGAATATAGCTACTATAATTCTGCCCCCTATGTACAAGAATATAACTACTATAATACTGCCCCCTATGTACAAGAATATAACTACTATAATACTGCCCCCTATGTACAAGAATATAACTACTATAATACTGCCCCCTATGTACAAGAATATAACTACTATAATACTGCTCCTATGTACAAGAATAAAACTACTATAATACTGCTCCTATGTACAAAAATATAACTACTATAATTCTGTCTTCTATGTACAAGAATATAACTACTATAATACTGCTCCTATGTACAAGAATATAACTACTATAATACTGCTCCTATGTACAAGAATATAACTACTATAATACTGCCTGTATATACAAGAATATAACTGCTATAATACTGCCCCATGTACAAAAATATAGCTACTATAATTCTGCCCCTATGTACAAGAATATAACTACTATAATACCGTCCCCTATGTACAAGAAACTAACTACTATAATACTGCCCCCTATGTACAAGAATATAACTACTATAATACTGCCCCCTATGTACAAGAATATAACTACTATAATACTGCCCCTATGTACAGGAATATAACTAATATAATACTGCCCCCTATGCACAAGAATATAACTACTATAATACTGCTCCTATGTACAAGAATATAACTACTATAATTCTGCCCCCTATGTACAAGAATATAACTACTATAATTCTGCCCCCTATGTACAAGAATATAACTACTATAATACTGCGCCCTATGTACAAGAATATAACTACTATAATTCTGCCCCCTATGTACAAGAATATAACTACTATAATACTGCACCCTATGTACAAGAATATAACTACTATAATACTGCTCCTATGTACAAGAGTACAACTACTATAATACAGCTCCTATGTACATGAATATAACTACTATAATACTGCCCCCTATGTACAAGAATATAACTACTATAATTCTGCCCCCTATACAAGAATATAACTACTATAATACTGCCCCCTATGTACAAGAATATAACTACTATAATACTGCTCCTATGTACAAGAATATAACTACTATAATACTGCTCCTATGTACAAGAATATAACTACTATAATACTGCTCCTATGTACAAGAATATAACTACTATAATACTGCCTGTATATACAAGAATATAACTGCTATAATACTGCCCCATGTACAAAAATATAGCTACTATAATTCTGCCCCTATGTACAAGAATATAACTACTATAATACCGTCCCCTATGTACAAGAAACTAACTACTATAATACTGCCCCCTATGTACAAGAATTTAACTACTATAATACTGCCCCCTATGTACAAGAATATAACTACTATAATACTGCCCCTATGTACAGGAATATAACTAATATAATACTGCCCCCTATGCACAAGAATATAACTACTATAATACTGCTCCTATGTACAAGAATATAACTACTATAATACTGCCCCCTATGTACAAGAATATAACTACTATAATTATGCCCCCTATGTACAAGAATATAACTACTATAATACTGCCTCCTATGTGCAAGAATATAACTACTATAATACTGCACCCTATGTACAAGAATATAACTACTATAATTCTGCCCCCTATGTACAAGAATATAACTACTATAATACTGCACCCTATATACAAGAATATAACTACTATAATTCTGCCCCTATGTACAAGAATATAACTACTATAATACTGCACCCTATGTACAAGAATATAACTACTATAATACTGCTCCTATGTACAAGAGTATAACTACTATAATACAGCTCCTATGTACAAGAATATAACTACTATAATACTGTCCCCATATGTACAAGAATATAACTACTATAATACTTCCCCTATGTACAAGAATATAACTACTATAATTCTGCCCCCTATACAAGAATATAACTACTATAATACAGCTCCTATGTACAAAAATATAACTACTATAATACTGTCCCATATGTACAAGAATATAACTACTATAATACTGCTCCAATGTACAAGAATATAACTACTATAATACTGCCCCCTATGTACAAGAATATAGCTACTATAACACTGCCTCTATGTACAAGAGTATAACTACTATATTACTGCCCCCTATGTACAAGAATATAACTACTATAATACTGCCTCCTAGCTGTGAGGTTGTGTGTCAGTGGTTCTCCTGATGTCTGGAGCAAGCACAGGGAGGGGCCACCCTGGGCAGGGAAGCTCCCCTGGCAAGGCCCAGGCTTCCCGGCCTACACTGGGACTAGCCTCCCAGGTTTCTACTAATGGGAATGTTAATCCCAAAGCCACTGTGAGTCCAGTGAATGCAGCGAGTCAAAGCTGCAGCAGTTCGGTGAAGGAGGAAAAGGTTGTGACCAAAGTTTTGGGAGGAAAGCCTTCTCCAGTTCCAGCAAAGAAGCCAGCAGGAAAAGTCTCTGTGAGTGATGGAAACCAGCAGAATGTGAAGTCTTGTAGCTCCCCAGTCAGTAAGCAGCTCCTGCCAGGTGCACAGGTGAGATCGGCCCCAGCTGTGCAGATCACCTCTCCTGCTTCCAGGCAGAGACGGACGTCTTTGGAAAGGCAGACAATGCAGGAGAACCTACAGCAGCATGGCAGTATGGCGCGGTCAGGACGCACACGGTCACAGTCAGGTGGCAGCGATAAACCTGCTGCGGAGCCTGCATCCAGCCAAGGGGCCACAAAACCATCCGTGGTGGACCCGCACAAGACTGTCTTCAAAACCCCTGTACCCGTGGTCAAGACTAAGCCTGTGGGGCCGGCGCGTGCACCCGAGCTGCAGCTAGCGGATGAGACACCGGGACTTGTCCGAAAACTGGGTGAGTTACAGCAGCAAAAAAAAGTGCTGCAAATGGAGGTAGTCTTCATCTATAGTCTAAAGACCGCTAATCCTGCCAGTAATGATGCGTATGACCTGAGACTGAACACACTGGGTGTACAGCTGGCGAGTGTTGTGCAGGACACTGAGTCTGTGCTGGAGAGCATGGGGCCCCTGGCAGAGACCTACAGGAACCGTGAGCAGTTCGCCTCCTATAAGCAGGACTGTGCTGTAGAGGCCAGGACCCCTGATGTTCAGGACGGGACACCCCAGCAGCGGACACGGCCAGTGTTACAGGCTGCCCGCTTCTGCTTCCAGGAGGGGAAACAACTGCAGCAGCAGGCAGCTCAGTGTGAACAGGAGCATGCACTTCAGACTCCAGCAGAGGCACCACAGGTCCCAGAGTTCCCCACACAGGAGCAGGACAGTGTATGTGAGACTGTTTGTGCTGATGAGGCCGAGGCTGAGGCTGAAGCACAGACTGTGGCTGGTGATGCTGTGCCCATGGGGTCGGGGGTTGGAGGGGTTTCACTTTCTGTAATGGACGTCGCACTGTCTGATAATGATGCTGCTCATGATAATGTGCATGATATGTGTGATTATCCCCCTTTGCCATCTAGTCCACAAGGTGTGACAGCCCCCCCTGCTGCAGGCCCTCTCCCTGTCAGTCAGCCCAGTGTGACCCGGCAGGTGCCCCCCAGGAATGCCTGGAGCCGCGGCGCCCCATCCTTCACTTCCAGCGCCAGGTATACCGGCCAGACATTCAAACGCATTAATGTGGTGCGTTTTAAATACATAGGTGCCAAGGAGGATCTGCCACAACGCAGGTATGTGGTGAGAGAGCTGCTCTGCGGCCAGATGAGGTTTGTGGCAAATGAGATACTGGCAGTGTCTAATCTTCAGGACAGGCAGGGCTACGAGGTCAGCTTCAAGCTCATGTCTGACCTGGATAGATTCTGGGCCAATTACCCCAAGTTCAGAGATGCTGAGGGCTAGAATAAGTTTGTGTTGGTTCCTATCTACAGGCCGGACACTGTCACAGTAAACATCACGTTCTGGAATGAAGCCGTTCCACCACAGGACATCGAGGTGTGGCTCCGGAGACACTGTGACCTCGTCTCTGGACTCACCAAGGTCAGAGATGAGGATGGTATCTGGAAAATGGGTTGGAGGGTCTTGGTAAAATTACGGCAATGTAATAACATCACTGCCCACTTACCCAACTCCTTCTTCATTGGGAGGGAGAAGGGAAGGTGTTATTATCCCGGGCAACCCAGAAAGTGCTTCAAATGTGGTGGGAAAGGTCATCTGGCTAACGCCTGTACTGTGGTGAAGTGCAGTCTGGGTGGGGCAATCGGCCATGTCGCTGCAGACTGCCGGGACATCAGGTGCAACCTCTGTGGTAAGATGGGCCACCCTCACAGGGACTGTCCAGACGCCTGGCACAACATCTGCAGAGTCTTCCCTGATGAGATAGTGATGGCAGGGGCAGAGGCTCAGGAGGATGAGGATGTGGTGGCAGGGACACATGAGGAGGAGGATTTAATGTCAGGAGAGATGTTGACCAGCTCAGATGCCCACCAGGAGCCCACTCAGGCAGCACCAGAGAAGCAGGGTGCAGAGGGGAACATGGAGATCGTCCATCATGTCCAGCAGCCTCAGATACCCCCCCTTCAGCATCGCTGTCTGTATCTGATGACTGGAGCATTAATAATAATAAAAGGAAGAAAAAGAACACATCCTACCGTAAACCTGAGGCAGAATATGACACTGGTCAGACTGTTAGCAAGAAGGTTCAGAATTCTGCAGGAGTGATGGTCGTGTCCAACAAGTATGGAGTTTTATCTGACTCCAATGGTGACGATTATGAGGAAGAGTTGAGGAAAGTTGATGCTGAGTGTGACAGGGACATAAAGGACCATCCCCCGCCAAAGTGGAAGCCCTTATCTGTGGTCCCTCAGGTAGAGTCTGACATGGACACCAGTGGTGGACAGAACATCTCGGACTCATGATGATGGCTGTTACTCTGCTCCTTCTATATTGTGTTGTGATGGCGGGGTTCTCATTGACAGTGACTTCGAGCAATGTGAATAGCATTAAGCTGAGGAGAACTAGACACACGGTGTATGAACATCTCACATATCTGGACACAGATGTCATCTTCCTGCAGGAGACACGACTGACATCTCTGGGGCTTATGAGAGAGGCTGAGAGGGAATGGCGGTCTGGTCCTTCTTTCTGGTCACTGGCTGTGGAGCCTTATGCCGGGGTCGCTGTCCTGTTTAACACCAATGATGTGACTGTGCATAGGATGACGGAGGTGGTCATGGGAAGATGTCTGGTCCTAGAAGTCACTATCCATGGGAGGCGACTCCGGCTTATTAACATCTATGGGCCACAGACAGTGACTGACAGGATCCAGCTGTTTAATGACGTCAAGCCTTACCTCTTCACTTCTCTTCCAGTGGTGATGGCGGGGGACTTTAATGCCATAATGACATCAGGTGACAGCTCCTCAGGCAGGGCAGTGACCAAGGACGGTAAGGTCCTACATAGCATCATAATGCAGGCAGGACTGACTGACGTTTTCACACTGGGTGGGCGACAGCCAAAATTCACATATTCATGTTCCAACAGGAGCAGTAGAATAGATTTTGCTTTTGTCAGTCCTACTGAGGCTGTCGGCGCCCTGAGTGAGAAGGTCATCCCTTACTCTGATCACCTTGCCTTGTGCTTCTCTTTGGGTTCCTCTAACCGTCCGGACATTGGTAGGGGGTTGTGGAAGCTCAATTCCAGTCTCCTGGATGATGCCTATGTTCAGAGCCGTGTTCACTCCCTTATCCAGCTTCATCTAGACAGGGTTGACTTCTATGACAACATGACCGACTGGTGGGAGGACGTCAAGGAGGATATCAGATCCCTCTTAAAGAGACTGTCAATTAATAAAGGGAGGAATAAGTACAGCCAGTACCTGAAGCTGCGCAAAGAATTGGAGTCACTGTATTCGGCGGGCGGGGATGACAAAGTGAAGATCGACCGGCTGAAATCTGAGATAAAGCAGTATCAGTATAGCAGGTATACCTCCCTGGTTCTTGAACGGGATTATGTGTCCTTAGGGGCCCCTGATCCCTTTGAGAATTGCAGGGAGAGGGTGGCCAAAAAAATGGTCACGGGTCTCACCGACTCCCAGGGTGTATTGCAGGATTCACGGGAGGGTATCCTGGAGGTGGTGAGATCTTACTATGCTGACTTGTTTCAGAGGAAAGTTTTGGATAAAGATAAGATGGCTCAATTCTTGGAGGCAACTCCAGTGCCTGATACTAATGATCTGGACTTTTCTCCTTTGACAGCAGATTTAACGGTGGAGGAAGTTAAGGAGGCTATTGATAAGTTATATCTGAAGAAGGCACCAGGTCCAGATGGTATAACGGCAGAATTTTATAAGAAATTCAGAGACCTCCTGGCTCCAGTTCTCGTGGATGTGTATAGAAATTGTCTAGAAAATCACTTGATGCCGCCATCCATGAGAGTGTCCTCGTTAATTCTGCTGTCTAAAGGTAAAGAGCCGAGCGACATCAAGAACTGGAGGCCGATTGCCCTCTTGAATGTGGACAGGAAGATTCTAGCAAAGATCCTATTTTCTAGATTAGTCTGTTTGTCCCCGGCACTGTTGGCAGGCTCTCAGTTTGGCACAGTAAAAGGGCGGAACATCTCTGGAGCAGTCATCTCGATACGAGAGATGTTTGAGAGATGTAAAGCCCTGCGATGTGGGAGATATGTTGTTAGTCTGGACCAGGCTAAAGCCTTTGACAGGGTTGATCACTACTATCTGTGGGCCACTTTGTCAAAGTACGGTATTCCGGGACAATTTGTGGATTGGCTGAAGACGTTGTACAGAGAGGCGGTGAGCTTTCCTCTGATTAATGGTTGGCAGGGTGACACTTTTGGAGTTGGGGCGGGGGTGAGACAGGGCTGCCCAATGAGTCCGCTCCTGTATGTTTTTGCCCTAGACCCGTTTCTGAGGTCACTGCAGGAGTGCAATTTTTCAGGGGGTGCCGGTCCCCCACTGCCCGCCTCTGAATGTTGTTGCCTATGCGGACGATGTGACACTGGTGATCTCCAATCCTCGTGAGGTGCAGATGTTATCTGCGTCCATCAGAAGCTACTCAGAGGCCTCCGGGTCTCTTGTCAACCTTGAAAAGAGTCAAGCTCTGTGGACATTAGATACTGAGCCCAGCTTTGATCTGCCGCAGTTTTCCAAAGCCTCCACCCATATTAAGATCCTAGGGGTTAAATTTGGGAGGGATGATAATGCCACGCTAAATTGGGAGGAGAAATTGGAAACCGGAAATGCAAAGGTTCAGCGATGGAAGAACTGGAGGCTGACCTACAGAGAAAGGGTCACAATGTTGAAGACGTACCTGGTCCCCGTTTTCTTGTATGTCTCTGTCGCTTTCCCTTTGCCAGAATCTTTCTCAGCGAGGCTCTTCAGCCTGTTCTTCCAGCTCTTGTGGGGGAATAGGTTGAACCTAATAAAGAGGGGAATAACGTACCTACGGCGGAGAGAGGGTGGGCTGGATATGTTGAATCCAAGGGTTTTCTTTGACTCCTTGTTTCTAAAGGTGAATTTTGGGAACATGGACTCAAACAGTAGCTCCCTGTGGGTAAATAGTATCAGGTACTGGATATTGCCTTTTGCAGAATCTTGGGTGCGAGGCGGCAGTCTCAAGAGGAGGAGATGGACAGGTGACCACCTCCCCCAGTATCTGGACTATGGACTGAAGTGTGTTAGGAGGTGGGGATTGGAGAGGTCTTTTTTTTTTTAAACCAGTTATTTTTATTTAGGTTTCAAAAGATTTTAAACAATAAACAGTGGATATCAATATACATGTAACAATTCACATATCTTGTAGTAATACAATCAAAGCCATCCCCCCCTCCCCCCTCCCCCAATACTCCTTATGCCGGGTATATTTGAGAGTCTTAGCAATCATATCACCGCCATCCAGGAGGACCATATTTTTTCGAAAGTTCTTTCACCATGCCTTCGCCTGTAAATGCTTTCCTCTAAATGCATTACCGTACGTGTCTGAGCAATAAATTCCCTCCTAGTGGGGGGTTCCGAATCCTTCCATTTTCGTGCTATTAGTTTGCGTGCCACATACAGCAACCTCGCTATTGCCACTTTGTAATGTTCTGAGACAGGTATCCCATCCACCTCCCCCAAAACACACAGCACTGGATTCCTGTCGAGCGTACATGCATAAGCTCTCTCAATTTTGTTGATAACGACCAGCCAGTATGCCACCAGCCGCGGACACGACCATAACATATGTAACAGTCCGGCCTGGTCTGGGCCACATCTAGGGCAGCTAGAGTCTCCCCTCTAGCCCGCCTTGAATAGGACCAGCGGTGTTTTGTATGTTCTATGTATTACATATAATTGGGAGAGCCGTGCCTGCTCGCTTAGAGAGATCTTCGGGACATATTCAAGAATAGTCTCCCATTGTTCTGTTGTGAGGGTACCCACCTCCCTCTCCCATTTACTCTTTGCAGTGAGGTGATTGTCCCCCAGATAGGAGTGTAGTAGATCATGATATATGCTCGATATAACTCCCCTCGTCCCTCCTTTCATACACACAAATTCTAGTACAATGTCGCCCTGAACCGTCATGGCTCCCAATCTACACTGTGCCCTCCAAGCATGTCGAAGCATATAGTATTGAAACCCCCATACCGAAGGCAAATCAAATTCCTCTCTCAATGTCTCAAAGGTCTTCAGGTCCGTTCCACTCTGCAGCTGGCACACATATCTTACTCCTTTCGCCTTCCAATTGCCCATTTGACGCAGCTTATTAAGTTCCGGCAGATGCTCATTGTCCCACACCGGTGAGTACCTAGTCAGCTCATCCACCCCTCTGATCCTTTTAATGGTGGCCCATACCTTCTGAATCATGTCTATGGTAGGATATGGTGCTCCCAGTTTCTTAAAGGTACCATCCTCTAGACCCTGGATAAGTGGGCGTCTCCCCGTCACATGTACCAGCACCCGGTGAGCTGCTCCTCCACAATCGACCCATGGATTTGGTGCGGCCAGTCCTCCCTCTTCCTTTCCTTTTTGCAGAGTTCCAAATTTAATCCGTGCCTGCTTCTTGCCCCATATCAAGGATCTGAAGATAGAATCAATGCCCCGAAACCGTTTTTTTGCTAGCCATATCGGCGAATTGTGCAAAACGTACATTAGTTGTGGCATAAGGACCATCTTAATCAGGTTAGTTCTACCCGTTACCATTAAAGCCAATTTGCACCATGCACCTATTTTCCCTTTAAATTTCTCTAGCAGAGGAACCAAATTCAGATCCGTGAATTGGGACAGTGGAAGAGCTACCCATATCCCTAGGTATTTAAACTGTGAAACTAGCTGGAGTTGTTTCCCCCTCTCATCTATCTCCTCCGCTTCTATTGCTCTATCCACAGCCATGACATAAGACTTGTGCCAATTTATCTCCAGTCCCGAAATGCTCCCAAATTGTTTAATTACATCCATCGCGCACCCCAGTGTGTCTCCTGCACTTTCCAAAAATAACAGGATGTCGTCGGCATACAATGATATTTTTTCTTCCAGCTTCCCAAATTTAAATCCGACCACTCCCCTCTCAGCTCTAATCTTGGCCGCCAGGGGCTCCACTGCCACCGCGAACAATAGCGGGGACAGCGGACACCCCTGCCTTGTGCCCCTATGCAAGTCAAACATCCCGGACTGTTCTCCATTCACCTTAACTACCGCCTTTGGGGATGAGTACAATAACTTCACCCAGGCCATGAACGCGGGGCCGAATCCCATCAGTTCCATGATTTTCCATAAGTATTGCCATTCCACGCTATCAAATGCTTTCCTAGCATCCAATGACATCACTATTCTCCTGCCACCATTATCAGCAGGCAGTTGCATATTAAGAAATAATCTTCTTAAGTTAACAGCCGTGGAGCGGTTAGGCATAAAGCCCGACTGGTCCTCGTGTATAATGGTATGCGCAACCCCGGTGAGCCGGGTGGCCAGGATCTTAGCGAGTATTTTGACATCCGTTGTCAACAACGAAATGGGCCTGTACGACTCCGCATCCATGGGATCTTTTCCCTCCTTCGGCAGAACCACTATCACTGCTTCCTCCATTGATCTCGGCAGTGCCCCCGTCACTAAAGCCTCATCAAACACAGATTTCAATTTCGGAGCCAGCAGTTCCACTAACTCCCTGTACACCTCCCCAGGTAGACCATCAGCTCCCGGTGATTTGTTATTGGGCATAGACAGTATTGCACATTCCACCTCCTTCACACTCACAGGTTCTTCCAACCTCAACCTATCTTCCTCAGACAATTTAGGTAGTGAAATGCCTTCCAAAAATTTCTCCACATCCCCCTCTGTGTCCCGTGCTCTCGAAGTGTACAGTGCCATGTAATATGCCTTGAAGACCTCCAGTATGTCCTTTGTGTCTGTCAGAGTCACCCCTGTTTGATCTCTCAGTTTATACACCCTGGAAGACTCCCTTTGTGCCGCAGATATCACCGCCAACAAGTGACCTACTCTCTCTCCTTCTTGAAAGAATTGAGCTTGCTGAAATGCCCTTTTCCTCTCAGCTTGCATCATGTGCAGTTTATCAACTGCCTCCTGAGCCAATTTTAGTCTATTGTGAGCTTCACTCGTTGGCGCCAAAATCATGTCTGCCTCCGCTCTTGTCAGGTCATCCTTTATTTGTTGATCTGCCAATTTAGTTTTGGTCTTACACCTCGCAATCTCACTTATAAAAAGTCCCCTCATAAATGCCTTCATGGCATCCCATACCGTTGTGGCCTAAGTACTCCCTTCGTTCATTTGGAAGAAGTGCTCTAGCTCTTTGGTTATGCCACCCATGTCCACCACTTTAAGCCACGTCGGGTGTAGACGCCAACCTCCCCTCTGACCCCGAGCAGATCTCACCAGAAGCGTGACCACCATAGGACCATGATCCGAGAGAGTCCTCTGTAGGTATTCCACCTCCCCCACCACCCCGTCCATAGCGGTATCCCCCAAAGCCAGGTCTATCCTCGACAGTGTTCCATGTGTTGCCGAATGACATGAAAAAGTCCTCTTACCCTCATTTCGTACTCTCCACAGATCTACCAGCCCAAGTTCCCCTACATACTTGCCAAAGGCAGTCATCCTGTCCTGTCCAGCTTCCGTACCTGCCGGTCGTACTTTATCCCAAAAATCATTCATAGTGTTATTAACATCTCCCATAATCAACAATGGAGTCTCCCCCCATCTGCCCGTCAGTTCCAGTACTGCTTGTAGTTTCTTTTTAGAGTAAGGTGGAGGGATATATAAAGCCACTAAAATCATTTTGTGTCCGAACAATCTGCAAGCAATCCATACATACTGCCCTTCACTGTCTACATGCACTTCCAGCTCTTCATAATGTGTGTTTTTGTGTATTAGGACTGACACCCCCCTGGAGTACGAGGAATAAGTAGAATGATATGTCTTTAGCATCCAGGCTCTTGACAACCAGTGCATAGTGTCTCTAGTGAGATGTGTCTCCTGCAAGCACGCGATCATAGGTTCACAGGATTTGATATGATTCAGAACAGCCGCCCTCTTAACCTTATCAGATATACCACGTACATTCCAACTTAACATCCGAACAGTACGGTTACTCATTGTGCATTAGAAAGAACAATCCATCATCATCAAGTAACATCATTACATTGTGGTCCCAATCATACCCAGTCAAACAGCATGAAAACCCCCATCTCCCTACAAATCCACAACACCCGCTCCCCCCATCCCTCTCCGCTTCCCCTCCCCCCACCCTTCCCCTTTTGCACTTGTCACTCTCTCCCCAACGTGAGAGTGGGAGCTCAAAGAACCTGAGCAACTTCTCAGTATTCCGCACTTCAACATGCGTCGTGTCCTCCTCCATCATTGGCAGCCTCTCCGCCATATTGTCAACAGTATGCATAGTCCCGAACCATTAGTCAAACAATTAACCATAATACGTAGATCCCAGTGGGGAGTTCTCCCCCTCCTCTGCGCTCCTATTTCGCAGAGTAAAGCAGCGCCACAACCCTGTCCAGTGATCAGTCTAGCAGGGTCATGTGGTCATATTGCCATTATCTTCTCTCAATTTGCTCCGGTTGCGCTCCAACCACGAAGCAGCCTCAACCGGTGACGGGAAAAAAATGACCTTTCCAAAAGCTTCCACTCTTAATTTAGCAGGATAAATTGTAGAGTATTTCAAATGCAAAGAGCGGAGCTGTTTCTTCACTTCGCCATACCGCAGTCACAACTTTTGCACCTCGGCTGAGTAATCCGGGTATATTTCGATTCGTTTGCCCTCCAGGTTAAGATCTGTCAACTTTGCAGCCTTTCGTAAGATAGTGTCCCTGTCTCTGCAATTCAGGATTCTGGCTAGCATCGTGCGAGGTCCATCTCCCGGCACTGGGGGTCTCATGGGTACGCGATGGGCACGCTCCACCGCAAACACTCTCGACAAGTTATCAGCACCAAACTTGTCCAGCAGCCAGGTTTCAATAAAGGTTGTGGGGTCAGCACCCTCAGCTCTCTCAGGGATGCCCACAATGCGCAAATTGTTCCTACGTGACCGGTTCTCCAGGTCATCATTTTTATTGGCTACTACCGTGATCCTCTGAGTGTGCTGTTGTTGTGTCTTTTGCACTGAGGTTAAGTGATCTTCTGTTACACCAACTCTGTCCTCCACCTCAGTTAATCTGGCTGTAACTTTCTGCATAGATGTTTTTATGCCTCCCATTTCCTCTTTCAGGCAATTCACCTGCTTTGTCAGAGCAGTTAAGGTAGTCTTGCAGTATAAGACAGCTTGGAATACATCCCGCAGGGTGGGCTCTGCTACATCTGCACTTTCAGCTAACTGCACAGTGTCACCATCCCCCTCTTCCTCCTGCTCCAGCTCTGCATTCAGCACAGGCTTCTCCTCATCGTCTTCCTCCTCATCTCTGTGCTTCTCACTCTCTCCATTTCCTTCTTCATCTGTCTCTATGCCCTTCACATACCTGTTCAGCCGGGCTGAGACTTCCAGCCTCTGTACAAAGGCTGTGTTTCTTCTTCCCGCCTGCTCCTCTCTCTCAGCACCATCTTGGACTGAGGCACTGCTGCAGGCTCCAACATCTTTCTGCCTTTTGCGGCCCATGTCTGTCTCTCTGAGTCTGGCAGAAGCTCGCCCCTGACTCCTGGGACCTTCAGACATCTGATCCTGGTAAAGGAATTAGCTGGTTCGGGCTCTGTGCAGGATAATTGAGGCTAATGGTGGCAGAGAAGCACAGCCACCCGACTTCTCACATCAAGAGCTAGGCCGGAGAGGTCTTACATTGAGAGCAATACCAGAAGAGACCTGTATGCTCGTGTATGTATGACTTTCTTCTACTCTCCACTGGCCCTGAGAGATTGTGTCACCACCACCCTGCAGGAAAGCCTTAGGTTCCTAAACGGGAAACGGCTACCTCCTAAACTGTTTGATGTCACTTGGCTTTCACTGCATAGTCAGCTCTTTGTCAGAGGGAACCTGAAACATCTGTGTGTCTCTGATCGGAATTGTCCCCTTGGTTGTCAGCAGGAGGAGACTATGGAGCACTTCATATGTGATTGCTGGGGAGGGAGGAAGATCTGGGAGGAAGTGTCAGATAATCTAAAAATCCCCAGACTGCGGACCCTAAAGTATCCCGACATAATCTATGGTGTCCCCTCCACTGTTAGTAACATCAACAGAGAGACGATGTACATTATAATCAGTGTCATCAAATATTATCACTGGCACATGAGAACCCAGGTGTCACTGCACAATGAGCTGTTTGATCACACAGCTGCCGCCAATCAGGTTATGTCAGAACTCCGGTGGATAAAATCACTGGAAGTTGGAAGGAGTCCAAGAAACACAACGTTATGGAGAAACGTAAAATTCAGTTAGAAAATATGATAATTTTTTTTTTTTTTTTCTAACTTTCTTTTTCTATC